>NC_142684.1:18089444-18417222 GCF_056320005.1 Nelumbo lutea | reverse complement strand
ACCTCGTCCGAGCTCGTGGCTTTGCCTCTGAATTCCGACAAGGCGCGGGTGGCGGTTTGGCGACTTCGCCGGCGCCTTCGCCGTTGAGCGGGCCTTGTGCTAGCGCTGCTGGCCTCCGTGTTACCGAGCTTGATGGGCCCGAAGTGCTGGTAGTCTACCACCAGGGCGCTGAATCAGTTTTCGGTGAGCGGGAGCTCGGGCTTGGAGCGCCGGGGTGCCGACCTCGCGGGTGAGGTTCCCGACCCACCCGCGGGTTGCGAGGCGGGGATGACATTTTTCTCTCTTCAGCCTGGGGATGAGGCCTGGCTGTTGGGGTGGTTCTGGGGCCGGGAGGCCTTCGCCTGGCGGGGGCGCCCATCCTGCGGGGAGGCCTTGACCGGCCTCGGAGCAAGGTGGCGAGGTGGAAGTAGTGGTTGGTTCAGTGGCAGTTGGGGGAACTGCTGTTGGAACTGCTGTTGATAGTTATACTGGGAGATGTTGTGCAGCACTTGGTGCTGGTGAAGCTGGTGTTGCTGGAACTGTTGCATTTGGGCTTGCATTGCCCGCATGCACTGCATCAGGTCCTCCAATCGGTCTTGGCTAGCTGCCAGGGGGACGGCAGTTGGTTCAGTGAAGGTTGTCTCAATGGGGAGAGGAAATGGGACGTTTGTGGTAGGAGGGTTTACGGGTGCCACTGCTTGTGGCGTGTTCAGGATGGGGATCCCATCCGCCGAAAGGGGGATGGTGAACTGTCCAACGCACACTACGGGGACCTGAAGTTGCTCCCCGGTGGCGTTTGTCTCCGTGCCACGTCTGGTGTTGCTGGAGGAGGCCATGAGTGTTGGGTTTTTTGAAGAAAAAAGGGGGTATCGAAGTTTGGAGGGAGGCTTTTTGAAGCGTTTTCCCACAGACGATGCCAATTGATGGAGCGCAATCCAGCTGGTCTTAGCTGTCCGCTGCCTTGCTTCTGAACGGGGTAGCAGGGAACCTAAAACGGAAGAGATGGGAAAACTCCGGGGGGAACCCGGTGTAGAAGCTTCGAAGCTCAAGTTAGAATCCTTCAAAAACAAGGTAATACCAGATAGCGCAAAGTTTGCATACCTCCGTTGTCGGGGGGCAGGGGGCTCTTATAGTCACTTCGTGTACTCGTTCCGAGGCCCTTGTCAGATCGGGTATGATTACCCTTGTGCTTGTCAACTCGACTGTCGTCCTTTCTGCTGAGACAGAACCTTCACTGCCTAACCGTCTAACTGGAGATGGCGGCGTCAGTGGCGGTGGCAGGTGGCTGTTTAGAGTGCTGCTGCCAAACGTCAGATCCCAAGTCAGTTAGGCATGGCACCCTCGGGCACGGACTTCCCTAGTGTCAGGCATGGTACGACTTGTTTGGCTTTGGTGCCCAGAAGATGATGCGAAGTGCTGAGCGAGGCGGTCTTGAGCTCGGAGGTATCCCGAACTGTTACAAGGTGGGTCAGTTCGGCGAAGTGTATCACGAGCTGTTACAAGGTGGGTCAGTTCGGCGAAGTCTATCCCGAGCTGTTACAAGGTGGGTCAGTTCGGCGAAGTGTATCCCAAGTTGTTACAAGGTGGGTCAGTTCGGCGAAGTGTATCCCGAGCTGTTACAAGGGTCAGTTCGGCGAAGTCTATCCCGAGCTGTTACGAGGTGGGTCAGTTCGGCGAAGTGTATCCCGAGCTGTTGCAAGGTGGGTCAGTTCGGCGAAGTGTATCCCGAGCTGTTACAAGGTGGATCAGTTCGACGGTGTGTCCCCTTGTTCCCGCCTAGGCTTGGCCCCTTTTGCCGAACTGTCGTTTCTACCACGTATCACATAATGAAGAGGTCGGGCCAAATCTTCCTTCATCAGGATCCACCTCACAAAGCCAAAAGCTTCCACGGGAATGCCCTTTCATTTTGGAAGGGCTGAAGCACAGAGGCTCCTGACTTTCTGAGGTGGGCCTCAGACAGACAACCTATAAGCTAAATCTGGAGAGCCCAATTCCAAATCAGCCGTCAGTCATTTGAAGGACGGTTTGCTTCAGGGTCTTTCCAATAGCTTGTCAAGATTGCTTAAAGACTCCACGTGGCAAGTTAAACAAACAGCAAAGATCTAATTGAAGGTTCTTGTTCATATACGCAGTTTATGGACTGGATCCAACAAAAAACTGTGCATATTTGTCTTGTCATGCGAGCCTGTATTACCTTGTCCCTAGTGGTTAATCCAATCAATACCAAACAATAGGCCCAGTACCAAGCCCAGGTAGTCCAAATAAATGAATAATATGTGGACCACGTAGCTTGTTTTGCTTGCCTGGTCCAGTTGCAGTCTTAGGATGAAACAGATTACTGTAATTTTGTATTGAAAAGTATAATCATAATTCTTACTTTTGCTAAATGCTTTACTCATGAAAAGTGAAAAATCACCAATGACTTTAATTTCTAAGGAATCAATATTTAGAGACGTGTAAATACTTGTTAATGGTCACTTTTCACTAGAACCTCATTTTATTGATGCAAAATAAAAAAAAAAATTATAGCATTAATATGTGGAGGACAATATGAAACCCAAGCTCAATGTGGCTCACAAAGGAAAAAACCTTGATTGGGGTTTGGGAATTTTTTGTTAGCCTGAGAATGAGATGTCTTTTCAATTAAGATGAACATAATTTCGAAATTAGCACAATAGGAATAGGTTATGATGTGTAAACTGATACTCCACATATATGTAGTTCATTTATCCCAAGGGTTGCCTGGATTTGTCCATATCATCATCCATTGGTTTGGGTCCCCATGGGGAGAGGATTAGTTTAGTGGGGTTAGAATGGGTCGTGCCCAAGTCCAACAACCCACCCGTCTTCAAAAAAATCTCTTATTCCAAACTCTTCTGCTTTAT
The DNA here is from genome assembly GCF_056320005.1 of Nelumbo lutea. Classification (NCBI taxonomy): domain Eukaryota; kingdom Viridiplantae; phylum Streptophyta; class Magnoliopsida; order Proteales; family Nelumbonaceae; genus Nelumbo; species Nelumbo lutea. The sequence goes on along the minus strand of NC_142684.1, from coordinate 18,414,358 downwards.
TTTAATAATAAAACCCATAGCTTAATTCAGTAACTTAGCTAATTGAACCTGATTTGGCTAATCTAGTCTCATTATTTGTCAAAGTGAGATCATTTCAATCTTGATAGATGAATGATCATTTCAATCTAGTCTCATCTAATGTCTCAACACAGACATATATGATGACCTGTCCGTGACTACCGACCAGCATGTCATAGGAAAAAGCAAACAAGTTCACGGGCATTGCCAACTTGTCACCCGAGAGAGAGAGAGAGAGAGAGAGAGAGAGAGAGCACATATGAATGTATCATCATCCCTCAATCTCAGTCCAACTAACCCTAAGGGTTGCTATTAGACAAGGACACATCTATGCATCTCTTGTAGCAACTGCAATATGAAGGAAATAATTAAGGGAATCCCTTACCTAAATATAAAAGCCCCTTTGTCTTTTGCAATATAATGGGTTACTGTCTTGTCCTTCATGTTCTGTTACCCTTCTTCTTGGATCAGTGGACCCAAGTGCTCTCCTCTAGTGTTCATCTACCATGCACAAATGTATACGTACAGCAGTTGGTTCACCTGGCAACTGAAAGTATCTAATCAAATTAAAGGGTTGGCCCAAGCCAGCTGTGTGCTAGTGCTACTCCAACGACTGAATGGTTTTCTAGACTCTACTAAACTCCATATGCATGGCCGCATGGGAGCTGGATTTCCAGAGGATTTTTTAATGAGTAAGGTTGCTCCATCCCCTTTGGCCTTTATGTCTTCAAAAGCTTAACCAAATTCCCTGGAAAGCGCCAAGAGATTTGCTTCTACGCATTTGGACTTTTGCATCAATCAATCGAAACTCACCCACTATTCACTCTGCTGTCTCTCCTACATCTCTGCATTTGGGTTTTACCAACTTTGTTTCACCAATAACGCTCCACCTTAATTCTAAGTTTCATATATAGATCGTTGCGCTGGGTTATGTTTAATAATCATACATTCCACATTCAAGTTTATCAGACTTTAATTTGGCGTCCTATCCGGCCTCTTCAATTATGCAAGCCGGCCAGTCTGTGCAACTCTCTGGTCTCCGCTCTCCCCCTTCATCGGGTCAAGAATTGCTCGATAGATACAAATCCGACTTTTTAGGAATGTTAGGGTGCATTTGGTGGGGGGAAGTAGGGGGTCTGGAATTGGAATAAGAATGATCCAACCTTTAGAATCAGAATTAGAGATGGTAACAAGAAGATTTTGTATATTCTAAAATTTATTCATTTCCTTAAAACTTGTAATGGGTTGTTGATTTTCAGAATCCAAAATCTACCCGCATTTTAGAGTAGGGTGATTTTTGTCTATAATTTCCTCTCATTTTCTGTTATATATAAGTAATAAATGACATAGACAAACATTAAAATTTCTAATTATTTGATTGATACATATAAAAAACTCAAATTATCAATTATTCTTAATAAAATTCAATATCTAATACATAAAGTTCACATACTTAAATTCGTCTCCACCCCAATTGGGAGTCTGAATCTCCTATCCACATGAGATCGCAACAACAGGTGGACAACATTTCATGCTCTGATATGGTATTATGCATGGGGAGATATTCCTGATGCAGGGAAGTAGTGTTTTGTGGGTAGGTGTGGGCAGAGTTGCAGTGGATAGGAGATTCAAAGTCCCCAATGAAACCTGATCCTATTCTTAATGGAATGGTATTTCCCATTTTAGACAATGATCATTTTCTCCCTCTCCCTTGGAAATGATAATCCATTCTAGCTATTTCCAATTCCAATTCTTATGGAACCAAATAGGTTAAGTGGAGAATGTATTTATGTAAACCTATGGTCCAATTTGACATCCAATCCAACTATGTCGGATCTGGATGATGTATTTAGATTATCAGATTGGATTCCGAATCTCGTTCAATTATAATACTTATTGACTTTAAAAAGTAAACTTTATATGATTATATTTAAAATTATAAAAAATATATTTTATATGTTATATTATATATGAATTTATATATATATTAAATTTAGTATGTTATATTTTCATTAATTTATTACATATAAAAGTTAAAAAATAATTAACTTTTAATCTTTTTGCATTTGAAAAATAAATAAAAGTGGAATTGGATTAAATCTAAATCTAAATTCCAATTTTCCTAAATCTCATCCTATTACATCCCTATCTATTCTATTCCGATTTGGATTACAAACCAAACGAATCCAAATAGAAAGCGAGGAAAGGGTTGGTGATAGGGCTGTTCATAAGAAGGCCCAACCCGACCAACCCGGATCGATCCAATCCGAGTCGATTGGGTTTTCATCAGCACGGGTTGGTTTCGGGTTGGGCAAATTCCTAAACCGATGATTCGGCTCGGTTTTGGTTTTCACACGAGAAAACTGAAACCGACTTAGTTCCTAGTTCAAACATGAGGTTCCAAAGCCCATTAGACCACCTAGTTTTTGAATGGTTGCAAGAAACTTTGGATTAGTGAATAGTGATTAATGAACAACTTTTGTGATTAACTTTTCATTTAAATCTTATCATAGGAGATGGCTGAAATGATGTACAATTTATTATTGTTTTTAAAATTAGCAAGATTTTATCACAGGGATGAACTTAGAACCGAAACCGACCCAACCCGACTCAAACTGATCAGGTTGGTTTTTCTTAACACTGAATCGGTTTCGGTTTTTATGTCAAGTAACCCAACCCAATCGAATCAATTGAAAAACTACACCCAACCCGACCCGTGAAAAGCTCTAATTGGTGAGTGGGATCTGGGATAAGGGATGTAATTACCTCTCTTTATAATAACAAAAGCCATCGTAACGGTCCATCTAGCTTGGAGAAATTAAATAAATAAACGGGAATAAGGCATGCCTACCGTACACAAACCAAAACTAGCTTTGGTGGCAGCCCTGCATGTCTGTTTGGCTAATGGTTTAAAATTTTCGATTCCCTGCTGCACACAAACGGGACGTAATTAAGGAGCCCATACCTGGACAATATTGTTTGTTGGGGCCCAACAGCAGAGGCTGTTGAGACAGCTTTTGGGCTGGACACATTCAGGGCAGTTTATCAATTCACGCCCATAATAAAAATAAATTTAGATATAATTGTTAATTTATCCATCCTCGTGGCATTCTCAGAAAGTTTTTCCGCCCATACCCATTTATTATTCTCCGTGTCCAACACCACCCTGGCACAGAAACATAACACTTCCCAATGTAGATTGTCAGCAATGGATACCTCTCCTCAGTCCTCATTTAATTCTGTCAGAATTTGTGACTGTGATTCCGCTCACAGTCACAACTCACAAGTTTCTTTAAATATAAAAAATGGCTCTCAATTTTAAATATTGCACACAATGAACGCCTGAGACAATTTTAAGTCTCCCTGCTAGAATAGCGACACCATTTGCTGAGTCATCCATCATGTGGCAAAATTTGACAATTCATAGAGAAAGAGTCCGAATCTGCTCATCACAAAAGCCCATCTCACACGGACCTCACAGTACACAGTGGGTAGGTCCGAGTGAGGTGCACTCGGTGAGGAGTATATCCTGATTCTTAGGCCTTGTTCACATTTCAGTAACTTATTTATCCCGGTAATTCACTAACCCAAGTAATTATTTTTCAAGAAAGATTTACCTAGATAAGTGTATTTATCCATGTAAATAAGGCAATGGTCATTTTATTTACGAAAATCCATTATTATAAGGGCAATTTGTGTCCCTTTCATTGGCAACTTTCCTCACAGTGGAAAAGTTATTTATTCACCTAAGAGATGGGATAAATTTACCCTGGTCCCCACATAAATCTGAAAAAAAAGATAGGATTTTTGGTCAATGAGAATCAAAATCCCATTGACCAATTTTTCCCTTTTTCAAAATCCAAAAAAAGAATGCCCCCTTAAAAAAAAGACTTACATTAAGGTTATGTCTGCTTTGAAAGAAAATGTAAGAAAAGGTAAGAAAACCTTTACAAATCTTGTATTAGTTCTTCTGTTTTTTCCTTCATTTTCTTATCTTTTCCTTCAAATCAAATAGCCTGATGTTCCAATGGCCAAATCATTTACTGAGTCATTCTTTCATGTGGAAAATTTGGTAAGTCATTAAGAAAAGAGGCCTAATCAATCTATCAGCATTAATTCACCTCTTAGATTAAAGCAGATGCTACACCCTTGACATTTATCCACCAAAATCCATTGCATTCAATAACCAACCCACAAAAAAAAGAAAAAAAAAATCATTAGATATATAGATACTGAAGTTACAAACCTCTAAAACAATTAAACCTTCATCTTGTTGAAAGCTACGAATCAGATGATTGTGGTTCAGTAAGGGGCCAATCACATGGTAAGGTGTATCGAACCAACCATTAGGTTGTTTGGCAGATTTGGACTTTTGTTAGTACAAGTTGGGATCTGGTTGTTAAGTAGATTTCAGATTTATGAGAGAAATGCAACCTATCATGGGAGAGACCCCCTCATAGGATCAATATTAGACCTGTTAATGGGTCAGGTCTGATTTGGAACAGGCTGTACCAGTTCCAAATCGATTATTAAGCGGTTCCATATGACAGGCCGAATAACTATCCCAAATCGATTATTACGTCTGATCCAATTAGATTTTATATCTATAATTAACTATGGTAATAACAATTTAAAATTTTACTTTTGATAACATAACCTTCACAATAATCATTATATTGATAAAACAAGTACTTTAACAAAAATTATCTTATACACAACCTATTAAATTTATCCTTTGAGACGTAAAAATATTATAGAACTAATAAGAAAATAAGGAGGTTTTATATAAAAAATTTTGACCAATCAATTGGAATCATAAACATGGTAGCCAATCAGGTGTTTTTTTATCAAAATTCATGGGTGGGTTTTGATTGGTCAAAACTTTTACCATACCATATCTTTTCTGCATCATAGATTTTTCCCTTTATATTTTATTAACTATATAATCGGTTTAGAACAGCTAAACCAGTCCAATCCAATTATTAATTAGGACAAAACCACATAACTAGAATCCACATAACTGATTTGGTTGGTTCAGTTTGGTCAGGTAGGTCTGACCCATTGACAGCTCTATTCAATATCTTATGGCTACCTCCTTTTATTTAAACATAAAATGGTTGAAATAAAGTTTTCAGCTGAATTATTTTATGGCGTTATAACAGATAAGGGCAACTTTAAGGTCCTAATATCAATAAAAGTAATATTTTAAAAAAAATCAAAAATAGATTAACTTCTTAAAAATAATATCAATTAAGGACAAAATATTGTTCATCTTCTTTCTCTTGCAATCTATTCATCAATGCCGCCGCCTCCGGCAACGCCTCTGCCTATCTCCTCCCACCTCCGGTAACGTTGTTGGAGGTGGGTGGAGGCAAAATCGGAGGCGACGCTAGTGGTCATTCCTTTGAACAACGCTGCCACCTCCGCCCACCAGTGCCATCGCCTCCACCTCTGCCTTCACCCACTTCTAGCAATGTTGTCGGAGGTGGAGGCGGAGGTGGGCGGATGGCGGTGCAAGAGAAGAAGATGAACAGTGTTTTTGCCCTTAATTAATATTATTTTTAAAAAATTAACCTATTTTTTATTTTTTTTAAATATTACTTTTATTGATATTAAAGCCCAAAAGTTGCCCTTATCTACTATAATCCCTTATTTTATCCTTTTTACCCCCTTTTTAGTTAAACCTTGCCATTTATAAAACAAAGCATGAGGGGTGGAAATAATAGTTTGAAACATTTTAGTTGGAAAAAAATTGTATTAGAACAGTCATAAGTGTTAAGCACTAAAGGTCCATTAGAATGTAGGAATAAGGGTCTGAAATCGGAATCAAAATGGCCAATTATTTGATTGGGTGAAATCAGACCATTTCCGTTCTTGATAGAATATGGCATTCCCCCATTTTAAAAAATGGTCGTTCCCCATGACAGCCCTGTCTGTAGTTATTATTATAAAATAACCTTTAAGACACCCTTTTGTTTTTAAGACGAACACTTCAAATGTGGTAGGTCCACCGGACTAATGATCTGTTTAAGCTGATTTTGTAATCTATTACTTTATCAACAAAGATGGACTTATTATGAGTCAAAACTCCATTGCAATTGGATGGTGGGGGCATTTTTGGAAAGCTACATACAAAGATGCGTGCATGTCACTACTCTTCATCAACTTGGTGAAATGGTAAAATTTCACCCTTTTTTCTAACTCAAGGAGTGGCAATCAAGTAAGATCGAGCTCTATCCAAAACCCCTATCACCTTAAATTTTTTTTTTTTTTTTATCATAAATAAAAATTTTGGTAGATAATAAATAAGATAATATTAATTAAAATGTTTAATTTGTCAATATTTAAAAAATAGTTTTTTTTTTATTTTTTTATTAGAGTTATATTATCAGATTTTAAAATTTAAGTTATTATCTAAATAAACAAATATAATTTTCAATGTAATTGGGTCTATCGGGTCAGGACCCAACAGACCCGACTATTAATCAGGAATTCAGGATGGTTCTAGACCTGTGGTATTGTCTTGACTAATAATCGACTTGAAATTAATTCTAGCCAGATCAGACTCAGACCCAACCTATTGACAGCACTATTCTTTAATTCCCATAAATAATCCTAAAAGACAACTCTACTGATGAAATGGTCGGTGAAGCGCCTAGACATCTCATCTTTAATTTGGTCTTGTATTCTTGTGTATGGTTTTCAAAATCATATCAGACAAGACGGTTGGATCAGAAAAACCGGGAACTGATTAAGTGATCGGTTCCGTTTCTCCCAAAAATCAGATTTTCTTCAAAAATTGTTGATTTTAGTCAATAAACTGTAGAATTGGGCGGTTAATTATTTGAATCGTTCGAATGGTTTTGACTATTTTTTATTTAATTTTTTTAAACCTTTTTTTTGTCAGAACTAATCCAACATTCAATTCAAACAGTCAAACCATTCGACCCAATAATCAAACCCCTGGCTCGTTCGATCTCTGGATCGATTTTAAAAACCATGCTCTTGTATACACGTGATATGTACGTAGATGTTCTGTCTCTGCTTCGTTAGCTTATTGTTTAATTTAGAGGTAGAACTATTGTGCCTCGGGAGTAAGGTTGACACAATACGTTGCATATATTGTATTGGCCACCAGCTAATACATCTTTTCTTAAGCCTAATCCTAACACAGTACGATTCATATATTGTTGGAATCGGAATGGACCACTCTTATTTCGATTCAAAACTTCTATTCCTCCAAATCAAATAGACCCTAAGTGTGATTTTAATGAGGACCACATTTTTAACATTAAGCCAAACCTAAGGTATGACCCATCAACTTTTTGTTTTTTTTTTGTTTGTGTGTGAATAGAAGAATTCATTAAGACACAGCATCGGGACCAAACAAAAAACAAACACAAACTAGACTACTTAATTAAAAAACTAGTAAGAAAACTCAAGGTATGACCCATCAACTTGAACCATGCATGAATGGTTCAATAATGGTGCGAGGGGATGAAGGAAACAAAAGCAGACTAGTGCGTGTATATCAAAGTGCAGGGAGATGACAGAAGCAGATGCCGACCAGTGGATCCAACAGAGAGGACTGTCTGAATTGGAATTAGCCACTTCACTTTTCCAGTCCATAGCCTTAATGATATCATATCATGCATGTACCGGTCTTTAATTTTTTTTTCCCACTTTGGTTTCAGTCATTGGAATTTTCAGATTAAATAACTCTCTTTGTATGGGAAATAGGGATTTTGTTTAGCCTATTGTGATTTGAGGGTCTGCCTATTATGGTATGGTATACCTCTCTAATAGAGACATGTGGACCTTTTTGGGCCCACTGTCCACTGGGTCACCACCTCTCTGCCTATTATTCTTTTCGTGTACTGCTTACAAGTGCGCGTCATACAAGGCAATGTGGACAATTGAGCCACTACAGGTGGGCTCCCACAAGCAGCTCCAGATGAGAATATATCCATAAACAAACAAAAAATGAAAATAAAAGAACTCCCATCCTTATTATGTTTTGTTTTGGTTTTTTGAGGAACAACCTTTATTATGTTGATTGTGGAATGGGCATAATAATTATAATAAATAAACAATATAAGCCAATATTGAATCCTGTAAGCGGTAGTACTCATATGTTACATTATTGATATGATATGGGTAATGTTGTAATTAAGACTCCGACCAGACCAGATTCTTTTTTTTTTTTTTTTCTTTTTTTGCCAAAAGAGCAGATGGTTGAAGTAGTGACGCAGTGACCGTTCTGGCCACAACTAAATAACAATTTTCAAGGGCTCAAGTACTTGTCTAACCAAACAAACCGTAACCCAGCATTTTGGTTTAATTTTCGATCCGAGTGACCGAGTCATAACATAATTTTTACTTTTTCAATTTTATTTTTCTGGTAGAATATAAGAAAAAGGTAGGCACAGAGGGTGGTAGCCAAACCTCGGAGAGGGAGACCCCAGAAAAGGGCCCATTCGTTTATTGGATTTTGAGAGGAGGCCCGGCAAGTTTGTTATTGAGATTTTGGTTACTATTGATCAATGTATTTTTTTTTTTTCAGATTTATATAAGTTTTATAGAAAATTTATTTTTTCTATGTACTTCACCTAACATTTGGATGTAATAAAATTATCTCTTTAAATAATGATTTTTTATGGTTAAGATGATTATTGTCTTATTTACCTAGAAAATAATAGAGCATGGATAAATACAGCTACCCACATTATATTTATGCATTAACAAATGAAAGACTATGCATACTTACATTGATGTGAAAGTACATCAATAAAAAATAAGTAAATTTGCATTCAAGTGGGCTTTTGATAAAAAAAAAAAAAAGTTTATGCTTTATTAGAATTAATGTTTGCATCCATTATAACTAAAAGTCTGTTTGGTAAGAAGATAAATTTGTTAGTGCAAAACTAATTCAATTTTACAATTTATATGAACTGTTTTACACTCTACATATTTGCATCACTTCCAAACGCAGCCTTAGAAAATACTTATCCAGATAAATAACTTCCCAAAAAATGAACCGGATCTAAGATACATGAAATATCACTCAACCAAATTTAACTAGAACTCAATTTTTCTAGTCTCATTTGCAATCCAATCGGCACCTTGATTAGCTTTATGGGAAATTTTAATCCTCATTTGTCTCTCTCTCACTTCAAGCAATCTTTGACAATATATATGCTCAATGATTCATGGGGAGACCTGTGTTTGCTGAAAAAAAGCCAGTCCATACCCAATCCAAGCATTACTCTAACCACACTTCAATGCAAGAAGAGTTTCCTTCCCTACCTGCTAGATATTCAGTAACATCGATGCAAGAAGCATTACTCCAATCTGTTTTTAACCAATCACCACACGACCAATTGACACATGACCATCATCTCCCTTAGAAGATGTCATTAAGAGTAGGAGGTTTAGAAGTAGAATACTAAGGTGGTGTTCAAGACCATGGTCATCTCGTGGATGGTTGTTTTGCTCCACACCAAGGAATGGTCAAGGCATTCGGTTGGTTTTGGACAGAACTGATCGACAATATATCATGGATTAGCCCCGTCCACAACCCGAAATCTCAACAATGCATATATTTCATGGATATGGTCGGTCCACAACATTTTCACACACTATTATACAACTGCACTACATACTTTTCTTTCTTTTTAACCGTTGGAAATTCTCCACTACTGGGCATTGCAAGCGCAAGCCTGACACTACTTAATTTTGTAAACATTAATTTAAAATATTAATTTTTAAAAATTTAAATCTTTTTAATTTTTTAATTTTATAATAATAATTTTTAATGTTTTATCAATAAAATAATAATTATTTAAGTTAAAAATATTATTTTTTTAAATGTTATTTCTAGCACAAGCTCAATGGCACTCCTTCTCCACTCTTTTTTTTCATTTGTTTAAATATTAATTTTTTATTTTTTATCAATAAAATAATATTTGTATTTTATTTATCAATAAAATAAATATTAATTTTATTAACATTGTTTAAATGTTAAAAATTAATATTTATCGGTGCCTTTTCCAATTTATTTATCATATAAAATGCAAAAGTTAGACATTTATAATCGACTATTTTGATCACTTCATAAATTGTATATGAGATACATAGAATCAAAAGGTAAAATGTTGAACCATACCTATAAAACGTCACTATGAATGTGGATTGATCCATTCCACATGGTTCGTCCACAATTTAGAATAATTGTTAACTATAGTATGGTGTATATTGATCCTCACATGAGTAGTGTGGTGTAGACCAACCCACGTCTAGGGGTGCAACTTGGGTGAGCTTAACCCGAACCTGGCCTTGCCTAACCATTTTTTTTTTTCACATGTCGGGTTGGATTTTTTGGGCCTCGGGTTGGGCTTGGGCTTGAAAAGGCGGTTTTTTATATTTTTCAGGTTGGGCTCAAGTTAAGGTCTTGGGCAACCCGAGCCCAACTTAATATATATATAGATAGATAGATAGATATAGTTGAATCATATGTTAATGGTTGTTGCTTAATTAGTAAATTACTAATTTCGTATTAGGTGCCACATGCCAATGCCATAAATTATTAGTCATTAATTAGTTTCTTTTTTTAAACACCAATTTCCCTCTTTGTGTCTTGATGCTTCAACTTCTTTGACATTATGGCAACAAGAATTAAGGAAACCCAAAAGTCCAAAACGTGAAAACCTCTTAAAAGTCTAAAACCCTTACACTAAAGTCTCCTCTTGGAGTCTTGGTTCACAAATCACAAGTACTCTCCCGTATCCAAATTGTTTTTCTTTTTAATGCTGTTGTAACTGTAGCCAAAATCACTGTTAGTATCTTGAAGAGAAAACGAGTATTCAATATTCATTCTTCTTTCTTAAAGTTCCTTTTTAGCTTAACAGTTACATATAGTCCCTTCTTTTTTTATTTATTTATTTTTATTCTGGGTAGCACCACAATCTATTAATTATCCAATATGTCTTCTTCTTTCTACAAACACTTACAGGCCATTGGTTTTTTTGGTAGATACAGCATATAGGCCATTGGTTACATGAGACATTGTTGGTGAAGCAAAGACAAGAAGGAATATATCATATCAGCATACTTGTTATGCCTCATAAACATTGTTAAGAGCCTTGACAGATGAAATTGGTGCTCCATCTGGTTTCAGTTCTAATCTCACTACATAATGAGTACTTGAGGTGATTAGAATTTTAAATGCATATTGCTATATCCATCTAAATACTATTACTTCTTTACTAAATTTATGAATTTATTAATTTGTTTTCAGGAACAGGAAGTTGAATGGATTTTGGAAGATCTCGGGTTGTTGTTGCAGTTATTTTGAGAGATGTTAAACCTTGTAGCTAAAGAATTTTTAGTGATCTTAGACTCTTTTATTGTTTTGTAGAGGACTACTTAATTGATTTTAATGGTTATATGTTTTCACTTGTGATAGTGCTCAATCTACTCGGAGAGCTTCGAGTGAAAGTGGTGAGCAGCCCGAACCCTGCCAAAGAGTGGATGTCAAAGAGTTTGGGTTGTGAGCCCAAGTAAGGAGGCTCCGATAGTCAAGTTAGTGCCGAACTGGACGACCTGAAGGATAATTCCGAACAGAGACAACAAAGAGAGGTAGAATACCTTATTAGAGAGCATACTCCCTGAAGGTAAAGGCAACCCCCTCCTTTTTATAGAGTTGGGGGATGATCAAGGTGCTCCGGAGATTTTCAAAAGTAATGGATCTTGGTGTGCAGATTCATAAGGGCTCGTGGCAGTGTTCTTAGAATGAGCCACTTGCTATTTCTATTAGTTACTCGACATGTTCCTGAAGATCTCGAAGACATTAACTGCATAGGAAACGCGTCCCCCATGTTGACGTGGCAAGTCAGGGTCATTCTATCAAAATGTTTATTTGTGCTTGGGTCGCTTGATATCCCGAGGAGCCCGAGGTGGAACTGATGTCTTTGGCGGCTTTGATTTGATCATTGTGGACGATCTACCGAGGTCACTTGAGGATACATGGACCCGTCCTGATGGAAAATGCTTTCCGAGGTCGGTCATGCAAATCTCGTGGTCTTCGAGGTGACATGGTGCCAGGCGACCAATGTATAGATTTTGCCCATCATCAACTTGGAAGTTAACTTTAATGAAATTTATTACTTAATAATTTTATTGCAAGGTTTACATGATATTATTAATTTCTAATAATGATGGGTGAAATTTTATGTTTGGCGGTTTTTTAAATTAATAGAATTATTTTATTCTACATTTGATGGTTGAAGTTAACACTAAACTTATCAAAATTCTAGGTATTTCTTCTTTACACGTACACATAAATGTATATTAATTTTTAGTTTAGGGCATTGGGCTTTTAACCAATCCAAGTCTAGCCCGGGTCCGGACCCAACCCGAGTGCCTAACATTTTAGTGAAGACTTTGGTTTAGGTTGGATAATTAAGTTTGACCTCATGTTTGAACTGGGCTCAGGCTTTAAGTCCAATTCTTAGGATTAGACCTAAATTTAGCTAAAATTTGATCAACTCGCCTAACTTACTTGATTCCATCTTTGCCCACATCACTTAATTTCTTATCTACACTACAAAACTTCCACTAAACGATTCAAATTTATTTATTTGGGCATAAGGTAAAACCGGCTAGAAGATTGTTGTTTAGAAGTAGAACACTGAAGTGAGTAAAAAGCATATTTGTAGCGTGGTTTAGGCGCAATGTGGAGTAAAAGAAGTGGCCCCCATCCCATTCCTAAGCAAAGGTTCCAGTCTTGACTCACTCACCTCTCCTTCCGGGCCAAGATAAAAAGTTAAAGAGACAAGAAACACCAAATAAAACAGTAACTCAACGGTTCACAACAGCTTCTATCCTTCCTTCACGTGTACGGTGCACGAGATTAGATACTCTATATAGTGTCCACCACCCTGCCTGGTCCCTGGTGATCAACAACATATGCCGCCATCACTCAATTCAAAATGTAATAAATCTCGCACCAATTCCCTTCAAAATATCGCGATTAATTACTCTCTACCGTTACACCTTACACGGGAGTAATCGGTAATCTCACCGCACTCCAGTACTCTACCGTTGTCTCTTGTCGCTTTTGTTGGTTTCACTTCACTATCTTTCCCATCTTCATTTATTTCTTGGTTTGTTATTTTGAGCCATAATTTATGAGAGCGCTCTCATTCATTGAGCAACTGATGAGCGCCCTACCTTATACAGAGTTCAGACATACAGATATGGTATGTATTATGTAAGGCAGCAAAGCTTTTCCTTTATTCCATAAAGAACCGGTATTCACTATTCACTATTTCAGAAACAACCACGTATTGAATACCGATGAGAGCGCGCTCGTTGGATACCACCCCCTTTAACTCCTTTCCTATTTTTCAAATTTTGGATCCAAAAAAGAAATAAGACCGTTCCTCGTCATCTGAGCCTTCTTCTCCCTCTCTTTCGCTCTCTTCACGTTATCCAACGCCTCTTTCTGTATTCTGCTTCTCAATCTCCCTTGCTCTCGTAGCGAAAGGACAAGAGAAAAACTTCTCTCGCTACCTCCAAGCTGCAGCCCTCGTTTTCCCAGTTTCAGAAGGATGTGTTTGGAGCTTTCGTCTTCTGCTCCAACTTATTAGAATCGGGAGATTGAGCTTCACAGCGGAAAGAGGCTTGAACCAGAGGGAGGGAAAGATAGAACTTCTCTCAGCTCTCACGTTTAGCTCTGGCTCACAATGGTTGCAGGTAAGGTCAAGGCCGCAATGGGGTTGCAGAAATCTCCTGCAACTCCTAAACAACCTGAGACCCCCAAGTATTGCCCCTCCCCTAGCTCCGCAAAACCTCCTCCTAACTCTGCAAAAGCTCTTCCCAAGGCTGTCTTCTCTCGCTCCTTCGGCGTCTACTTCCCTCGCTCTTCCGCTCAAGTCCAGCCTCGACCGCCAGACGTTTCAGAGCTCGTTCGTCTCGTCGAACAGTTGCGCGAGAAGGAATCTCGTCTCAGGACTGAGCTTCTCGAGCATAAGCTTTTGAAGGAGACCGCTGCAATTGTCCCCTTTTTAGAGAGCGAAATCTCGTCCAAGGATGCCGAGCTTGGGAAGTCCGCGAAGAGGATCGAGAGCTTGGAAGCTGAGAACGACCACTTAAGGCTGGAGCTCGACAACTTACGGAAGACGGTCGAAGACAGGAAAGAAAGCGAAAGAAAGAGTTTGCAAACTGAGAATGAGAGATTGAGACTTGAGCTCGAGAGCTTACGAACGAAGATCGACGAAGAACGGAGAGAAAGCGAAAAGAAGATGAAGGAAATGGAACAAGAGATTACAGAACTTAAGAGAACTCTTTCGGAGCAAAGTCGAACGGACTCCAAGAGGTTAATATGCAGAGAAACAGGGGAAGACGAATGCTCTTCCTCACAGAGGTTTCAGGGCTTAATAGATGTGTCCGCGAGGTCGAATCTACTGAAGAACTTGAGGAAGGCTCCGAAAGCGACGGACATTGCTCCGAATCAAGATGCTCAGAAGGTTGAAGTTACAGATCGGAAGAAAGAAGATGCAGAAGGCGAAAGAGTGCAGCAACCTCGCTGCAATGCAGAAGAAACATCCGATGTATCGGAATCTACGAGTACTACTGTGAAAAGTCGAGCTCCTAGAGTTCCAAAACCACCGCCTAGACCTTCCTCGTCACTCTCATTGTCGTTATCGTCAAAACCGGCGTCAGCACCACCCTCGCCATCGAGTTCTTCCTCGACTGTAGAAAGCATCGACTCAACGGAAAAGACGAAACAACCGGCTATTCCACCACCACCACCACCTCCTCCTCCTCCTCCAGTTCAGCCTCCACCGCCGCCTCCATTGCCGGCGAAGGGATTGAAAGCGGCGCCTTCAAAAGTAAGACGAGTTCCAGAGGTTGTGGAGTTCTATCACTCTCTCATGCGGAGGGATTCAAGGAGGGACTCCGGGGCGGGGCTACCGGAAGTTCCGGCGGCGGCTAACGCGCGGAACATGATCGGCGAAATCGAGAACCGGTCCACTCACTTGCTCGCTGTAAGTGCCAGTACCATTCTGTTTCCGCCTTGTCCGTTTCCATATTTACAGCAATGCCACTGTCTGTATTAAAGAATGATGAAATGACTCTTAACACCCCTATGCTTTTGTTTTTATCTGCCCATATGACTCCCTACTTTAGTACTTTACATCCTCTCTAGATTTTCTAGTCCACTGTCCGCTTTGCTGGGGCCCCAACTCCCGTAGTGCTGTTAATTCCCAAAATGCCCTTCTTTTGCAGAACAGAAATCACTTCATTTGGCGGAAAAAACTGGTTCAAATTAAAGATCTTTAGGAATCACTAATCAGTGGGATACTATACTCAGTGGATTGATCACGGTTTTCTTTTTGAAATTACAGTTCTGATATTCTCTTTTTGACTTTGCGTTGGTTGTACAGATTAAAACAGATGTGGAGACTCAAGGAGATTTTATTCGATTCTTGATAAAGGAAGTTGAGAATGCGGCTTTTATAGACATTGAAGATGTAGTTCCCTTCGTCAAGTGGCTCGACGACGAACTATCGTACTTGGTATGCTTGATTGCTTTCTGCAGGCCCGCTATCATTGGAAGGTTAACACCTACCGTGTTTCCAAAATCTCTCCTCACACTGTGGCTGTGTTTCTTCTTCTTCTTCTTCTCAAACAGGTGGATGAAAGAGCAGTCCTGAAGCACTTCGATTGGCCGGAGCACAAGGCCGACGCATTGCGAGAAGCTGCCTTTGGGTACTGTGATCTTAAGAAGCTCGAAGCCGAGGCTTCCTCCTTCAGGGATGACAGTCGCCAGCCCTGCGGCCCAGCACTCAAGAAAATGCAAGCTCTATTTGAAAAGTAAAATTTCTCCCCATTCCCTTCAAATTGACAAAAAAATAACCGTCTTATTAGCGGGACTCACCGAGTTACTACTGTTGACGCTTTTGATCTAATAATAACAGATTAGAGCATGGAGTATATAATCTATCACGTATGAGAGAGACGGCAACAAACCGATACAAAGGATTTCATATTCCCACGGAATGGATGCTAGAAACTGGATTTGTTAGCCAGGTACCGTATATACTTCTTTGGACCTACAGGCCTACTTATATTTTAATGCTTTGTCGTATGGTTTTTTATGATGAAAATGTTTATTATTCCTGATGAATAGCATGCAAATACAGACAAATAAAAAAAGATGATTAATTTATGGAAAAAAGTATGGAGGCATACGTTTCACAGAATCACAAACTGGAAACCCATTTCAGTGCGACAGGTTTTAAAACACCCGGATCCAGTTTTGACGAGAAAAATGTCTTGGTCCGAAAGTAATGGACCCAGAACCAGAAGGCACTTTATTTTTATCGGATTTGTCTAATCTAACTGGATTATAATATAACATATCCTCTATAAAATGACATTTAACATAATTATAAATAATGATTAGGGGTGATTGGATTGGGTTGATGATCTGATGACCCGGAAAGAAAATTAGTAAGCACACTGAGCATGTATATGATTTTATGATCTTGTAAGAAAACTAGTTCAGTAAAACAAAAAAATTTCCATCTATGTATCTATTTATTCCTTGTAATACAAGTTGTGCTTGAAAAAAAAGAAGTTGATACTTGCGGGTGCAACTTGGGTTGGATTGAGTTTGGCATTTGTTAAATTTTGAATGGGCCCAAGCCCGCTATTTGGATGTATTTTCTTTGGGGCCCAAAATTCATATGGTAAATTTTGGTTAACTTTTTTATTTTTAATTTAAGAAAACGGCCTCAACCCAATGTATGTACTTTTTTTTTCGGGGGTATTTTCTTTGGGACCCAAAATTCATATGGTAAATTTTGCTTAACTTTTTTATTTTTAATTGAAGAAAACAGCCTCAATCCAATGTATGTACTTTTTTTTTCGGGGGTATTTTCTTTGGGACCCAAAATTCATATGGTAAATTTTGCTCAACTTTTTTATTTTTAATTTAAGAAAACGGCCTCAACCCAATGTATGTACTTTTTTTTTCGGGGGTATTACATATTACATTCACATTACTGGGGATTAAGAGATGGGGACGGGTGCATGTGAAGTATGCTTACACTATCAACCTAATGTTAGAAGGCCTTTGTTGTGTGTCTTTTTTTTTGAGTTAGAAAAGTATGCTAAGATTGAATCACTATTTTTTTTTTATAAGAGTAGAGGTAACTACCATAATTACCATAATATCTAATAAGTGAACAAGTGATAGAAAAAAATATGAAACCTGATTTTATAGTCGGGCCGTGATTCAAGGTTTTAGTCCCGGGCTACAAGGTAGTAGCTGATTTGAACACAGACTTGGTTTATGGTTAGTGGGGTTAGGCTTAATAGGTAGGGAACTAGGATGCACGGACAACTGGACTACATGGATAATCCAACCTTATGCTGCACCTCTTTAAAGTTGCAGTTACAGTTGACGTTTAATCAAACATACGTCACTGATGTGTGCTTTGGTGTTCCTGTTTTAAACTACTAGTTTTCACATTGTAGTCGGTAGATATTTTACCCTTCTAGTTGAGTTTTGCTCTAATTGATTGAAGAGTTTTGCTTTTGATTTATTGAGATGCAGATCAAGCTTGCATCCGTGAAGCTGGCAATGAAATACATGAAGAGAGTATCCGCGGAGTTAGAAAATGTTGGTGGTGGTCCCGAGGAAGAGGAGCTGATGCTCCAAGGAGTAAGGTTTGCTTTTCGAGTCCATCAGGTACAAGACTTTTAATTATAACCCTGTTCAACAATTTCGTAATTTGATTCCTAGGTTCCTTGGTTTTGATCTCTAATCGTTGCCATCTGTGTTTAAACCAGTTCGCTGGAGGATTCGATGTGGAAACAATGCGTGCATTTCAAGAACTAAGAGATAAAGCCAGGTCATGCCACGTGCAGTGTCAAAGCCAGCAGCAATCGAAGCTCGTTTGCAGGTCTACAGCTTGCTAGCCTGTATCAAACGAAAAGTCGAAAACCACTCTACTGTATTACTAACCAGTTTTTCCTGTAAAGATTACAAACACCTTGCATGGATGCTTTTATGCAGCATTATAGCGATTTAAATTCAAATTCATTCATATTTCTTCCATCTATAAATCTATGTGCTTTCTATGTGCGTTCTCTTTGCAAAAAGCAGCTACTCTTTTCTCTCTGGCTCTTGTCCTACTACGACATCTTTTAGCATATTTGTGCAATTTCTGCTACAGTTTCGCCAACAGTATTCAATAATCCACCTTCAACCTGTTTCTTCTTTAATTATGATCGAGTCCCTGTTTTTCTCATGTTGGTCCTATCTGGATGGCTATCTTTTCTTTAAATTCTGTAATAATATCCTGGCCACCACTCTCACATTCACCATTGGCCGTCGCTCCGAGCTCTTTCTGTAAAAAGGAAGTTAAATGAAATAGTGTCATTTATGAAATTGAACATCCTAAGCTGATCTTTGATAACTTCTTTCGGACTAGTTAAGCTGAAGGAATGAAAACAATCTAACAATCGATATTTAGGTGTTGGTTTGCAACTTTATTTGTATTGAATATATATAGTGTGTTGTTACAGGAGTTGTTTACAGAGTTATACAACGGAAAGATAGACATACATAGAAGAGTACACAACAGGAGAGGATGAGGGGGAGAGCGAGGGGTGAGGATATGTGGCTAACAACTTTCTTTCAAATTCAAACTCGGTTCAATTGTTCATGCAATGCAGAAATCATGAAACACCTTGACCTTGTATCCTTTCTAAAACCCAGTTGTTTAGTTGGGGAATTGGTGATGTACCGTTGTTGGGTCGGCTTCGGCCTTTTTCTTGGCCGTGTAAGCTGCAGCTGCCTCTGCCGCCTCAGCAGCTTTCTCCGATGTGTAGTGTGCTGCAGCCCAACCTGTTCTGACGGCCGCATCCTTCGCTTCCACGGCTTTCTGGCCTGCGTACCCTGCTGCCTTCTTACTGCCTTCGACGGTGGCGTCCTTGGCTTGGCCAGCCCCCCTCGCCATAGTATCCCTAGTGGCAACATAGGCCTGCTGAGCCTTGTCCTTGGCATAACCATAGCCTTGTTGGTTTTTTTCCAGAATTGTGTCCCTGGCAGCGCCACCCTTACTCGATGCATATTTTGCAGCACTTTGAACTCCTTGCTTGACTGTGTCCATGGCTTTGGCACCCTTCTCCGCCACATAAGAAGTGGCATCCCCTGTAGAGGACTCCTTGGTTCCTTCTGCTTCTAGTCCCGCCGCAGGCGCAGCCGATGCCTTCGCCTTTTCATATCGCTCCTCTGCTCTCCTGATCGCATCTATGGAACTCTGTTGGGCTATCGCTCGGTACTTGCCCATCTCCTCCAGCGTGGGCTGTTCTTTCTCAGCTTGAGATTCTCTCTCCTCTGTATCGGGTGTATCAGCTGCTGCATCACATTTGTTGGTGACATATGGCACTTTTTCTTGCTCAGGATGCACCTCAATCTTTCTACTACCCTGCGGCTCTCCCGCATCTCCTTGAGCAGCCCGGTTGGTTTTATTGTTGATAGCTTTCTGAGAAGCCATTGCTAACTAGCTAGTGGGTTCGATGCCTCGATGGTTGCTGCGTATGAGATAAAGAGTAGCAGATATAAGCCACATGAGTCAGGCAAGGGAAGGGATTTTAAAGCAGAGACTAGAGAGACCGGAGCGGTGAGCGGTGTATTTTGAGGTAAGACACGTGTTGTCTGCATTAGTTACGTGTTGGTAAATTGAATTTGAATAGGGTGAATCAGCACTTGCCAGGATATTTACATGTGGATTCACTCAATAGAATCTCGACAGCGTGGGTAACAAGTGGATATGCCCCTACGACTCCAGGAGTGGGTTCTTTCAATGGAACCCACTTTCCTTCTGACACGTTGCGCACAAATTCGTGTCCTCAATCCTTTATCGATGGATCCTTCTAGCCTATGTGCCTATTGATGGATTCAGGTTGAACATGAAGTCATCAAAATTGATCCAAAGTTGTTGGACCCATGTGTTGGAGCGGCCCTGAGGCCCATGACGAGTGACGACCCATGTGTTGGCACAAGGCTACAATGAAGATGCTCCCATCGTAGGGATGGATGTCCATGGGCCAAGCGGGGCCCGGATCCTGGGCCGGAAATGGTTTTAGGGCTGTCGAGGTAGGGTAGGGGGTGCTCACAGTTCGGTATTGTTTTCTGAACAGAATCGATTAGTTCGGTTTTTTAAAAAGTCGATCAAACCGATACCAAACCGATGAAAGCGGTTAACTAGTTTGTTAACATTTCTTTTATTATGTTAATTTTTTAATTATTTAAATTTTATTTTTTATAAAATATATAAACTTAATTTTACTAATTTTAGAGTAAGTTGATAAAACTGAGTTATTTAATTTATTTTAATTAATGAGTTAATTGTGTAAAGTAAGTTGCTGATTTTTGAATTTCTCTTATTTATATTTTTTGTTGCTTTTTTATTTTAATTTTTTCTCAATAAATATTACTTTTAATGTACTAAAAAATTGTTATTTTTATTGAAAAACTCTCTTATTTTTTAATTAATTTTAAAAAATTAAGGTTCTAATTTTTGTTGTTAGCTTTTGATTTTTTTTAGAAAATTTACCTTATTTTATCGGTTTCTACAAAATTGTTAATAATTTTTGCATTCTATTACTTATCTTCAAATTATTGCACTCACAATTTCAAATTAATCTTATTTTCAAAGAAAAATATCTCACATAACTCTTACAACATCTTAGCAAAATTATCCTATAATATGATAATTCTATAGTAAAATATCAAAAGTAAAATATTGAGTGGTAACCTGGTAGGGTTTCATTGTCATGAGTTTCCCCTGTCTATTATTGAACTTTTCTCTGTCATTTTTCCTTCACAAAATTAGGATCAACAAAAAAAAATTGTATTTGTGTCTCTTCTTTATTTTTCATGCCAGTGGCTACATAATTCAGGGATAGCTGTTAGAAGTTAAAGATGGGTTCTGAACCAAGTTGATAGTATGAAACCTTTATGTATAAAAGAATAGATATATTAAAATATGAAATAGAATTTATATATATAAATTAGGGTGGTATTATCTTTTCCAAATAATCAATGATAGCTTGATTTCTACATTGGTTACTTACAATTGAATATCTATAACTAAAACCAAACAACTGAAACTAATCTAATTCTTTCAATAATCTATTGCGTTTGTTTGTGGATAGATGACAGTCTTTTTATTGAATCCATCAAATATTAGCCTCATAAATTAGATAATGTACATTTCCCTTTTCAAATGTTAACTATCAAAAGCTTTGCTTTAATTTATGGTTAAAAATTAGGACGAAGAGGGTAGAAATACATACCAACGCAAAAAATCCTTAACTTTTCAACCATCCATGATGCTCTTCGAATTTAATATAACAGAGAGAAAATTTATAGAGTGCGATCTGGATGCTCTTATCTGAAGGGCAGTTTGGATGTTGGTCCGTTTAGTTAGACAATCAAACTTTAAAATAAGAAGGTTCAGAGGACCCGGAGTGGCTTACCTGATGTGGATGCTCCAATGCTTAAGTTAGTACTCTGTGTGTGAGCTAAAAATTTGTATGCTAGAAGGCTAGTGAGCAGATAAATGCACGTACCTTGTGTCCTTGGGGTTGGTGCCCTTATATAGGTGAAATGCCATAGTTCTTACGAAACACCTTCAAGATCCCCGATCCATGTTACTACGAATCCGTTTTGCACTAGGAGGTAGACTTCGTGTTAACTGATAAGACTTATTGAGTCCATTTGATCCGGGCAGGATAAGGATAAGACTTGCAGATGTGCGGCGTGATCCCGAAGAGCTTGGAGATAGCTGACTAGCTTTTAGAAATTGGTTATGTGTCACCTCGGTAGGACAGACCATCACGAATTGCTCGGACCTCGGTCTTGGCCGAGGTACCTGAAGTACCCGAGCTGATCTAACTCGCTGATATAACAGAAAATGCTGATTCATCATTCAATCAGCAAGTCGCTTCCACGTATCCAGGTGTTGATAGATCGGGCCAAATTACCCATCGTCAATAACCATACTATATAGGTCAAAACCTTTTACCAAACTGCTAATGTTAAACATATGTGGTGGATTATTTGATATAATCAAAAGTGAATTCAAGCTATTTAAATAGCAAACCTATTTTGCATTTAGAGATTATTTGATATAATCTAAAGTGAATTCAACATTAGAACCATGGTAGTAATTCAATGGCAGTTTGAGTTCACTTGAGGCTGTTGTTGACATCAAGCTATTTAAACAGGGGATATGTGGTTTTATTATCCGCAATATCACAAAAAAAAAGTGAATCATTAATAGTCTTTTTGAAAGATCAAATGGTTATACTAGGAAGTATTTTGAAAAATAAATAACAATAGAACCATAATAATTTTTCAGTTGTTGAAGTTCGGTAAAGGCAGTTGACATCAAGCTATTTAAACAGGGGAAAAATGAACTGTGATGGTTTTATTATCTCAATAGGAGTCATTCGTAGACCTGAGTTTTCAAAATGATAAAATAAAGGATTATTTTCCCATACCTGAACCAGTGAATCCTGTGAACAGTTTATATGTGGGATGTTCCAGACATTCTTCCTTTTCCTATCTGAAAGTTCTTTCCAGACACTATCCTGTAGACATGTTTCACCAATTTATAATCAATTATTCAATAAAATGAACATAAATAGTTAAAATTTTTATGATTCTAAACCGTAAAAGCTAACCCAACAATAAAGAAAAATAGAAACCTATCCACTAAGAAACATTTAGGGGGTGTTTTTTTTTTTTTTGGATTTTGAGAAGGGAAAAATTGGTTAATGGGATTTTGGTTCCCATTGACCAAGAATCCCATGTTCTTTTTTTAGATTAATGTAGAGACCAGGGAATGTTTATTTTCCTAGGTATCACTTAATCGGGTAAGTGATACTCATTTCCTAGGTGGGTAAATAACTTTTCCACTTGGGGGAAAAGCTTCCAACACTTGAATGGAACAAAAGTGCCAATTTTAATAATGAATTTTTATGGTTAAAATGGTCATTTTCTTTTTTTTCTTTGGGAAATAAAAGAAAATGGGTAAATACACTTACTTGGGTAAGTGTTTCCTAAGAAAAAATTACTTAAGTAACTTACTGAAAAGCGATGCAAAATAAAAGAGAATAAAAAATAATCAACAGTGAACCATCATTGTCAATTCCTATTTCAAAATCATAGAGAGTCGTTGTTCCCTACCCATGTTCTTCTCCCCTCATCCATGCATGTGCAAAACCAATGTGGTTCCCTCTTATATTGATTTTTATTTCCATGACAAAAGAGAAATTTTTGAGAGAGACTTTTTGCATAATTGCTGCATCATTATTGACTTGGTCAGGTTGAGGAGAGAAAGAAATGAGATGGATGGATAAAACACAAAAACATACAGAACAAACACACATAGTAGTTTGTTCATAAGAAAAAAAGAAAGATAGTTTGTGATTAGAAAAGAAAAAAAAATAATAAGTGAACAAACACACATGGTAGTTCACGATTGGGGAAGGAGAAGAAAAAATAGGAATAGATTGGGAATAGCTTTGGTTGGGGGAAGAAGAATGGAGATTGGGAATATTGACTATAGAAGGAAAGAAAAGATCACTAGAAACTAACTCTTCTCAAATTTCAAATATGACATATTTCCTCTTTTAGGAATACTTTTATGAGGTGATATCTTGAACATGAAAGAAAGAGGGCTGCTAACTTGGCATAATGGGAGAGGTGGAAAGGCGAAAGGAGAGGAAAAGTTAAAGAGAAAGTAAAAAGGGAAGTTTGGAGAGAGGAGATGCATGCTGACATGGACTGCTTTGATTTATATATATAGTATAGATTTGATAGTGCCGAGTGGTGTTAATATACATCATAAATCAATCAATGTAAGACTTCATTCATCTAAGTTTTTACATTGATAATTATGCAATGTTAACATTGATTTTTTCAATGTAAAACTATAGTCCTAATAATCGAGTTCTCATTTACACTCTCCTAAATCGGATTGAAACTATATTGCATAGTGTAGAAGTGCATTTACATGTACCACAAACAAACACTGCCTTAGTTTCTACTCTTAGGCTATGTTTGGTTTGAAAGAAAAAGTAGGTTCCAACAAAACATAGGGTTAACTCTATTGTTTTAAGCATGGCTTTGAAAACCGGACCGGACCTAACAATTGGACCAGTTGACCCGAGACCATTCAAGCAACCGGTTCTGTTTCACCCTAAAATCACTCCTAGGCCAAATACTGTTAATTTGGTCAACGATCAGCTGATCCGAGTGGTTGAACCATTGACTTATCAATCCATACGTTGATTTTTGACCATTTTTAAATTTTAATTATTTTTAAGTCAAAATAGGTTGTTCATTCAAACCAAACCGTTGGACTTCTGGGAACCGGTCCCCAAAATAGTTCTGTATCTGATCCGATTGTTAAAACCTTGATTGTAAGATTCTTTAACTCTTAAAATGTAATTGTAGAAAAAAAAACTCTTAAAAGTAATTAGGTAGCAAGGATGCACAGAAAAACATCTATTAGTGTATTCAAGCCTATAGTGTGTTAAAGGTGTTCGAATTCCGAAATTATAATTCTCAAAGTTCGTAGATGATGATCCCGCAATGTGCGGACTCCAAGCTCTAACAAGCGTCGGGGAATACTAAGTGGACCAGACGCTCAACCAGGACTCCAACTTGGAGTTCCTCAACCGAGAACTAAAGCACCCTACCACACTACACCTCGACCAAGCACTCATCCCTCGACTTCAAAGTTGGGGGAATGATGTTCGAATTATGGTTGAACTGGCCTTAAATGCCACGTGGCTGCCCAGTTGTCGCCTAGTCACCTTAGCCACATCAGCACCACCCGGCCAGCTCCACGGCATACACCGACTCCACAGCCACGTTAGAGGATAAGCACGACCAAGAACAAGAGAAGGAATGAGGACAACTCTGCTGGGGATTAGGACTCTATCCCAAAGACCTCGGCGATTAACCTCATCCTAGCAACCCCGGAAGCCTAATCCGACTAGAACATAGACCTTCGACTATAAAAAGGTATCTCCCGCTCAAGGTAAGGGGTTCCAACTTTTAGCACTCATATTATTACTCTGCTTGGACCAGAACCCTCACTGCTTGCCCCGACCATTCATCGCCTTCTACTGACTTGACCGTCGGAATGCCTATCTGGGAATAACTCCTCGGGCCTCTGACATCCTTTCTTGATCACGGGTCTTAAAGTGCGGCCACGTCCTTCCACCTCTACTCCACCATGTTGACAAGGACTATCTGACTGCTACTTTGGTTCGTACACCACCTCGGATCGAACAACATCAAAAGTTATGATCATTTAGGGGGTATTCAAAGATTAAATATTTTTGTTTTCAGAATTACCACATCAGCGGAAACCAAAAGAAAAAAAAAAAAAGAAAGAAAACAAAAGTACGTTATTTAACTTTGTTTTTGGATTTTTTTAATGATTTTTGTTTTGATGAGAAGTAAAAAACAAGATGGACGGATTTGTTTCTAAAATTAAATCATGCTTTCCAAATAATCGGAATCATGATTTCTAAAAACAAAAACAAATTTTTAGGCGGTGTTGGAGATCATGATTTTATTATTTATTTAAATAAAAATAGCTGGCATGTTAGCAACCACTTACAAATACAAATATATAAAGTGTAAAATGTTGTATTTTGTATGCATTTGCACTGTACATATTTTTATTTATACTCCTTCCAAACTGAGCCTTAAGATTTCCATATAATTTGTAGCAGTATAATTCTCTCTCATCACCTCTCTTCCACTCTAACTTGATAGAAATCTAATGATGCAACGGAGGTTAACAAATCTAATATATATATATAACAGCAACGAAGGGACTTAGAAACCAATGAAAAAGAAAGAAATCTGTATATAGCTGGTCTTTGAATAAATAGTCATCGCCGTTGTGTTCTTCATTACAAGTGGATTGAACAATTGAAGAAAAACCAACACATCCATTTGAAATATAATCAAAATCAAACACCTTTGTCTAGGACATCGTAATGAGAGATATCCGGCCCTTCAATCAATTAGAATGATGCTTACGCTACTTCAATCAATTAGAACTTCTCCTTGCTCTTCATGCAATCTATGATTGGGACGATGATGCTACTAAAGTCTTTGATGAATCCCTTGTAAAAAGAAACCAAGGCCATGAAAACCCTTTGATCTCGTATAAATTAATTCTTAGGTGTAGGCAACTCATGGATTGCTGAAACCTTCAACTCATCTACTCTAATTCCCTCAGTTGGGAGCTCAAAATCGATGAAAATTAGCATTGGTTGCATGAGTAAGCATGGTACGACACTGGGGTTTGGGCTGGGTCTGGCACAACTCAGTTGCCACAGTGGCAAGCATGGCCCAGCCCACTTTACAGCTCTACCCTTACACTAGTGTGTCATAAATACAAGTGTTTGATAGCACTAAGGATTTCCTACCCACTCTTTACCTGCCGGGAATTGGAGCCACAGATCTCTATTATGAATTGAGAGATGTATGACTCCAATTCACTGCAGGTAGAGAGTGGGTAGGAAAAGTGACTAGGAAATCTGGACTCGTTTGATAGAGGAGTCTTGAATTGTAAGTCGGGCCTGGTTAGGTCAGCTTGAGGTCATCCCTCACCCAACCCAAGCTGTTGAACCCAACCTAATAACCCTAACCCAACTGGAAAAAAAATCCTTTAAACTGTTTTTTGATACATACACAAATACATTTTTATATAATATGTATACATATAATATGAATACGAGTTGGGTTTGGGGTTGGACCGGTTTGGCCAAGACCTCAACCCTACCCTAACCGAAGGTTTAGAAACTTTTCAACCCTAACCCAGACTCCAACCTGACTTAGTCAGGTTTATTTGTATTCACTCTTCAAATGAATTTTGTCATTTGCCAAGCCTCCTGCCATGGAAAATTGCTTGCCCCTCTAAATTTTTTGTTGCTTTTGTTAAGCTTTATAATATTTGCTAGTGGTACAACTTTCCTGTCCATGTAGAAATAAATTTGTTTAGAGAATATATTACCAGTCAAAGCATGCTAGCCGAGGCTAATCTTTCAAAGTACAACAAAATACCACACCATAAGTCTCTTTAGCTTAAATACAAAGACACAAAATATAATATAACAATGTTTGATTTTAGAGGCAAACGCAATTGGAGAAGGCAGAATTCATCAAGAAGCAAGAGATCGATTTATACGGGTCTCCAGCAGTAGCTTTCATCTTCTTTCAATTTGTATTACTGTGTTCTTTGTTCCTCTTCTCTTCCTACTTCTTCATCTGCTGCTCCTTACTGGACCTCTGCCGATGCCGACAACTGCGAGCAACAAATCACATTGAGAACTTGTTTGGTAATCTTGCTTATTAAGCAAGATTTTTGGGTCAAAGATGCAATTTGAATGTGTAAACGCACCAAAAACGGATACTTCATGCTAGTGAAAAATGTCTATAGAATGATAAAGAAATCTAAGAGTTGCATAAATTCATTGTTTATACAGGTCTTTTGCTTGTTTTCACCTGTAACTATGCAAGATAGAGCTGTTTGGATTGCTGCTGATATGGGTATAAACCCAGAACAAATCCAAAATAAGTCTTTCCATGACTTCATGATGGAATGGATAGATTTAAAGCTAAAGGACCTAAGCAAAGAGAAAATTCATCGAAAAATTCTTAATTTTATTCAGGCTTATTTGGGATATGAGAAATGCCACTGCCCACAGACCACAGTAAGCCAACAAAGAATCCAGAACAATTAGTGCACAGTATGAGACACTTTTTAATGCTTAATTAAAATGCCAACGGGGATGAGCGATTAGCCTCAGCAATTCAACAACAATGGATCTGTAATTCTGTATTTTGAGAGAGAGAGAGAGAGAGAGAGAGAGAGAGAGAGAGCTTGCCTTTTGAAGTTGCTTGCCTTCAATATAGATTCGACGAACATGTGCTATCTTGAGCCATTCCTCCCCTTCGTTGTTATTTTTGCTCGACAAAAATGGGCAGTCTTTGATGTTCAATTCTTCAAGCTTGGTTGATGGTCGTAAATCGGGCAAATCTTTTAATTGTACACAGCCGTAAATGTCGAGAGTCTTGAGTGAATGAAGTCGTCGCAACCCATCGGAAAGGGATTTCAATTCTGCACATCCGCTGATGTTTAGAGAGCTGAGTCCACCGGGGAAGACTTTCGGCAATTCCTTGAGCTTATGGCAATCCATGATTATCAACGCGAGTAGAGATGGCATCTCGTCCTCTCCCAAATCCCACACCTCCCAATTCCGCAGAAACGCAAATGTTAATTTCTTCAGCCTCGGGAATCCCTTAATCCCACCATCCCCGTCCCCATAAAACTCGTCACCGATTATTTTTAAATCTTCCATTCTCCATATATATAATTCTTCAAGTGACGGGAGTCTTCCAAGCGCTGGCAATTGCTTACACTTGTTGCAGTAATACAGAGCAACCTTGGTTAACTTTTGGAACGAGGAATCTTTCATCCAACTAGGGAACTCGTAACCAATGTAGCTGAATATCTCCAATTCCTTCAAGTTTGTATGAGGTCTGAGCCCTTCAAACACGCCTTCCATCCGCTCCACTTCCTTCCTATCCACCGCTGTCCATTCCTCGTCATCGCGTTTATCTGTACAGCATAAGACCAGAGAATCAAGGTATTGCTTATTTTTCAGTTCTGCCTCCCTGGCTTCCTCCCTGTTCTCCACTCTCTCCAATTTTTCTATTCTCAGTTTGCCCCGCACCAGATTAAGATGTTTCAGTTCTCCAATCTTACATGCACTACCCACGATGAACCTCGACAATGTTGCAAAGACACCCAGTTTCTCTATTAATCCTTTGGGCAGGTAGTTGATTTCCTCCGTTCCTTCAAGTTCTAAATGCCTGAGATTACACATTTTAACCATTCCTTGAGGCAATCTGCATAGATATATGCACTTATTAAGCTTCAACGTCTGCAAATTAAGTAGGCTACCCACAGATTCCGGTAGCTCTTTTATATATGTGAAGGAGAAATCAAGATATCTAATGTGTTTCAATTTCCCCAATGAAGCTGGCAATTCCTCGATTTTAGTGTGGCTCAAATCCATCACCCTAAGGGATCTGGTATGGTCAAATAGATCTGGTGGATGTGGAACCTTCATGTTTGAGAAGACAATGAACAGAAGACTACGTAAACTAACTACTGGTTGCAATTGTACAAATTTCTCCATCTGATGCCTAACCAGAAGCGAGGAATGCCGGGCATCGATTCTGAGATGAGAATGATCTCCCATCTCAATGATCAGAAACTCACCTTTAGCAACAAACTGGGCTAGCTTGTGAACGAGATCATTCATCTTGCACCGAACTACGTTGCCATCGTGATCTTGTTCTACAGCTTCAAGTAATGAACGCTCCAATAAACTGTCAAAATATTCTCCACCTATTATCTCCATATCTTTTTGTTGTCGATCGGACCTAATATACCCGTTTGCCATCCATAACTTGATTAGCTTGTCCTTCTCTATTTCGTAATCTTTTGGGAAAATGGCCAAATACGAAAAGCAAGGCTTCAGAAGAGGCGGCAAATCGTAGTAACTCAAAGAGAGTGCTGGAAAAATACCATCTTCAACCTCTGGAAAATCCCATATCTCACTCTTCAAGATGCTTTTCCAATCAGTTTTCGTTTTTTTGGATTTCAGCAGACTTGCTACGGTCTTAATCGCCAAAGGCACGCCTCCGCATTTCTTTGCGATGGCTTCAGCAATGTCTTCGAATTCCTTATGGCCCTTCTTTTCTTCTCCTTCAAAGGCTATTTTTTTAAACAGGAACAAGCAATCATTCTCAGATAATGGCTGCAAATTATATGCGGATCCGGAGGTTGTATTTGTACCCATTATGGCTGCAGTGTTCATGGAGCGAGTTGTGACTAAAATCCTACTTCCTTGTTTACAGTCTTTCAGGGGGAGCTTCAATTTTTTCCACTTGTCATCATCTGGATTCCACACATCGTCCAGCACGAGAAGAAATCGCTTATTCTTTACCCTTTTACGTAACTCTTTCTGAAGCCGGTTCAACTGACCTCCACAATTATCCCCGGTGACGTCGTTTATAATTGCTTCTGTAATTCTTTTCACGTCAAAATTCTCCGACACATGAACCCAGATTCTCAATTGGAAATGGCTTACCACTTTTCCGTCGTTGTATATTTCTTGGGCTAGAGTGGTCTTTCCCAGGCCCCCCATGCCAACTATAGAAATGACTACTGGGAATGTGCTGGAATCCGTTCGGCTACTACTCTCGCAAATCAAAAGGTCCTTTATGCACTTTTTATCACTATCCCTACCACAGACCTCCAAATGATCTACAAAAGAACTCGTTTGCTCCCCTTCCTTTCTTTCCTCATCACTTGGTACACAATTTTGTAATTGAAAATTGATCTTCTCTCTGGAAATCACATCTAATCTTTCTATTATCTTCTTTATCCTATGCCCCCTGGATATACCCATTTTAAAATGAACTACAGCTTGGTCGGTTTGATCATCAATACAAAAACAACGTAGGAAGAAGTTGCATACCTGCTTCACAAAATCTGGAACCCGACTCCAACTTTCAGTCGACCTGATGACTTCCGTTTGCCGTGAATTTTGATGAATATCATCAATCGATGGATTTGGGTTTTTAAGTGATATATTTTTCCTTTATCACAGTCGGATCATAGACAGTATAAAATCCAAATCGAGACTGAATTTTTTTCTTGTATATTCCCCAGGCTATGTTTGGTTGCAATGCAAATTTATTTGCATTGATGCAAAATTATGATAGTACAAATAATTTGAATGTACAGTTTGTTTGACTAATTCTAGGTGATGATAATGATAAAAATAATATATACAAAATTTAATATAAAATTCATATATTTTTTTGTTCTTTACTATGAATCGGATGCTGAATTTGAATCTAATTAGGTAAGCACCTCATATTGGGCTGAAAGTTTTGGGTATCATTGAGAGGCCTACCCACTTGGCTAGACTTTTCTTTTTGTAATGTTTTATCTTCTTAGTGTATATTTTGTTTTTCTTCATTTATCAAAAAATGTAATATTTAAAGAGTGGGAATTGAATGAAGTGAGAACTGTAGTTCAAACTACGTTTTAAACATCGCAATTAAATATGGATTAAATTAAAAAATGGGTATTTTAGGCAAAAAGAAAGCTCCACAATCTGATTCATATTTTTAATAGTAGTATAAATATTGAGTTATATATGTATTCGATTTTTTCTATAATTTTTTTTTTCTATGTGTGTAAAATAATATTGTTATTTATACTTATTTTTTGTTTAATATAATAAATATAGGATATTATACATGTGCCCAAATATTTTTTTGTAAAATTTATGTAATTTTTTTTGTGTTTTTTATATTTTATTAATTTTCATTATTATTTACTTCTAACATTAAAGGTTGACAGATTTGACCAAAAGTTGAATTATTGATCTCCACTAAACAAGAAAATAATTTTATTTTTGGTTAGTTTTGTATTATGTATTTCATTTTCACCATCAATAAAAATAATTCTTGTTTATTACACTTGTTTTTTAATTTGATTAATAAAGAAATATCATAAATGTGTCTATTTTTTCTACACTTTGCATTTTTCTATATTCATTTCTATTTAAAAATTTCATTATCTAACTATGACTTCATTGATTAGCCAATTTGATTCGAATAGTTGAATTGCTTAGTCATCACTTGGATAAAGAATGATTGTTTTTGAGTAAGTTTTAAAATATATGAATTTATATTATTAAATGTATTGGATATAGATATAATTAAAAGCATTTATTGGTGAAAATTAACTTAAATATGAGATATAGTAAGAGAGAATGGGAATTAATACCTTAAATACAAGAATTAATGAAGGGGGATTAAATGAGATTCAACCTTCATTATTAGAAATGGACTAAATAACAAATGTGGCCACTTTAGTCAATTAAAGTTCCACACCCTCATTCGTATTTTTTATAATAGTATAGATTTTTGTTACAAATTTTACGTCACTTTGTTTGGTTGTAGTAAAAATGAAGTAAATATTAGACCCAAATTAAAATAGAATAAAGTAAAATCCAAAACAAAATTAAACCAAAATCTGCATTTTTTCCATTTGCACCCCATACATTTGTACTAATGCAAATAAAATTGCACTACAGCCGAAAACAGCCTCGTGTTCAAACTACCTTTGACAACTACAACTTCATCACCACTTTCAATACCCAAAATTGGAGGCAATGTTGATAGACCACATGGTAAATCTTGTTTCCAACCATGAAAATAAGGTTTAACCTAAGGACAGTGGAGAACAAAATTTGTTTGTTGTCAGCTTCTTACTTTCATAGCAAAAAAATCCAGGAAGCCTCTAGAGAACAACATATATACCTATTAAAATCTGGATCCAATTCAAAATGTTTTCGAATAATGAGATCTAGGGTTGTCAATGGGTTGGGCCTATTCCATGCATATTCTGATTTCATGATTTTGTCCTGATTAATAACTGAGTTGGTTCCATATCTATCCTATACTGAATAGGTTCAAACTTGGAATCAATTATTTTATTAAATACATACAATATTTCCTTAGTTATTTATCATTTTCTTATATTTTATGTTTGAAATGATAAATTTTATAGATAGTGTTAGTTAAAAATGTTTAATTTATTAACATATAAGTAACTTAATATTTTCTTTCATTTTTATTAAGATTTTATTATCAAAATTTAATCTTAAGTTATTGATGATGATGGTCAAAACGTGAGTCCCTACTGGCAATGATAGCTAGGAGGTTAGAAATGAGGGTTGCTATTGAATCTACAAGACAGAACATCAAAGGGCCCAGGGGAGTGATCCAGGCAAGGAAACCAATCTATTAAGTAAGCATCAAGCTGACAAGGTGATGGAAAATAACCAAGCAAGAACCATACCAAGAGAGTTTATGTAGTGAGTGTACCTTATGAGGATGAGAGGTAACTCTCATATGGATCTTAAGGTTGGATTGTAGGGTGTCCAACACGCGGTGTATTAGTGCTCATTAATCTACTGCTTACGGGATACGCTCGCACAGCATCGTGGTTGTCCTTATTTGGTTCCTCGCAAAGTATAGGGAAGCAGGTATAATGCCGCCAGGGGGTGTCATATCAATGTATGTTTCAAAGTTGTTATCCGTGTGAGTTGATAAGGGGAAGGACGTGCCATGTGGGTCAGACGTCCTTGATGCTCTATAGCAAGGACATTCAATCAAGTCCTTGATGTCTCGGAGTTGTTATCCAGTGTGAATCGATAAGGGGAAGGACGTGCCATGTGGGTGGTCCAAGTCGGAAAGGTAGGTTAGGAGCGTAGAGTAGTCAGAGTGGTCATGTGTTTCGGGCCTAAATGCCGATCTACTAATGTGCTCTATAGCGAGGTCTCAACTTGTTTAGATTATGTAAGCTAATTTATTGAGGAGCATACAAGCAGCATCTTGCCAGGTGTGTTGTCAAGGTGCCAAGAAACGGTTGTCGGGTTGCAACACAACAAGATGTGATTGGAGATGTATTTCACCCCTCATCAATTGCCCTTACTTCCAAGCTTGAGGTGAACAATTTGAGCAAAGGGAGTAGCCTAGTTTGGGATGGTCTCTGTCAGATGCTTTTAGGTCGGGTTCGTGGATCCATGTTGGGTTTGGTTCACTAGTCTGGAGCCATCTGACAAGTCGTGTGGCACGTATTCGCAGACTTTACGTGAGTTTGAAACCGACTAACCTCAAAAGATGAAACGTCATGCCCATTTGAACCATTGTATTGAATGGACCTCAGTCGTTGATGATTCAAGGTTCTTGTCCATAAATACTAGAGTCAGGGGTTCATTCATCACTTGTCTCCTTGCAAAGTTGCTTGAAGTGAGATTAGAGAGTTTGGAGAGGTCGGTAGTGTTGGATAGCCAAAGTCAGGTTGGTTAGTCCTAGCCTTCTTCAGGTGAGTCTTCCCTTTCTTCCCTTTTTCCATTTCTTAAAATATGTCGAGCTTCGAGTCTAAGGGAGAAGAGCAAACTATTGCTCCCATAAAGGGGCCTCAACCTCTAGCAAAAGAAGTCCGAGTTCAATAGAACTTGGCTAACCCCCTTCGATCTCTAGCGGATTTTGGAGTGGTACTAGATTCTTGAGGAGTTTGGAATCCTTCTTAATTCTGACTTGTGTCCTTCAAAACACGGCGAGGACGAAGTCTATGTTTTCGAGCAAGTCTTGGTGGTCAGTCTCAAGTTTCCCTTTCACACCTTCATCCCTAAGTTTCTTAGTTACTAAGACAAACCCTAGGTTAGCTTCATTTGAATTTTGTGAGGACCCTAACCAGCACAATACCATCTTGTCATTGATTCAACCTTCACCGTCCTCTATCAAATAAAGAAACAATTCAGTGAGGAAAGCTTCTTTTATTTGTCCTACCGCTTTGGGCTCAAACTATTGCATGGCTTCACTTTCAAGGTGCCAGACTGGAAGAGGAAGTTCTTTTACGTATCGACTGTAGGGGAATGACCCTTTACCATAGAGTGGAGAACAACCATACTTGACCTAGGAGAGGAAACCTTGGATGAGCCCTAAAGGCCTAAATATAAAACCTAGTTAGCAAAAAGTTACAAGTTGGGGACTTCATGGCTAAGGAGATGTTGATTTGAGCCAGCTTAGTCTAGTAGGTAGGTCGTTGCTCCACACTTAGGTTTTTCTTCATTTGTCTTTCACCTCGATTGGTTGTTTAATAGGTGCTTTGTCTTTTTTAGGTGAAATGTCGCACATGAGCACCACTAGAGTCTTTGACACCTTGAGAAGGAAAAAGAGGAAGGTAACAAAGGATCTCCTCTCAAGTTGTCAAAGAGGAGGTCAGGGCAGCCGAGTAGGTCGCTACCGAGTTCATCCACATCAACATCGACAATGTCGAGGAGAGATTGGAGGATGCCCCTAGGGAATCGGGGGATCCTATTAGTCTAAATGCTCGTGTCATCCTCCTTAAGGATCTAATGGAGTAGAGCAGCCATGCCTTCTCATGCTTAATAGGAAAACTGTCTGGTACCTTGTGGTGGTGAGACTTCTATTTTATCGTATTCCCCTTTTTTGTGAGTTAAGACTAATTTCAGGTCTTCTTTTAGGTCAACACCCTCAAGCATGTGTTGATGGGGAATGTTGACTCGAGCTCCCACTAGTGCGAGGCCGTGAGGATAGAGGAAAAGGACTCCTAAGGGCAATTAGAAGTGGCCAAGGAGGAGATTGATATGCTAAAGGCCGAGGTGGAGCTGCTCCGAGCTAAGGCGGAATCGGTCCTTGGTTCTTTGGAGCAAGAGAGGCAAGAGAAGGCTTAGATGTCCAAAAAACAAGGAGCTTGAGAAAATTGATGCCATCCTCATAAGAGATCTCAAACAAAAGGAGGTTGAGCTAGTGGAGCAGAGGATGAAGCTCCACGAGGAGCTGAAGGTGGCCAAAGCCAAGGTCATCACCCACTGCCTTAGAAGAGTTCAAGACAGATCGGGACATGTATGCATTGGCCTCGATGAAGAAGGGCTTCAAAATTTGTCAACAATTCATAGTTGAATTGTTCTTGGAATGTAACTTGGGGAAGTTGAAGTTGTCAACTATTACTGAGGACGTGCTTACGAGGGCCAACAAGGAGCTGGATTCCAAGGAGGAAGAGGAACATGGGGAAGAAGAGATTGGGGCTGACGGCATGCCCCCCAATAACACTTTGGCCTTTTCTCCTGTTTCTATGACTTCAAATTGATGTACCTCAAGCCCACAATCTTGACTTTTCATTCTTCTTCTATACTTTTCTCTTTTTTTGTGATGTACTATATCCTCTCTTTTTTTTTTCTTTTTTTTCTTTTAGAGTAATCAAGTGAGCTTTTCTATTCAATGCTCGTACTTGTGCAAATTTTTCTCTTCTGTCTCCTCATGTTTTTGTCTTGAATGGTTGACACTAATCTGAACTAGTCGAGTTAGTCACAACATTTCCCTACTTGGGTTACATAAAGGGAGGTTGCATGAGCAGTATTTAAGTATTTCAGCAACTTTCCATTGAAGTTGTTCCGACCACTTAAGGCCAAGTTACCCATCCCAATGTTAACTAAAACCAAGATGAGTTTCCCAGTTCACTAGGTCAAACTAATTAAGCGAATTAAACCAAACTAAAATTGAAATAAAATAATGAAGAAAATTGGGTTAACGAGCTTAAAACTCTAGAAGTAGTACCTTTTGAGGTTTTTAGCATTCCATGTGTAAAGCACTGACCTCCCTTTAGAGTTTCTAGCTCATAGGTGCCAAGTCCCAATGCCTTAGTCACTCTATAGGGCTATTCCCAATTTGGAATGAGTTTTGCGAAACTTGATACGGGTACCATGACCTTCCGAAGTACCAAATCACTAATTAGGAACTAGTACATTTGAAGGAAGGGGAAATCCATCATATGGATGGCCAAACCATGCAGGATGGTAGGGTGAAATTTTAAAATTTCTTTACACCCTTTCGGGAATTGCAATCCCAGTTTTAGAAAAATTGCATTTTTCAAGGATCATTCTTGCACCGAACTGGACCAAATCTAAAACCAAAAGAAAGGGAGAAGAATACCTGATACAGATTCCACATGTGTAGTTCCCAAAGTGGGTGTTCATGCCCAAAGAGGGTACCAAAACCAGCATCCACTGAAAATGGCATAGCTTAGGGTGAAGCTAGTTCAACAACGCAGTCCTTCAGTAAGAACTGCAATCCAACAACTTGGATCAAGCAAGGGAGATGAGGATGAAATAAATATGATGTTTTCTTGCAAAATTAGATATCAGAACTGATCTCTATCAGTTCAAGAATGGAGGTTGAATTAGGGCTAGGGCGGCAAGAGTTGAAGGAGAGAGAGAAAACCAAGAGCAATGTGTAAACTGGAGTAGTTCGCCCTCCTCCATTTGTATACCTTAAAGAACAGCTCTCCTAATCCAATTAGGAGCTTGCTAATCCAAATATTTATTTGGATCTAGACTCTTTAAGTGGATAAAACTTATCTATTTATCCTATTTGCTGATTCAAACCCATATCCATACCCAAATTCGCCCATGTCACATGACTGTTTTAAGCTGTCATGTGACATTTTGATTAATCCAATTAATCATGGGCCTTAGGCCCATTAAGAATGTATCTCACGTCCCCTTTTAGTTTCTGGCCAATTTGGCTCTCTTTGTATGGCGTGGGACCCCAACATTGATCTCACAAAAGCCCATATGGGTTCAGCCT
This sequence comes from Nelumbo lutea, assembly GCF_056320005.1. NCBI lineage: Eukaryota > Viridiplantae > Streptophyta > Magnoliopsida > Proteales > Nelumbonaceae > Nelumbo > Nelumbo lutea. The sequence continues at coordinate 18,376,956 of NC_142684.1, read as the reverse complement.
AGCTTTTGTGACAAAGCCTAGCCGAATTCACTACTAAGCACAGTGAACCGTTGATTCCATCAATATGGGTTCTTAATGGGCCCAACATTTACACTAAATGGTCCTTGAGTCCAACCATCTTATGAAGGGGCAAGGACAATGGTCTTAAATGAGATTAGCCCACCATGTATAACAGCCCTAAATGGTTTTACACTTAACCTCTCGGCCCTTAATGATCAAACACTACCCGACAAGGGAGGACCTTTCCCTCGGCTGCAAGGTGCAGTGTTGTACTCTCTATTTGGATGGATCTCGGGAATTAAAACATTTTGCAAACCTTTTTTCTTAAAACATAATATATATATATATATATATATATATATATGTATGTATATATTCATATAAATATATATATTTTGTAAAACAAATCTTAAACGAGTTTGAAATCGACTACTAGAAGTTTTTTGTTTCCATCAGAGAGAGTGCAGTCCCGATCATTCACTTTGTCTGGCAAAGGGGCTGATCCTGTCACTATGATCACCCACTCGAGTGAATTCTCAAAATGCCCCAACATATCCAGGTTTTGACCCCCTCTAAGGATCTCATTGATTTGCATATCAAAGGTAGTCCAATCCGACACCCAGTGTAGTACCATAATTAAGTCTAGGGGTTAGGTGTAACTCTCTAGTTTTGCCCACCAATTTCCAAGGTCCAGGGCATAACTAAAAAATGGTTTGGGTTCAGTGTTTCAAGCAAACATACACTACGTGTGCTTCGGGTCTAACCCTGGTAGCTGAGACAAGCTACCCCAACCTACTTGGCAGCACATTAATGATAGTATTGATAGGATAAACTTCCCAATGTCTATCCAATGACTGAGAACATTCTAAACTAACACGAATCTCATAAGTGTCCAGTTTAAGGGTAATTACACAAAAACACACCAAATATAATATGAATCAATTATGTATTTTATTCATTTACAATAAATGCATATGTACATCAATCTGATTAGAACTAAGGGCATACGCTATCTAACAGCTCCCACTTACAATTATGTCCAATATGATACAAGCTTCAGTCCCATACTATCAATGTGTTTCTCAAACACTTTCTATGTCAGTGGCTTAATCAATGGGTCTGCCACATTCTCTGCTAATACTACATTCCGAATCTGTAGGTCGCCTCTACTAACAATTTCCCGTATATCCAGTGTTTTCACACAACAATCTAATGGGTGATATGATAGGATTCCAAATTTAGGATGAACAACTTCATTCATTAGGCAATCTCACTTACGGTAATGTGCTTGGCCTGGGTTGTGGACTATTTTTCTTACTATATAGGATCCCATCATGAAGATGTTACTAGATGTAGACTTTTTATCATATGGGTCTGACTCTCGGCATTAGTATACCCGAGGATCTATAGTGAACTACCATTAAATACCAGACAAAACTCTTTTGTCATTCGAAGGTATTTGAGTATGTTCTTTATAGCAATCCAATGCTTCTGTCTTGGGTTTGATTGGTATCTACTTACTACACTCACAGCCTAAGTAATGTCTAACCGAATGCATAACATGGCATACATGATGCTCCCTACGACAGAGGCATAGGGAACCTCTCTCATGCCTTTAATCTCCTTGGGAGTCTTGGGAGACATACCCTTGGAGAGAGTGACTCTGTTTCTAAAAGGGACAAATCCATTATTGGAGTTCTCCATGTTGTATTTGTTGACAATCTTGTCAATGTAAGTAGATTAGGATAATCCTGTTATCATTTTCTATCTATCTCTATAGAGTCAAAGTCCTAAGATGTAAGAGGTTTCTCTAAAATCTTTCATGGATAATTGCTGCGAAAACCATACCTTCACCGTAGTCAACATTCCTACATCATTCCCAATGAGTAGAATGCCATCTACATATAGAATTAGGAATGTAACCTTATCTTCCACTGATTTCTTGTATACATAGGGCTCATCCAGATTCTGCTCAAAGTCAAATTGTTTGACAGTAGAGTCAAATTGAATGTTCCAACTTCTTGAAGTTTGCTTAAGTCCATAGATGGATCGATTAAGTTTACACACCATGTGTTCCTGACTTGTAGTAATAAAATCTTGCGGTTGCTGCATATAGATATTTTTAGTAAGATCTCCATTCAGGAATAGGTTTTGATATCCATTTGCCAAATCTCATAGTTATAGTGTGTTGTTATAGCTAGTATGATCCGTATGGATTTAAGCATGGCCACTGGCGAAAATGTTTCCTTATAATCAATTCCTTCTTTTTTAGTGTACTCGTTAATTACAGGATGAGCTTTATAAGTCTCAACTTTTCCATCAGGGCCCTTCTTCCTCTTGTAGATCCATTTAAAACCAATTGCTTTGACCCTAGGGGGTGGGTCTACGAGAGTTCAGACCTTGTTGGTTTTCATTGAGTCCATCTTGGCTTTCATGGCATCTACCCACTTCAAGGAATCTATGTCCAACATAGCTTCCATATAAGTCAGGGGATCTTCTTCATTGATCGTAGCTTCCATCAAGTAACTTTCATGATCATAGCCATAACGAACTGGAGGTTTAGAAATCCGAGTAAATTTTCTAAGTTGGGTGTTATCTGGAACTTGTGGGACATCTCCCACTACTCCTAGGTTCTCCTCATCAAGAACAATTTTCTGACGGTGATTGTCCAGGATGTAATCTTCTTCCAAGAAGTAGGCATTTCAATTATAAAACACCTTTTATTCTCTTGGGTTATAGAATAGATATCCTATAGAGCTTTTGGAGTTGCCTACAAATAGGCAATGATTGGTATTGAATTCCAATTTGTCAGCACTTGTTCTTTTAACATGTATCGAACAACCCCAAATCTTCAAGTGTCTTACACTTGGTTTCTTAACAGTCAAAAGATCATAGGGAGTCTTAGGAATGGATTTGGTTGGAACCCAGTTCAGCACGTATATCGCAGTCCCCAATTTGTATCCCCAAAAGAATATAGGTAATTTTGAATGGACAAGAAGTGATCAAACCATATCAAATAGAATATGGTTTCTCCTCTCTGACACACCGTTTAAGTGTGGTGTAGCAGGAGGAGACAATTGTGGTACAATCCCATTGTCCTTTAGGATGTCCCTGAATTCGTTAAAGAGATATTTGCCTCCTCAATCTGATTGAAGGGCCTTGATCTATTTCCCCAACTGTTTCTCAACTTCTTATCTAAATTCCTTGAACTTTTTAAAGGATTTAGACTTATGTCTCATTAGGTACGTGTAACCATACCGAGAGTAACCATCGATGAAAGTTATAAAATAACAATGCTAGTTGTGTGTGCTAACATTCATGGGACCACATACATTAGTATGTATCATGTCAAGTGTGCCTATAGGTCTTTCAGGCTTAACCACAAATGGTCATTTTGTCATCTTACCCTAAAGGTAAGGTTCACAAATTGGAAGATCTTCTACAATTTATCCCATCTTTGCAAATATGTAAAGCATTAGAATATATCTCTACATTGCCATAACATCCCCTGATTATTGTTTTTGGTAGAGATATTTAATGGATGTCTTTTATTTCAAAGCAACCACATAACCAAACAGAAAATTGATTCAAACTCAAAATGCCTAGCCTAGGTGGCAATGATGTGGTAACATCTCAAATAGAAATAGCCATGATACCAAACATTACCTATATTAAAAGTGGGAAGAGGGTCTACTAGTTGGGTTAATTATTTTGCAAAGAACGATGAGTGATGACCAAAGAATCTTCCACATGGAAAATTGGGTTCGTGGTTCAAAATGACCCCATAAGTGAGAGAGAATAAAGGGTCAATGGACACCCTAGACTTAGTAACCGGGTCTCTTCACCTAATTCAAGTGTTGAGATTCACATCAAACGAAAAAGGGAATGCCAAAGACACTCACCTAACACTCAGTAACTGGGTCTATTCACCTAAGGCAAGTGTCGACATTCACATCAAATGGTGAAAGGTAGCAATAAAAAAAAAGTGTGCAAATCAAGTTGAGGGGTAGAAATCCACTGTCAGAAATGATAAGAAGAATACATGTCTGATTTAAAAAATCAATCTCAACTAAACAAGACAGTTTGCAAATAGAAGGGTGAATAAAATTTTAAAACCAAGTTTCTGTAATATTCAAAACAAGACGATTTTACCCCTAAAACCCAATACCAATCTATACAGGGTTTGAGAATGCTAGAATCAGGATGCTTGATTAATTCTATCAGGGAGGATCTTGAGATGGGAAAGATTTCTATGATTAGTGTAATTTTAAGGATGCATTGCTAAGGGACTAGTAATGTTTAAGTTGGGGGTGTGATAACTCTGCATTTTGATGCCTTAAGGGCTTCAATTTAGGGGTATTTTTTGCCTTAGAATAGTCAAAATGTGTCATTTTCCTAGTTAAATTGAATGTTGTGGTCTCTAAGGGTCTCTATGCAAATTCTAGGAAAAGTTGTGAAGTTTTCATGATTGAAATGCAGATTTTGGGAAGATGGTGTGAAGTCCAATTGAGAGAGGGGGTGTTTTGTGAAAAACTGAAAGCAGGAGGGCGCCTCCTAGCTGCTAAACCTAGTTTGGCACCCCTCCTACTGTATTAGCGTACTCCCCACACCTTAGCAAACCCTAGGGCTTCTTTTAACCCATTCTTTTCACTCTTAACAAACCCTAGCCACCCCTAACTGCTAAATCCTCACCTTCCATCCCTTCTAATCTCCACCATCCATTGTAGGATACTCTCTTTTTAGCATTCTAACCCTAAGAGCCACTTATTCTGCTAATCCTTACCATTCAGCTCCTCACTATTAAATCTCAACCACTCCCTCCATCCTATATCCCAACCATTCAATATAGGGCACCACATATTCTTTTAATCTTAACCCTTCAACCTTAGATGTTCTAATCTACACCCTCCATTTTTGTGCACCCAAATCTCAACCCTACAAAATATTGGGTATTTCTTCTTCCATTTTCAGCCATAGGATCACCCCAAAACCATATTAGCCATCCATTAAAAACCCTAAGGCATCCCTAACTTTTCTAAATCCCAGTTGTCATCCCCATCTTTCTCCCTATTTCTAGTCGTGTCCACCATTCTTTATAAAAAGGGTCCTAGGGGCCCTGTAGAAGGGGTTGGTCAATTCACCCAGTTAACAAGGTTAAGGTTTTTTGAGGAGTTTAAGGGTTGTAGAAGGGAAAGGCGCCTAGTTCTTGTCAGGTGGGGTTCCTACAAGCTATACAACCAATCTGCAACTACCACCACTGGATCTGATCAACAATTCTTTTCTTTTCTTTATTTTCTTTTTTGTTATTTTTACTTTTGCAATCTTTTAGATTTAATTCTTGTTTGTTTCTCTGTTTTGCAGATCTGAATTCGTTCGGTTAAAGGCTAAGGTGTCTCGAGGGGTTCGAGGCTTGTAGGACACCCGGTTCTTGTCAAGAGGGGTTTCTACAAGCTATCTAGTTGATCTATAGTCACTGCCACCGGATACGGATTCTGAATCATTTTTTTTTATTTCTTTTATTTCCTTTGTTAATTCCCATACTTTATTAAATTTTATTTTTATTTATTGTCTTGTTTAAATTTAAAACATTTAATTTCAGCAATAATAGATTTTATTTTCATATTTTCTGCCATTCCCAATTGAATTCTCTTGTCTGAGTCTAAGTATATATTAATTTTTCACTTGCTTCCCTGTGTATACGACCTGTTCTCACCCATTTACTACGTTAGTAGTTATTTGAGAAACGGTAAAAATTATAAATACTTAAATTGGTGTTCTGGGGTGTTTAACGACACGCTTCTGGACATGCCACAACTTCGCCAGGGAATAGGACTCTATCCCGAGGACCTTGACGGTCAACCTCATCCCAGAAACCCCAGAAGCCAAATCTGATAAGGACACAGACCTTCATTTATAAAAAGCTATCTCCCGCTCAAGGTAAGGGATTCAGACTTCTAGAACCCCTACTCTTACTCTGCTCAGAACAACACCCTTATTGCTCGGCCCAACCATCCACCACCTTGGACTTACTTGAGCGTTGAAGTACCCACCCAAGGATAACTCCTCTGGCCTCTGACTTCCCCTTTCTTGACCGCAGGTCTTGAAACGTAGCTCCATCCTTCCATCTCGGCTTCGCCCTGTTGGCAAGGATTATCTGGTTGATATCCTCGGTTCATGCACCACCTTGGATCGAGTAGCATCAAATAATAATAATAATAACAATGATAATAAAAAATAATAATAATTATTATTATTATTATTTAAAATTTCTGCACGTGTGCATTTAGTAGAAGTATTTAAGTTTATTTTTAATCATATTGTTACTTTTATTAATTTTCAATTTATATCTTAATATGATAGATTTAAAATTCAAGTAATTAATATGGAAAAAAATCATGCGTGCAATGCACGTGCTTAATTACTAGTATGCATAATATAAATATATACATACAAAATACAAGGTTTTGCACTCTACATATTTGTATTTGTACGCTTTCTGAACTGAGCCTTAGTATCATGCATGATCACATTATAATGACAACTAATGAGTAATGACAGGCTAACCAAGAGTTGATTTCTACCCAGTGTAAATACATACAAAATATAAGGTTTTGCTCTTTACATATTTGTATTTGTACACTTTCCGAACTAAGCCTTAGTGTCATGCATGATCACATGATAGTGACAACTAATGAGCAATGGCAGGTTAACCAAGAGTTGATTTCTACCTAGCAAATGAGCCAATATGGAAGTCTAAAGCATTTATCTCATGTTTATGAAAACTGGACCAGAAACAGAACCATTTTGGCCACCGGTTCCCAGGTCAAACGGTATGATTGTTTGATTCAAATCTGGGTTAGATGGTTTAAGAGTCCAAAACCGAACCCGGACCTATGACTGGTTATTGAGCCAATAGGTCTGATCATCTGGTATGGTCCAGTTTTCAAAACCATGATTTCTCCTCAATACGCCCCATCTGGTGTATCGGGTATCGATAGGTTCTTTATATTTTTTTCAAACCTGTTCAAGGGAGTCAGTATAAGGCCTATTTACCCCTGAAACAGGTCAAACTCCAAAGTGGTCTATATAATAGTAGTGAATCTTTGGGTCACCGATACGATACAAACTGACCAATACGGGCAATACGTTGTGAAATTTTGATCCTTGTGATTCATTATTGTGATGATCACCAAAAATATGAAAGCATAAATACCGACAAAGATTTATAGAAGAATGACTTTTCTCTTCAGCATGTTGTTTTCTTGTAGGGCAGCCAATGGTATCCCATTACATAAAAAACTTACAGTTCATTAGTAAATTTGGTTTGAATGAAAGGTAGTGCATTTACTAAAGATTCATTGTTTCAAGTTGTACATAATTTATTTTTTATGTATTTTATTCATTTTATAATAATACAATATTTTGATTATTTTTAGTTTAATTTATTAATATAATTTAAAGAAGACATTACTTGGTGAAATTGTAAAATTTTGGACTACCAAGCATGAAAATGCAAGTTCAAGAGTGAGAGCTTCCACGTTGTGCCAACAAAAAAGAGTTAGGTCCATATTGTCTCTACCCTTCCCAAGACTTTAGATGGGAGCCTCTGTAATGTAGCAATGACATGATTTCTGAGAGTCAGAGCATGAGATTAATCATGGCAAGCTTGGTCTCTTGCATTGCTTTGAGAAATCAGACAACACTTGGGATTTTGGAATGGTCTTTTTCTTGATCCCTCCTTACCAAGGTTTGTTAACTCTTTTCATTTCCTGCATTATACATATTTGTATTTGTACTCTTTCCAATCCGAGCCTTGCACTCAGTTTGAAAAGTGTACAAATATAAAATCTTGTATTTTGTATTATTTTGTTCATATTTGTAGTAGTGTACATATTTATATTTATACTCCTTCCAAACTAAGTCTATTATTTGTATTTACAACTGAATTTGGAACAAGTACAAATACAAATATAGAGTGCAAAACTTTGTATTTTGTATATTTGCATTGTAGATGTTTGTGTTTGTATTCTTTCCAAACTGAGCCTAGAAAAAAGTTTTCATTGTTATCTATGTACCTCCATCCTTATGGCACGATGCAACTATGGTCAATGGGCTTAGACTGTGGAACCCAAAAGCCACAATAAATAGGCAAAAAACTCCTATTATGAGATTGCTACAAGAAAATTACTTCCTTGTGCACCATCCCTCTTATCATTCAATACTTCTTTGACTTGAAAAAATATCTAATATTCAATACACTTTCTCCTGCTGCAAATGAAATTGATAATAATTCCAATAAGCACTTTTACAGGGATTGAACAAATTACTTTACAATTTTCTTTTTCTTTTGTGCACCATCCCTCTTATTGCCCATATTGCACTACAAGCAACATATAAAAAGAAAAATCACAGGAAAACTTCACCCAGAACTGAAATAGTGTACAAATAATGAGATTTTGTTTAGGGTTTACACATTGCAATCTGCTGGTCCTTGTGTTCAAAGGATTAGAGCTGCATTTAGGAGCAGGTTCCAGGTATCGGGGAGTCCAGGCAGGCACCAGTGGCTGCAGTCCAAGCCCTTGTGGTTGCCACTGTAGGTCGTCGGGTGTCCATCTATTCTCAATTGTGAGAGCCTGGTCACGTCCAGCAGATACACTGGTACTCTTAGTCGACTCAACACTTTGTTCACTACTATCACCTCCGGAGGCGTACCTGCCGGGTAGGTCGACCCCAACAGCGGCTGTGTCTGCCCGCTGCAAGTCCTCCTTGCTTCATTCCAATCTTTTCCTCTGCTTTTCAAACACTCAGTTCAGTTTTACTTCTCTTCATTTGTACTTTAGATAAGTTTAGCAGGCAAAAGGAATAAGCATTTTAGGTCCAATGTAGTGGGCCTGGGCTTCCAATACACACCACATTATAAAGAAGATGTGGGTGAGGATGGGCCTTGGTGCAATGGTTGGGTTTCTCCATTTCTACTTGGGTGACCACTGACCAGGCTTTAAATTTTGGAAACAGCTTCTCTGTATTGATTCCGGATCACCTGCCCACGTCTACTCACAACATACCACCCCCTTGAATTGGGAACATCTTCCCCTGCATAATACTATGTAGGAGGTGACTGCGATGTTATTCAGGTAGAGGTGAACAGAATTTTTGTAGGCAAAAAATCCGGACTCGTTTGTATTTGCAGAGGTAAGGCTGTGTACAACGATCCTTCCCCAGAGCCTGCATTGGCGAGAACCTCGGTGCACTGGCTGGGGGGCCCTGGGTCCTACCGGCTAAGGGAATTCAAAAAATGGTCTTTTTTTCTTTTTTTCATTTGGCATCTTGTAGACTAGAAGACCCAAAGTTTCAAATGAAACTTTTGGTCTTTCGTGCTTGAAATAGCCTTTGAATCTATCAAGATGCTTACAAAACAGTCTTTAAAGATAAGACCTTAAGAGCTTAATGCATCTTTCTGACCTATTGGGCTGTCAAAAAATGTACTTGAAAAAATTTCCAAACAGCACCTAAGGTTCTTTGACGTCCTTGGTGAGAGGCCCACGGAATAATGGGCTGGGCCGCTGGGCACCCAATTTTATGATAGTGTGGTACGGGGAGTAGGGAGAGAGTAGCAGTTTTGCAGCTTGTGCTGGGATAATGCTTACAGGTAATGGGTGGGAGAGATCCCCTGGAAAAACACATTGGTTTTGGTGGGGTCTACGTTCGCGTTGACCCATCGGCCCCAAGTGGTCAGCCCTTTGTAAAATGCCATCAGACGGTCCATGTCTTTGTACAATTTACCTCCGTCTTGTACATAATCCCACCTGCAAATCAAGCACAAATCATCACATTGCAATATCCCACCTTTCGTGCAGATTTATTTGGGAAAAGACAAAGGAAATAAAGGATGAAATAAACGGGTTTGATGATGAATAGATCATACGGTTGGCTACTTCCTCTGTGGGTCCACCAGTGCCACGTGTTAAAAATCAGCATGTCCATGCCTTTCCATGCACTACCGGCCCCCATTGAGTCCAGCTTCAAAACCCGGCCAACTTTTTCAGGAACAATATCCACTAGGTATGTAGTGTGATACAGCAACACCGTAACTCCGTAGTCCTGTCAAACATCATAGTGGTAATCCTGCTCAGCTCCCTAAGTACAAAGGAAGGACACTAGATGGGACCACCAAGATGATCACCACCATCTGATCTGGATCTGGATCTGGTATAGACGAAATCTCAGATGCAACTGATTCTAGAATCAGGATAATCATTAGTCATGAATTAGTGGCATGTTCGTCATTTCGAAGCTAGAATAGGGGTATTTTCGTGGTTCCAAAGAGATCTTGTCGTTATTTGGGTGGCCACAGCGAAAATCATAAACTGACAGCCGTGGGAAAGAAAGTAGGTGGGGGTCCCGATTCCGTGAAGAAAGTGTTGCCACAAGGCTTCAAATTGCCCCTGTTGGCTTAAAAAATCACAAAAAAAAGTCCTCCTAAATATACAGTCCTTATAAATCCCCGTACCTATTACTCTGTTAGTACAGTTATTTTGACAGTTAACTTCTGTTAATGCGTCAAATAGCAGAGTATTGTTAATTAAGTAAACCCCAGATGGCCACATGGGACGGTGGTTACTCATCACCACTAAAATCACATGGGCTGCATGCATTTCTTGGGACCCACATCGCACAATCCAAAACCCCAAACCCAAGTTTTCAACGTTGGTGAATTATTTGTTCCATGGACCATGGCACACCATAGTTTTTCTAACTTTCGAAAAGGGGGAACTTAATTTCACTCCTATTCTAACCCCATCCAGTTTCAATTTTTTTTGGTAGAACATCCAATTAGATTCAAAGAATCAAATTGTTCTCTTTCCTTTTTGTTATTTTGTTTAACCTTTCTTCTTCTTTCCTTTGTTAAAAGACAAAAGTGAACAAAGGGAAGCAAGGAATTTATATATCTCTATTCTCCAAAGTCTAAACCTTTAGGCATAGATTTACAGTAGTGGAGTATGGAATCGAATTCCATGGACCCTTTTGGAAATTTTGCTTAATATACATGAGTTAAATAGTTCTTTCTCATAGGCTGAATTTGTTTATGTGAAAGTGCACTGAATTTCTTTCTAGGATTGAAAGATTTTAGCTATTATTCTGCTCTTTTTACTGCAAAAACTTTGTGTTATACCCCTTTTAATTTGTTTTATTATAAATGGCAAGAAAATTCTCACTTGGTTTTCAAAAAAGCATTACAAAGAAAAAGAAAAAAAAAGAAAAAAGAAAAGGAAGGGTTAAATAATAAGAACTCTTCTTGGATGGAAAGACCATGAACCTCTGAATTTGAAATGTCGTGGATTTCTATGCTTAACTGTCTCCAATTCAGTTCAACGGAAGGACAATACTAGTAACCAAGATACTGCATGCTTCAGTCCAGCTTGTTGCCTTATTCATCGAAGGAAGATTAAGAAAGAAATAATAATAAAAAAAAAAAACAATGATAAATCACTATCGTCGCAACGACCGAAGTGAAGTTAGGTTAATTTCTAATTGAAATTCCTCGAAAAAGGCTAAGATTTTCACCTTATTTCATTTCAAATACCCTGTTCAAACCCAAAATTCAGTAAAATTTAAACATAAAACCCGGAACTGGAATTGCTCTGTTGCTTTTATGATACTGCGTGCATCACAAATGATGAGCCCATGTCTGAATTTGTTGTCAATTATTATCAAATTTTATCCCGTCTAGAGAAAAGCCACCGAGGTAGCTAAGATGATTCAAATCTTTTGAACAGAAAATAAACAAAAAAAGATACGAACTACTGCAAGTACTCATTTCATTAATGAAAAAACGAATTGAAATGAGTTGAGTTGATCTCAACTCTCAAGTCTCAAGTCTCCATTTGAAAGAAGAAAATGGAAAAGGAGAAACCCAGTAACTCACCACAAATGTTACTGAGGAGAGCGGCTCGTTCCTGGTCAGTGTGTACTTGGCGTTGGGCACGGAAGCGTGAAGCAAGCATGTCAACGATTGCCACTGGTTCACACTCAGAGAGTCACCCACAAACATTATCTTCTTCCCTTTCCATCTCCTCAGAAAATCCAACCCATTAAACCTACAGAATCGAAGGACAGTTTAATCAAAACAACAAAGCTCCATCTGTCTCTGCAAACTCACGGCGGAGAAGAAACAGAGACCTCCGGTACTAGCACAAGCTTAACGATAACAACAAAAAGGTAAAAACAAAGCAGCTTCCAAGGAGGTACTGAATGATTGTTACATACCTTGGAACCTCACAGCTGTTGGGCTTCCACCTGTATTTGAGATAGAGCCTATCGGGTCTACCGTACTTTTCACAATCAAACTCTGGATCTATGAAGGGACAGCTCGAAGAATCATAGAGAGGATACGAAGCATCGTAGACCCAGCTCCCTTGGAACAAATTGCAGCCACCCGCTAGCTTTCTATCACTCAAGCTTCTCTCATTATAAAACTGCTCTGTTCTTGCTTGCTTTAGGAACAGCAGCAGAAAGCAAATCACAGAGAACAAAGCTTGGAATCGAGAACCCATCTCGGATTTCGATCCCAAACTATGAAGGAATTAAAAGACGAGAGTGAAGAAAAGCTGTCTAGGACTCGAGTTTATATATAGAGAGAGGATGTCTAGGAGGTGGGCGTGAGGTGAGATAAGCATTGGTAAAAGCAGAAGTATAAAAAGGGGACTCAGCAAATAACGGGGTTGGGAGGATTCTTGGGCACACATGGGTTTGTGCCACACAAGGTCTGATCTTTTCTTGTTTTTCTTTTCTCATTTTTTCTTTCAGACAAGAGGTGGGAAATCTTGGATGTACGCTTGCTGCGTAACAAGTAGGGTTGCCTCAATATTTGATTCTATGTTCTACTGGTTTCTCTTACTTTCTGGGTGATTTTATTTTATACTGATGATGTTGTTTTCAATCAAACAGAATAGAAATTTCAAATTCCTTCCCTTAGTCTTCCCCAACATGTGGTATGTATACACATACTCTTATCATTGTATGTATTTTATGGAACAAAATGATTTTTAATGGATCAATTCAACAAATCTACTCAAGAGAAACTTTCTGTCTTGTTGTATCCACATGGAGATGCGATATTCAATGAAAACTCTAGTGAGATGGCAAGTGGTAAATCCTCAGGATTGGTCGCATGTCACACGCAAGTGAACATCAACTATATTCATCCAGCCCGTGCATTTTTGTATTTTTGCTAGGTTTTCTGGGTCCCCTCCATGAGAGCTCTGGTCAGACTTAGGAGTGTTATACGGGCGAGAATAGCTAGTGATCCAAAGGATTCCATGTGGGTTTTCACCTCCCTCAGTTCATGGAGAAGCTTCAGAAACCAAGCCTTTTTTAAAATGTTGGATTAATAGTGGGGTATGAAGATGACATCGAGCAGGAAATTGAATAGTTTAGTGATCTAGAGGCTTTGCTCAATTGACAGGTTGTTAGATTGAACACGTTATCTTTTTACTAAAGTAAATCATCTATAGAAGACCCATTTCAAACTACTGAAGTGTTTGTTTGTGCTTTGGACAGATTCTATTGTTTAAATATTAAACTACTAGATTTAAAGAAAAATTATTTGATTGTTTGCAAGTCAATTGAAATAATGATTCTTAATAATAAAAAAAATCATTTGATGAATTTGGCAAATCCTAATAATGATTCAATTTCATATGATCATTTATGGTGCATCCCAGCAAACGCATGATTGGTTGAACATGGTTAAAACTACACATTTGTTAAAGGTGAAGATGGATTATGAAATGTGAATGAATGAAAAGTTAAGCAGACTTTAACATAATTGGTTGAGATCTGGATTTAAAGTATAACTAATTTAATAAATGCACCACAATTGAACTCTCAATTTATTCATTAATTCCATTGCCATGACAAATTAGAATGAAATTATTTCATTTTAAATGGTTTAGGACTGCCTCCTAAAGATTTTGAGTGGTTTTTCCATGTGATTGATAATTAATTTTCTATGAAATACTCCTCAAACCGGTGAGTTATATAGAAACCCAACGTTTTAAAAAATGAAATAGAATCGTTTTGACCACTAGTTTCTAGGTCAACGGTCTGATTATTCGGTTTGAATGGACAACCCGTTCTGACAAATAAATTTAAAAAATAAAAAAAAAGGTAAAAAACCATTGAACGGGTCAATGGGTCATTGGTTTGACTGCCTGGATCAATAGGTTGTTGACTTTTTTAACGATTTTTGACCAAATACCTGATTTGGGGTAAAATGGAATCAATTACCTGAATGATTCCGAGGCTGAACGGTCCGACCGTCCGGGTCAATGGCGATTCGAAAACCTTGGATAAACCATAAAGGGCTTGGAATGCACAAAAGGACAACAAATAAGATGATTGGAATTAATTATTGTATTAATCATATTGAGCATAAACACTATATATAATTATTTTTCTACTTTTTATTTATTATTGTCATTTTCAGGCTCAAATCTGCTACCCACAAGTTGTTCCCACTTCCTTACCCATATGATATTACAGCAGCACATTGGGAATATCTCCCTTGTCATTCATGGGGAGATGTTCCCAATACATGGCAGTGGTGTTCTAGGATGTGGGAACAGTTTGTGGGGTGGCAAATCTGGAGTAGTCATTTTCAGATTCATTTTGGTTGCAACTAATAGCATTACAACTCCTCAATATGTGTACTTTTCGAAAAATAGTTTTTATGTTTGTGCCTTGAATTCTTTATTAATACCTACCTCATGACTCACTTTGAATCAAGGCTTAATTTGGAAGGAGTATAAATACAAATTTGTAGAGTGCAAAACCTTGTATTTTGTATTATTTTGTATATATTTGTGCAGTACATATTTACATTTGTAATCTTCCAAACTGAGCCTAAGGTGAAAAGCACGAAGGCAAAATTTTATAGTGATTTATGGTGGAAGTGTAAGTATTAGGCTGCTACCACAGGGTGTGAGGGGTGGAGCCCCTGCAGTAGTTCGGACTTGATCCATATTCAGCTTATGGGTTCGATCCAAATATGAAGATTTATGTAGTTTGGGGGTTTTCCTTGATATACATTTTTTTGGGCTTGAGAGAGGAGTCGAGTGTTTTGAGTGTATTTGGGGTTTAGGGTTTGCTATGAGTGAGAAATTGTGCAAAGTTTTATACTATTCACCATTGTTAATTCTATAGTGATTTTTGCTCCTCCTTTGCCCGTAGACAGAAGCTATAAGCCAAACCATGTAAATGTATGTGTTTTTTCTATTCACTTATCTTTATCTTTGTTTTTTTTTTTTTTTTATATATATTTCTGGGTTTTGCACTACAACAAGAAATAGGTAAATCTTTTATTTTAGTGGAGGGTGTTCTTCGATGCGAACTATTTTTCTTGTTGTTGGTTTCAAAAGCAAATAAAAACTATATATCTCTCATTTAAAAGTAAATTGTTTCTCAAAACATAAACACAAAAAATGTTTTTGCTTGTGTATATGCTTTTTGTTTTCAGAAGTGAAACCAAAAACATATTATTGAATTCTGATGATTTTAAAACCACGTTTTCATATGGTTGTTTAATACCATGTTCCTATAAATCTTATAATTCTACCCTACAAAATTTGTTTGTATTTTAAAAACCATTATTTTAATAGTTACAAAAACATTTATTATTTCTTGAAAGAATTTTGCCTCTCAAAATAAAAATAGAATTCAAGAACATACTTTTAATTATATTGCTGATGTGGCAATTTTAAAAACAAATAAAAACAAAAATATTTTCATGTTATCGAACCCCCCCTTTTAAAATGAAGCATAGATCCACATCATTTTCAGTTACATATTGCATAGAAACCCCGACCCGACTAGACCATTGTTTTGGGGTGAAACATTTGTCTAGCCCAGATGAGCCCTCCCCTTCTGATATCTGTTTATTTGAGTACAATTCAATCAAACTATAGGGGACAAAGGAGAAAGAATAGTGAAGACTACTGCCTTATGGGCGGAGAGCAATTAATGCAGTGGGCGGTGGGCCTGCATGCTTTAGTCGTCGTCGTAGGGCTGCTTCCTTGGAGCTGCGTCGTAATTGATGAGCCAAGCGGTTTGAGGCCCCACGAGCTTTTTCTAGCGAGACTAGAAGTTTATTCCCACAACAGATGAGTTGTCTACTCCGACGAAAGTCTGTGCGGTGGTTCTGTATTTGGTTTTTCTATATCATATTCCTCTCCTTCATGCACAGCTGAGTCCCAAGTCCCCACAACGAACCACCTACTCCTTCATGCACAGCTGAGTCCTGTTGGCGATGCATGTGAGAAAACAAATCACAAAACAAGTGATATCTACCTCAAGTTCAGTCGTAAATGGCGGCCTTTCTCTTAGAGAAAAAAAAAAAAAAGACGGCATGGCTGGATGTAGGAAACCAGCGAAACTGATCCAGTCGAGTCCATGGGAAACAAGTCAACTTATCAGAGTAAAGGGATGAACCGATGAAATATCAAAATGGTCAATTACTCGGCAACTTTAATTTTCACCAGTTTTCTTCACAGCTTTTTCACTGGAGTCAACAACAGCTTGAGCTTATCTTTAATTAACTCGTTTTAAGCAATAATTAAAAGGAGTTGCAAGCAATTTATCTATGCGGTTGGTGAATGTCTGGGCGTGGCGCGGCAAATCACGTAGTTGGGAAGGCTCATCAGTCATCACAAAACAAATAAAATACCCAGTTGGGAAATTTTATTCATCCAAACAGGTGGATGGAATTCGAAAAAGGAAGGAAGATGGCCCACAGATTGAAAACACTTGATTGATGATGAGGTGGAGACTGAAACCCATAAGAAGTCACCCAGCACGACCATCTGCAGTGATCTAGTGCATAACACCTGCTTTGTTTGTCATTTGTCACCCAGAGAAAGAAAGTATAGCTAGTGGAAATCACCAAAGTGTCGACTGTGACTTTATCTTGCACAATTGATTGCGACCATAACGGAAAAAAGAAATGAAGATAAAACGGAGAGAGTGGGAACGAAAAAGGAGAGGAGGCCGGCCTCTCAGTCTCAGGTCAGGGCTTCCGTTTTCAAGTGGGAAATGTAGGGCAGCCAGCCCTTAGAAAATTCCAAGATGAAAAGAAATCACAAAAAACGAGTAGTTCTCTTCCGCTGTCTTGTAGTTCCTTGATCATCTCACAGGTTTAATGGATGGCGTATTGGGATGGCCCATCAAAGTCACAAGCTAATAATTTAAGAGATGGCCCATAATTTTGATTTCATCGGCAATTAATGCTGCTGATGACGTTGAAAGGGCCGGGAAAGACCAAATTAGCTTTGCCATGCATCTTCCATGATTTATGATTGCCTGGCCGACGGTAGAATTCTTTTTTTAATAAAATAATAAAAATAAAAATAATAATAATAATAAAAAAAAATAATAATAATAATAATAATAGTAATAGTAGTAGTAAATATTAAAAAAAAAATAGATAAGCATTTTGTATGTGGTTTAACCTAACTGTATAAGCATGAGATGGATGTTTTTATGTTTGTTCCTTTTCTTTTAACTTTTATCTTTTAAGAGGAATCTTACAAATTTAAAAAGAGAATGGGTATTCTTTTCCTCTTATATTTTAAAGAAGAATCTTACAATTTTTTATTTTCTAATGATACTTCAAGAAAACAAATAAAAATTTTAATATACGGGGTTAAAATGAATATTTTATAATTTTTGAAATTCAAAATTCAAAACAACATTCTCTACATTCAGAATTCAGAGAAAAGAAAATCCATTAATACCAATATACTCTTAATGTAATTATTACATTGTCTATAATGATTATTTGGCATAGGAATGGCAAGGACCCACATCAGAGAAGTGATGAATCACTCTTGAAGAAGAAGAATAAAAATAATAATAACAACAACAAGTATATTCTTTTCTTCGAATCCATCCACATTTAAAATGGTCCTGAATTTCTTTTTCTTTTGGCATTTCATGCCATACACATTATAGGGGAATTGGGACTGGAGCAAAGTAGAGTTAATGTGAGGTAGGCATACAACAGCCCACATAGAACTTGCAATTTCATGAATTTTATCTCATGCCTCATACTAAGGCCATGTTTGGTTGTAGCGCAAATTTATTTGCACTAGTAATTTTGTTTTGAATGTTATTTTATTATGTTTCATATCTTAATTTATTTCATCTGTACTGTAATCAAATAAAATAAGATAAAATTTGAAACAAAAATAAGTTAGAATTTACACTGTTATAGTTTTACATTAGTACAAATTTATTTGCATTACAACCATAACACAGCCTAAGGTTGCGTTTGGAAGCGATGCAAATATGTGTGAATGCAAGTATGTAGAGTGCAAAATGGTTCATATAAATTATAAAGTTGGGCTAGTTTTGCAACAAATTTACCTTCTTACCAAACAAACTCTTAACTGTAATGGATACAAATATGAATTCCAATAAAGGATATGCTTTTTTTTTTTATCAAAAGCCCACTTGAATACAAATTTACTTTTTTTTTATTGATGTACTTTTACATCTTATTATCAATGTAAATATGCATTAATCTATCATTTATCAATGCAAAAATGTAATATTGCTAAATACAGGCAAAAGTGAACCAAAGTACAAATTTACCCTGAACCAGAGATTTAAGTGCATTTCCAAATGCAGCCTAAGTGACGATTTTTAATTTTTAAAGTATTGATAGTTTGATAGTTGCATGGGGCCTTTGAAAGATGGTTTTATCCATACTCAGGCTAAATTTGGTTTGAAGGAAAAAGCAGAGAAAAGAAGGAAAAAAGCAAGGAAATCTTTACAAATTTTGTATAAGTTTTCATACTTTTCCCTACCTTTTCTTTCAAACCAAACATAGCATTTAATGATCACATGTTCATGAGCCGCCACCCCTGGACCAGTTCCAGTTCAAGTTCAAATTGCTGATGAGGTCCTGATCTTTGATCTTTGAGCTGATAATAATCAATGTAAGACTTGTTAGGGATACGTCATTTTATGAACCCAAGTGGCACATACAAGAGAACAAACAGCGTACGTAGGGGCCTTGCCACTTGAAATTGGACTATGAGGTTGTGGGCTATCCCAGTCTCAGGCCCACTTGAACAATCTATACAATCAAAGAAATCAATCCTTTCTTATTGGATAAGCAATAATCCCAACTAACCACCGAGTTTGCCTTTGTTGAGTTGGATTTATGTGCATTTGTCCCTTTCCAATTATGATAACAACCTCTTATTGAAGCTAGCTTGTTTTCGAAGAAATTTTACATTTAAAAAAGCTAACTGGAATGATATTAGATTAAAGAGGCTGGTCAGCGTAGCATCCTATTCACCTTTTCATAGACAAAGAAAAATGTTCATTACACCAGAAAAAAGCGGATGGATGCATCAACTGAAGTCCAAGATCAACTCCCTTTTTCTTTATTTCTGTAACCATCAAGGTGGGGGAGTCACACCAGCCTGTACTCCACCACAAATATTTTAGGTAGCTATTTGGGTTGGAAACCCATTAATCAGACCAAGTTCAACGACTCTGAGAAAACCCAAAATGTAAGCCAATTCAACAGGTTTCCTTCAAACACTTGCACTCAATTAATGAATTGAGATAACCCTTCCCTTGACTATCAAGGCAGAGAGCACTTATAAGCGTTTACCCATACAGCAATAGGAATAATGACTTGAATGAGAAAGACAAACACCTATCTTAAACTTAAAGGACAACTTGCCTCTCTTTATAAGGGTTAATTAGGACTTAATTAGGACCACACAACTATGGTCTTTGGACCATCTCTAATGGGTAATTCTTAAAATCAAATTTTATATTATACAAAAATAACAAAACAATGGTTTCTAAGTGTTATTGAATGCACAAAGTTGCGTATGTGATTAGGGAGAAAAGAGAGGCAGAACTGTATTTGTAGGTTATTGTCTGATTTAGGCTGAGGCAGAGTATAAATTCTATCCTCCTGATGATCATGTTTGACATCTACTCTTTTGCATTAGTCCATGTATGAGTAGTTGTGCAAGTAATGAAACACTCTTCACCATTCCCATCTGAAGTGACACAATCAAGTACTCTTGGCTTGGCATACATGTGTAAAGCAATGGATATTAGCAATTCTCTTATATCTGTAGCTTAGAGTCTAAGCCTTAGACTGAAGAACATTTTAATTAATTAGTATCTTCTCAAAAATACTAATTTACAGTATTTAGTTTCATGTAAATGGCTATGGAAAACAAATATTTTTCAAAAAGCAAGTATTAATCCTAGTAAAAACTTGGGCCTCTTTCTGATTTTCCACAAAGGCTGAGTTTGGAAAGAGCACAAATGCAATTATATACTATGCAAATATATACAAAATAATGTAAAATATAAAGTTTTGCATTTTACATATTTGTATTTGTACTCCACATCTTCAAGTTTGCTGTTTTGGCTTATTCTTGAGAAAGAAGACGATGAATATTATCTTCTTTTGAAAATTATAATTTTGGGATTTTGAAAGTTTGTAATCACATGTAACATTACTTGTATCAGATAATTAGGATAATGCTAATGATGATTGGAATTAAAGTAGCAGTTTTTTAGAAATTTAGGTACTACAATAATACATTTTAAAGTTCGGGCTCTAAAATGAGACTACCTCCAAAGTACGGGATACTATTATGCAATTTACTCTATTTTTTAATAAAAATGGTTATATTATGCGATGTGATAAAACAATTTCTAAAATATTTGTATTGATAATTCACAAACTGTCAAGTACGTTAATGGCTGTAGTTGAAATTTCATATATTATTTAATTAATAATATAATTATATTATATAATATTTTATTATTTAATTATATTATTTACTAAACGACAAAACAACGTATCTTTGTTCAGCAATTTGAGCCATTATCAAAGGCCACAGTGTAGCTGGAATCTAGCATGTGTGAAAGGAATCCGATTCTATCATAGAACACCCGATTAATACGCTACATTTTTTATTGCCATCCCTAATCTTTCCTTTTTTAGGGTATCCTTATTCTTATAAAGCATCCTTGTTCATTAACAAATCAGATATGTCTTGTTTTAACAAAATAACTAGAAAAAAAAAAAAAAAAAGAAACCCATGGATTTTGAAATGCCATTGATATGGGCAATTAACCATTGACTTGGCCATCAAACCGCTGATGACTTATCTAAATGGTTGAACTGCTAATATTCGACCCAAAAGATGGTTTGTGGGTCAATTTTTTAATTTTTAATAGAGGTTGATGCATTCGGCTGAATGGTTGAACCATTGACCAGAAAACTGGTGGTCAAAGCGGTTCAATTTTTACGTCAGTTTTTAAACCCTTGCCTAATAGGCAAAATCTACATGGTCCCTGTAACCTAGCATCTGCCCTAGATTAGGGCGATAAGGCTCTAGTGATCTATTATTTAGTGGTCCCACTTCAAGATCATGTGTAAATTCATAAATATGTTACGTTACAAGCTTCTTATTCATTCTCACCACACCTCTGCTTTATGGACATATTTTAGTCCTATGTCCATTGTCGTTATGTATGTCTACGATAAGAACCTCTATTTGTCTTGTCCATCTTTTAAGAATAAGAATATGAAACATGAAGGTCATCATGGAGGATGACTTACCATTAGGGGTGTCAATTGGATTGGATTTGGTGTAATGCGATCCAGTCTAATGTGAATCTATTATAACTGGGCCAGGTCTAATCTAATCCAATGAATGTTTTGAATCAATTTGGATCAGTTCAATTCAATGTCTGAATCGTTCAATCTTTTGAAATTTATTCTGATTTAGATTGGTTTTAACCTAAATTCGGTCTACGGATACATATTTTTATCTTATAGCAATGGACCAAATATTGGCTTAATCCAACCCAATCCAATATACATTTGTTATGGATGGACCACGTCCAATCCAATCTAATAAATATTTTGAACCGGATTGGTCCAATCCAATATATCTTGTTGGTCCATCCAATTCGTCTAAATTAATTTTAGACTGAATGGGGTCCAATCCAAAACCGGTCTATTACACCCTTACTTACCATTCTGTTCTTGCTCCTTTCTTGGTTATTATCACCTCTGCTTCTATACTCTGCCGACCACAGTTGGGCTCTCAAGGCTGAATTTAGCTTTCTCAACTCTAATTGATATTGTTATCATGCTATTGTGAGAAGTAGCTCTCCCTGGGCATGAGCCCACGGGTCACAGCTCTTTGGTACTGGATGAATATATTAGATTTGAGTAGTGGACCTCAGTCCAATAATCAATCAGTGATGGACCCAGTTTAGATGGTCGAGTTGCACTTGCACTTTACAAGCTTACCAATTGTTCTATAAGGATCCCTGCACTAAACTTTGGCCTATAGAGGCAATTGCTCTGAGAAAATCAGGTAATTTTGATATAAAATTCTGAAGCTTTCGATTGGTCATGTCGTCATGACACTGGGATTTATAGGTTTGACAGAGTCGAGAGATGTTTGAACACAACATTACAAGATCCGAATTTAGGGTGGCATGTCGGCCACCAATGTTCCCTTCTTATTACTTTATTCAAAACCATTACTAGAAAGAGAGAGAGAGAGGCAAAGACCCTACAAAAATCAATGAAGGGTTTATATGAATTGAATAATATGGACGAACTTCTTGGCAAGAGAGATCATATTTCACATGCCTTACCCATATTCAATCACAGCTTCCAGAGAATGCTTTTAAAACAGTGGCCTATGCCTAGCTCATGGGCTTGGCCATCATGGAGCCTTCCTTTCACAAAAGGACAGCACTTGAGTCATATCCCAAAGCCCAAAATTCTAAAACCCTGTTCAGTGTATGCATTTTATCCTTCCTAGGATTCAAGGGCTCAATCCATGAAGGACAAGGTCTGTGCTTCCAGAATTCAGATAGTCTGATCAGTAATCACATCACAACGTGGCGTGCAAATTCATCTTTCTATTTGACATTCAGTTCTTCTCCAACAATGGAAGATCTCATATTCTAACTTGACCTTACCAAGTTACCAACCGGTGGTTGCATCCAGAATTTCTCAAATGCTTAAAATTCCAGAATCAATATACACTTGTAAACCTAACAACAACTTTTCTCAAATGGTGAATAATATGCAGAAAATTCATCTCGTTCCTCCCACCCACAATGGCCACCCAGCCCTCATCTGATCACCGGATCCTGTCCATCTACCCCTTTGCTTTGGTTTCTCTTCTCTTATTTGGAACCGTGAGGCTAGTCTCAGAGAACTTCTGTTGGAGAAACAATGAAAATGCCCATTCTCTCCAGTCAAATTCTCTGGAGATTTTACCATCCGAAAGCGAAGAACAGGGATCATCAATTGATAATTCTGGCCATGAATCCATTGTGGGCTGGTGCAATGTGTTTGATGGGAGATGGGTGTTGGACAATGCATCCCATCCCTTGTATACTGAAGAGAGCTGCCCCTACTTGACCAAACAGGTGACATGCCAGAAGAATGGGAGGCCTGATTCTCTTTATCAGAATTGGAGATGGGAGCCTTATGAGTGCAAACTACCAAGGTAACAAGCATTTACACCAGAAAGATTTCTATTACTATCATACACAGTGAGGCTCTATACACCATACAGGACTATACACTACTGATCCACCGTCCATACCTAACATTTACTGGCTCCCATGTATGTAAAAGTCATCCTGATTCATGTCTAGTAGCTGTTTTTCTTGGTAAGGCCCGCTGATTGGGCCATCCCATTTCTCAGGTTTGATGCCAAGAAGCTGCTGGAGGCTTTGAGAAACAAAAGACTAATGTTCATAGGCGACTCAATTCAGAGAACCCAATGGGAATCCATGGTCTGCCTTGTACAGTCAGTCATTCCTGATGGAAAGAAATCCATCCACAGGCATCCTCCCATGAAGATTTTCAGAGCAGAGGTACTCTTTATATGTCTTCCCTCTTCTCTAATTAATCATGCAATATAGGTCAACATACAGCTCACACAAAGCAAACCTTCAGTGATCCCCCTGATGATAATCAACAATGGTTAAGTTCAGCTCTTGACTGGGTAGTGAAACAATGGTAGATGGCTATGAATTAGCCATTAAGCAACCTCCTATCTTTAGCTGTCTTCTGGTAGGGAATCCCATCACGGCCATAAGCAACTTTTTGGGGGTTGTTGGGGCAGTTTGGTGGGATGATAAATTGAAATCAATCGTCTTCATTCTATGATCTGGATTTCAGGAATTTAACGCAACCATCGAGTTTTATTGGGCTCCCTTCATTGTGGAATCCAACTCGGATCATGCAACCAACCACACAGTACAGAGACGACTTGTCAAGCTCGATTCCATTGCCAAGCATAGCCAACACTGGGAGGGAGTCCATGTACTAGTGTTCGAAAGCTACGTCTGGTGGATGTACAAGCCTGTGATCAATGCAACGTGAGAAGAACAGAAGAACTTGCTTTCTTATTCTTTTCAAACCCGAAATGATTTTCACATACACAAGTGAATCAGTTTGGTCAGACAAAAAGTTCATTGGTTGGTATTTAATAATTTGCTTTCTATTACTGAAATATCCGTTTTTGGGTTCATTTTCAGAAATGGGTCTCTAAATGATGTCACAGAATACAATGTCACAACTGCATATAGATTAGCACTAGAAACTTGGGCAAACTGGATTGAATCTAAGGTGGATCCCCACACTCAGAGAGTCTTCTTTATGAGTCTGTCGCCAACTCATCTATGGTGAGTTCACCAAAGTGGGTGTGTATTTAATTAAGAAGAAAAATACATTCTGATCGATAATGGCTTCTTTGACAAGTAATACTAATTATCATCTGCAATTTTCATTTGCAGGAGTTGGGAATGGAGGGCAGGAGGTGATGGAAATTGCTTCAATGAATCGTACCCAATCGAAGGTCGTCCATACTGGGGAACTGGTTCGAGTAGGGAAATCATGGGAATACTGGGGGATGTCCTACAGGAGTTGAAGATAGAAGTGAGCTTTTTAAACATCACCCAGATGTCGGAGTTTCGGAAAGATGGTCATACATCAGTTTACACAGAGCGGAGAGGCAAGCTCTTAACAAGTGAAAAAAAAGCTGATCCCATTACTTATGCCGATTGCATCCATTGGTGTTTACCTGGAGTCCCGGATACATGGAATGAGTTGTTGTATGCACATTTATTAAGTGATTATCTCATTCTTTAACCACCTAACAATCGAGAAATTAAATGGCAGTTCTAAATTATAATACTTTGTAAACACTGAACAAGTGATGAACGCTTGTTTGTTTATGTTGAAAAGCTTTTCATAATTAAGGAATTCAGTTTCTGTAGGACCATGAAGATGCAGAGATGGACGGCTGATGCTTGGGCGCTCTAAACCTGCATACAAAGAGAAAACTGTAGCTGCCACATAATATGGGATTCGATACACCAACCTCTCAAACAAAATGTAAGAGAGAACTGAATCTGATTAGAACTGGAGCTGAGAGGATCTTTTCCGTTATCTCATGTATTTGAAGCACTTGGGAGTGATCCCTTATATAGTATGCTTCTCCAACGTTAAAGTTCCTATTATTAGGAACAAACAGTAACCAAAATAACCAATTGAGATAAGTGTTACTCAACAGTAAAATTCATGCTCCATTAGATTTGAGACAAGTATCTCATGTTAACGAAGGATCTAACCATTTGGTCATCCAGTCTACATTGGGTCAAGTGGATATCCATTGACCCAGTAAGTGCAAGAACTAGGATCCATAATAATCCAACAATATTGGTATCTCTATGCATAAAACATTTTTAAGTAAACAATCAAATAAATTTCTTTTTATAGAAAATAAATAAATAGATAATAATTTGAGAAAAACAAGGGAATGATTGTGTGTGAAAGTGTTGCATAGAGATAACCATAAAATAATCATCTTCCATCAACATGTGGCTTGTCACATGGCCGTTGGATATTCCAACATGTCGAGGATCAAAATGAGGGCCTATGGCCACTCTACCAACAGTTTCATGGGAAATAAAAAAGATAAGAAAACGAAGATCCACTTCCTCCTATTCCAAAGGATTTGATCAAACAAAAACCTAAGTAATTATTAAAGAATTCAATATTCTGATTGATAGATTTCAAGCCAAGAATCAGCATCTTTTAGACCACCTGATTCATTCATGCTTCATTTTCAGATCTTTCAAACACTTAGGCCCGTTTAGCTTGTAGAAAGAGGGGTCTGCAATGAATCGGGAATGGTCCATTCCAATTCCAACTGTTTGATTGGACAGAATCATAATCGGAATCCCATTCTCATTCCTAGTGGAACGGCATTCTCCCATGAAATCTCATTCATGCTGGTTTCAATTTCCATTCCTTTTCTTATCTGAATCAAATGGACTATGGGAATAGACCATTCTGATACCGATTCCTACAAATTTTGATTTTGATTTCGATTCCAACCGTAAACCAAATGGACCCTTAAAATAGAATTTTTGGCCACCGTCTAGTTATTTGGTTTTAACAAAAGATGTGAGCAAGAATTTAAGTTGATACTTTCTGACCTAGTTAATCCTCAGGGTGGCCCTATTTAGGACAGATGGCAAGCTATAGAATCCCAGGTTATGGGTCATAATTATCCACATCCAACCCTTTTCCTTTAAGCTATGTTTGATTTGAAGGAAAAAGTAGTAGAAAAAAATAGAAAAACCTCTACAAGGTTTGGATAAATTTTCCCTTCCTTTCCCTAGTTTTTCCTTCAAATCAAACATAGCTTTAATAAATCCATCTAACGAACTATCAGAGGAGGAAGTACATCAGCTAATAACATAACTTTATATCAGGTGGATGAGGTTTTCATTTAGGCTTATCCCATTGAATGTGTGGTATAAATAGCTTGATGGGCCTCAACATCCAGGCAAATGTTTGTTTAAGCACTGCCCCCGACCATTGGCCAAAGTGGTTCTTTCATTTCCGTTGTTTTACTTACCTGTTTATCCAGGCAAATGTTTACTAAATAAAACTTATCTGGATAAGTGACATTCCAGAATTCTTTTATGTTATTCGGATAAAGAGAGCAGTGGGAGGGAGAGTACTTATTAACATGCGGGTAAGTTGTTTATCCACCTTGCAATTCAGTATATCTTTGGTTGCCTTGAAATCCAATATAGCGGCAAACGAATGTGGGTATCATGATCAATTTATATGTTGACCAACTTACCCCCAGCTAAATACAGGCAAACAACGAGCCAGCACTGTTTGAAGAATAATAGACTAACCAAGCCCATGACCCCCAAGTAAGAAAATGAAAGATGTATAACTCACAAGGGGAGTATTGGCTCAAACCACAAAAATGGGTCAGAAAGGGGAGTAAGGTTTGGCTGAACACGATGGTTGTTCAGCAGGCTGTGGAACCAATAATAAGGTTTCATGCTAGTATTTAAATACAAGGGCCCACACCATTCCCAATGGGTGATGCAGCGTAGAAGCAATAAACCGGGCTGGCTATGCAAGCATCGGGCGAACATAAGGCTTCATAGTGAAGCCAGTTAGAGCTATACGTGAATCTCTAGAAGCGAGAGAAAAGTTGACGAAAACTCGAATGTGTCTATTAGCTTGGAAATAACAGTATTTATAATACATCTGGAGAATTGTAGAGTAACTAGGAAAGAAAAAGTTGTAAGTGATCTAAACATATACTCTTCTAGCTAGGATCAAAGTCTTCTTTGAGGTTGCCTTGATCTCCACCGTCCGATCTCCCTGGATCTATCCACGCATGGGTTATTCTGTCTTCTTGGAATTACCTTGAATTATCTTGAATCTCAAATTATCTTGAATCTTAGAATTATCTTTATTCTGCATGTGCCTCTTATCTTATGAGTTGTCACCTAGATGATGAGCTAGCCCTCCATCATTCTCCCCTACTTGGAAAGGACTCGACCCTGAGTCGTGACTGGGATATGCAAGTGTTGCCTTTGGTAGGTAGTGATGAATGTCAGCAACATTAAATGTCTTAGAGATACCCATGTGATCTGGTAAGTCCATAACATAAGCACTGTTGTTGATTTTTCTCGTGATCTTGTATGGACCGTACTTTCGATGTTGTAACTTGTTATACTTTCCCACGGGGATCCGTTCCTTCCAAAAGAACACTATGACTTCATCACCGACGTCAAACACTTGGTGCCAACGATGCTTTTCTGCCGCCATCTTGTACTTTGTGTTGGTTCGCTCTAGTTTCTACTGTACGGCTTCTTGGATGGACTAGATTTGTTCTGTAGAGGTATTGAGGCTGGGTACTCTAGGTAGCTTCACTAAGTCCAACGCATGATTAGGAACCTTCATATAGACAATGGAAAACAGAGATCTACCTATAGAGCTATGGATTGCATTATTGTAGGCAAACTCGGCCTGTGCTATGGCAAAATCCCACTGCTTCGGTCTCTCCCTACAGATGCTGCAGATCAAATTACCAAGGGTCCGATTCACCACCTCTGTCTGTCCGTCCGTTTGTGGATGGGCTGTACTGCTGAAATTCAATGATGAGTCAAAAAGCCTCCACAGGGTCATCCAGAAGTGACTTAAGAACCTCGTATCTTGGTCCGATGTGATGGTCTTAGGTACCCCATGTAAATAGACAATCTCTCTGAAAAATAGCTTGTTTGTCGCTGTTGCACCTGTGCTCTTCTTGCATGGGAGAAAGTGAGCCATCTTGGAGAACCGGTCAACTACTACGAAGACGGAATCCATATTTCTTGGAGTCTTTGGAAAGCCTAGCATGAAATCCATGGACAAGTCTTCCCAAATCGCAATAGGAACAGGTATAGGCATGTAGAGGCTAGTATTCAGGGCCTGTCCCTTAGGTGTCTGACAGATATAGCATCTACTCACAATACTGGTCACATCCCTTCTTAATTTCGGTCAGTAGTAACGCCCCTTGACTGCTTCAATTGTTTTGTCTCTTCCAAGGTGTCCTACTAATCCACTCCCATGCAGATCCTTGATGATCTTTTCACGGAGGGAGGTGCAAGGGATGGACAGTTGTTCCCCTTTCATAAGGAGCCTATCATGAATGTAGAAATCACCTGTTGGCTGTCGATTCATGCATTTTTCCCACACCTGTTGGAAGTCCTCATCCTGGGCATGTATATCTTTCAAGCACTCAAAGCCCACAATTTCAATACTAAGAGTCCTGATGAGGGCTACACGTGTACTAAGAGCATCAGCCATTGTGTTTTGCTGTCCAGCCTTATACATAATTTTGTATGGGAATTTATCAAGAAAAGCAGACCATCTTGCATGCAGGTCACTCCTCAACTGTTTTTGCTTACTGAGATACTTAAGAGCTTGGTGGTCGGTGTAAAGAACACATTATTTTGCAATTAAATAATGTTCCCATGTCTTCAATGCTCTTAACCAAGCATAGAAATCCTTATCATAAGTGGACCACTTCCTCCTAGCTTCACATAACTTTTCACTAAAGAATGCAATGAGTCTCTTTTCTTGGGACAATATAGCCCCTATTCCAACTCCACTGGCATCACATTCAACTTCAAATAGTTTATCAAAACTTGGTAAGGCAAGGATAGAAGCAGTGCATAATTTTTCTTTTATGAGGGCAAAACTCTGCTCTTGTTTTCTCCCAATTGAAACTTTCCTTTTTTCAAACACTCAGTGATGGGAGCTACAATACTACTAAAGTGTTTGATAAATCGCTTGTAGAAAGTTGCTAACCCATGGAAACGTCTTATATCCGTGACGTTTGATGGGGCCAGCCACTCCCTAATGGCTTTCATTTTTTCTTTATCCACCCTAATTCCGTCCTTACTTATAATGAATCCTAGGAACAACAAATTATCACTCATGAAAGTGCACTTCTTTAAATCAGCATATAATTTGTTTTTCCTTAATGCCTTTAATACTTCCCTGATATGTCCAATGTGCTCAGTGATAGATTTATTGTAAATCATAATGTCATCAAAATATACCACAACAAATTTACCAATAAAAAGACGCAATACCTGATTCATTAGCCTCATGAATGTGCTGGGTGCGTTGGTTAATCCAAAGGGCATGACTAACCATTCAAACAATCCATCTCTAGTTTTGAAGGTTGTCTTCCATTCGTCTCTGAGACAGATTCTGATCTGATGGTACCCACTCCTGAGATCGATTTTTGAAAATACTACAGCTCCATCAAGTTGATCTAGCATGTTGTCCAGCCTGAGAATGGGGAATTTGTAGTCAATAGTGATTTTGTTAATAGCCCTGCTGTCGACACACATCCTCCAACTCCCATCTTTCTTGGGTGTTAACAATGCTAGTACTGCACAAGGACTCATGCTGACCTGAATATGCCCCTTTTTCAATAATTCTTCTACCTTTTCTCGTAAGATTTCATTTTCCTTAGGACTCATCCTGTAATGTGGTAGATTAGGTAGATTAGCACCAGGAACAAAATCAATATGATGTTGGATATCTCGCATGGGTGGGAGTTCATTAGGTAATTTATCTGGAACTACATCATGGAATTCATCAAGTAGTCTCTGCACTTCCACTGGAATTTTGTTTTCCTCCAGTGACTCATTCATGCTTTCTCCCTTTACCACCAATAAGTGTACCTCGCGAGTATCCTTACATTCTTTTACAAATTTGGCATGGTGATGTGTAATGGTCAGGAATTTTTCTCCTCTGCCTTTGGAGCCTTTGGGGAATTCCTTTCTGCCATAGGTAATAAGGTGTAGCGTACACCCTCTTTCTCGAGTTGGTAGGTATTCTTCCTACCCAAGTGTTTTGCATTTGTATCAAATTGCCAAGGCCTACCTAATAAAATATGGCAAGCATCCATATCTACAATATCATAGTATACCTCATCAGAGTATTTACCAATGGAGAATGGGACCTTGCAGCGTTCCTCCACCTGTACGCCACCGACTTCCTTGATCCACCCAATTGTATATGGGTTCGAATGTTTTTCAAGAAGTAATTGCAATTTCTATATGACATCCCTGCAAATAATATTTTCCTGACTTCCACTATCAATAATTAAATCAAATAATTTACCCTGTATAGTACATCTAGTGTGAAACATTCGGTGTCGTTGAGTGGTGTCTTTGCTTCTTTGGGACAGCATTAATTTTCTCACAACACAGGTGTATTCTTCATGTTCATATGGACCTTCTTCGTCCTCCCCATCAGGTCCACAATATACTTCCTCTTCAACATCTTCTTCCTCCTCCCTCTCTACCATGTTAACTGCCTTCCTTCTAGGACAGTCACTGGACCTATGCCCCACTTCATTACACTTAAAGCATTTAAAAGGAGTAGGTTTTGCATAGGGATTATTGGGTTTAGGAGGGTTGGAAGGGTTACCTCGAGTATTTCCTCCCATGAGGGCCTTATCGGCGTTAGTTGTACTTGCTGGGTGAGGAGGTTGTACTCCTAGTGCTGATTTGTTCTTGTCGACTTTTGCCGGTCTATTGTCACTTCCACTGTACCGACGGTAATTATCACCTCGGGTCCTCTCTTGGAACATTAATTCAGCCTTCAAGGCTAGGTTCCTTGCTTCCTGTACACTAAGAACCATCTGGACATCAATTTTGTCTCTGATGGCCGGTCTCAAACCGCTCAGATAACTAGCTGCCTGCTGGTTATCACTTTTAGGTAGCTGATTTCGTTTAGCCAATCTTAGAAATTCAGATGTATATTCATTGACACTTATTGAACCCTATGCACATCGTTGATATGAATCAAACATATATTGCTCATAATCAGGGGGTAAAAACATACCTCTTATTAGTTGTTTCATGCGCCTCCATGTTCGAATTGGACCTCTTCCTTCTCTGATCCGGGTCTCCCTCATTCGTTCCCACCAAACAGACACTCCTCCCTTCAGTCGAAAAGCTACTAATTTCACCCTTCTTTCTTCCAGGATCTCCATGTACTCAAAAAAACGATTGACCTCCGTGATCCAATCTAAGAGTCCCTCTATATCCAGATCCCCACTAAAAGTAGGAATATCTACCTTGAGTTTAAATTCGTCATTATTCTGGCGGGGATTAAAATTATCAGGGTTACGCCAATTCCTATCGTTTATGCCATCGCCGGGATTAACTGGAGCAACACCGAGTTCTAGCTCATCGTCACTATCATCATCAAGAACAGGGTGTCAGGGTACAGGATTGACGAGCGATCTACCATGGTCGTCTCCTTTGATTGGATACGGATTCTCCCGGTTCCGTGGAACATTCTCCCGTAACAAGGTCTGCAGTTGTCTAGTGATCTCTGCCAACTGCTGCTCAATGTTATGCGTGGTTGTACGCTGCTCTTCAATTGCTCTCCAAACAGTTTGTAACCCCTGATCTCCGTCACGGGGTGGGTTGCGACTGCTACCGTCTTGGTTGGCCATCTGACTGGGCGAACTCTTGCTCTGATACCACCTGACGCAGCGTGGAAGCAATAAACCGGGCTAGCTATGCAAGCACCAGGCGAAGACAAGGCTTCGTAGTGAAGTCGGTTAGAACTATACATGAATCTCTAGAAGCGAGAGAAAAGTTGACGAAAACTCGAATGTGTCTATTAGCTTGGAAATAATAGTATTTATAATACATCTGGAGAATTGTAGAGTAACTAGGAAGAAAAAGTTGTAAGTGATCTAAACATCTACTCTTTTAGCTAGGATCGAAGTCTTCTTTGAGGTTGCCTTGATCTCCACTGTCCGATCTCCCTGGATCTATCCACGCATGGGTTATTCTATCTTGAATCTTGAATTATCTTGAATCTTGGAATTATCTTTATCCTGCATGTGCCTCTTATCTTATGAGTTATCGCCTAGATGATGAGCTGGCCCTCCATCAGTGGGGCTCATGAATTAATTACTAACATAAAACCTCATCATTGGTTCCACAGCCTGCTAAACAACCATCGCGTTCATCTAATCCGAATTCGAGAAAGGGGGAGGCCGGGAGGGGTTTAATTGGCTCTAGTGTGAGTGTGGTAACAATTGGTATGAGAAGAATGTTATGTGGTCATCAAGATTTAATGGGGCTTAATTCAATTTTAGCTAACAATACTTTCAAATTTGTCTCAACCATAATTGGCGGGAAGTGAACTGATCCTGGCCCATCCATAACTGGGATTTGGGCCTTTGGCCCACAAGACACAAAACTTGTCACAGCTCTCGGTTTTCATTTTCATTTTGTGATTGACCCAAAAGGATAATGCAATGTGACAATCTACATGGGTTCAGGGTACCATCAAAATAAAAAAGAATATAAGAAGGGATAAGACATGGGGCCCAGTTCGAAACCATGCGTTCAGTTCTGTATCCCCCAGCCCAGAGTCTCAGGCGGCTTAGGCCCAAAACGAAAGGAGAGAGAGAGAGAGAGAGAGAGAGAAAGAGAGAGAGAGAGAGAGAGAGAGTCGTTTTGTTGTAGAAATCTAGATAAGGCGATAAGCAAAGGAGGGACACACCAAGGGAATTGAGGAGACAGTGAGCAAAGGAGGAAGAATGACTTCGATATCGTTAGTATCTCTGTCAAGTGCGAGAATCAGTAATTGCAGTCCTTCAGCTTCTCTCACTTTCCTTACGGGCACAAAGAGAAGCTTTGCATCTCTGAACTTGGTGAACTCCAAAACTACTTCTGGCCTTCTTCACTGCTCTTTCGTTCCTTCAACTTCACTCTCTCTCCCTTCTTCATTCGCAGGTAACCCATTATAATCTCTATCGATTAAATCCCCTTTTAAAGGGAAAAGCCAGATTGAGCTTGCAACTTGTCATGTCTAATGGTTATCTATCATGAATTATTTTCTTTTAACTAATTTTTCTTATTTTAGTAGGTAATGAAGTAGTGATTCATTGTATTGTATAAGAATTTTAGATTCTTAATTTCTTTTACGATATTTGGGCGTAAAGGGAACTAGGTTTCTTTCAATTTATCCAGATTGAGCTCAGAACTCAGCAGTTGCATATGTAATGATTCCGATTCGTGGGTTCTTCTTTATTAATTAAACTTGATTTCTTTGGTGGGTAGCTACGTAGCGTAGTACTGTAGTAGGGAATAGGGATTATCATTGCTTTGTATTAGAATTTGGGACTGTAACATTTTAATGCTATCCGGTCCAATAAGATCTCTAGGTAAATTTTGAAAAAGATTAGCAAATGAGTGGGATCCCGTTCTTACAATTAGAAGAGCTGCATTACATGCATTTTGCAGAAATCTACCTGCACACATTGTTAAATTTTCTGCCCTCTTCACTAGACTGTAATGTTACTCTGTAGCTGTTCATGTATCTGGGCTATGTGATACCATTGAGGAACATGATGTAACTTAGCATATGTAATCCACCACTGAAATAAAGGAAAATGGAAAATGAGATGTATAACACAAAATAGTGCTTTTCGTTTTCACCTATTCATGGATTGCAGGTCTGTCATTGGGGGTTGATTTGAGATTTAACAATGTGGTGAGAAGAGAGAACGGTAGAGGTCTAGTGGTGAGGGCAGGGAAGGCTGCTCTGTGCCAGACCAAGAGGAACAGGTCCAGAAAGTCACTGGCTAGGACTCATGGTTTCAGAAGGCGAATGAGAACCACTAGTGGGAGAGCTGTGTTGAAGCGTAGGCGTGCCAAGGGACGGAAGGTTCTCTGCCCAAAGTCTAACCCAAATAGTGGGAAGCGGGCTTGATCCATCATGATTAAAAATGAATTACTTTCAGCAGGTATATAGGATATATCTGCACTAGTCATTGGTGAAAATTTGGTTCAGTGTTAAACTGTTATCTGACAAATGTAATTGTTATTCCATCAAGGGATATTTTTTTGTCTCTAATCAATTTTACTTTTTCTCACATCCCCATTCATTGTGTGTGTGTGTGTGTATGTTTTCCTTCTTACTAGTATTTACTGTTTTCAGGATCTTTTGCCAAAACAAGCAAAAAAGTCAATCTTCTTACTAGTATTTACTAGTATATACGATTCTTAAAAATGATGTGCTGCATCTTAAATAATTACACACCTCTAGATACTGTTAAGTGTTAACAGCTATATGTTTTTATAATTTGTGTCCTTGGATGTCTTGTTCTATCATGTACATGGATAACAGAAGCAGTTTTACTGACCACTACAATCAGTCTTCCATATACGGAGCTTCATTTAGCTTAGCATTTGTGGATTGTTCTAAATTGTTGGTTCCATAATGAAACTAATTATCTGTCTAAGAGATTGTAACCATATCTGGGCATAATGCTTATCACCCTTTAAAGCTGGTAAATCTATGGATGTATTAGAGGCTTCCTGTGTAAACAAGCAACCTTATGAAATGAGATATGGTAAGCATGTCTTCTAGCTGGAAGAGACATAATGAAAGTGATAAATCCTTTACATGCTATTCTCTTGTGATTTATAACTTGGTGCCCTGTTCATTTCGAAAACTTCAACTTTCAGCCTTAACTGTGTCCAATGCTTCATCTTTTACATGGAACTTGACATTAGAGCTGCAGCCTGTTTGGATTTTAGCCTTAAACCAGAAGGAACTGGTAAGACCAAATCATCTGTTGGGCCTTTATTTTCCTATAAAACTGCCCAAAAATTTAAGCCTTTACCAAAGGAAAGGGCTGGTATCTTGAATCCAGCTTGAAACAAAATAGAGTAGGAAGTAAAAGGAGACCCAGTTATCTCATAGGTTGGAGGGTCATTTGACGAAAGCCTAACCTAGAGATGGTTCATTACCTTTTTCCTGTTTGACAATCTCCATAACAGGCTTTAGTCCTACTTAAACTGTCAAAGTAAAGATGAAAAAGAAAATGATGCTCATGGAGTGAGTTGAAACTTTAAATCATGCATCACTACCATCTATATCACCCTCACACTGTAAAGTTACATTACAAATACTAGTTGCCAATAGCCATGCATTTTTTTTCATTGCTAGAGGATTGATTCTGTACAGTTCTTTCTTAACCAAAAACTAGCTGGAGTGGCTGAGTTGCTCAAGACAAACATCCATAGGTTGTTAATGTTTTATGCAGTTGGATGGGAGGGTTTGGTAGCATTACCACAATGACCTTCTTTA
Organism: Nelumbo lutea; assembly: GCF_056320005.1. NCBI lineage: Eukaryota > Viridiplantae > Streptophyta > Magnoliopsida > Proteales > Nelumbonaceae > Nelumbo > Nelumbo lutea. The sequence goes on along the minus strand of NC_142684.1, from coordinate 18,340,868 downwards.
TAGTCAACATCTCGCTGCATTCTCATGAATCCACTCTCACCCCAGTCAGGACCCCAGGAATTCTTGATAAGCCAATACTTGATCCCATCATCACTTGTCCCATAACCAATTACAGTAACAAACTAACAACATGATTTGGGACTGTGCCACACTCTCCAGTGAAGACACCGCTCGAGTAGAAATGGAAAACCTGCCCATCGGCATCAATGGCAACAGACACCATTGATTTTGGCCATAGAGATTGCTTCCTTGTCAGTGTGACAGTAGTCATCAGCCCCCTTGTAATGGTAGTTAGCTTCAGTTGTGAAACCCTCATTCTGTAAGATGAATCTGAAAGCGTTGTCCATGAAGCCACCTTCACGTCCTTCATTTTTATTGTCACAATCGTCTAGTTCTTGCTCTGAAAAGTATATCAGGTACGGAGTTTGGTAATTGGTAAGTGGTAACATTCCACTGCTTCCAAAAACAACAGATACACCTCTAGAAAATAGTATTTAGTTACTTATCACAGTCACCTTGGTCCTTAACAGAGGTAACAGCTCCTTTAGTTTCTCCAGTCAATGCTAGATTGCACGTCAGTCAAAGTTTTTGTAGGCGAATGATCTTGCAGCCGATGGCCTTGATTTGGTGGATTTCTTGTATCCCATTGCGAGAAGATGTGAATTGTTCGTTAGTTAAATCTGCAAACTTGTTGAGACTTAATTCGTAGGAATGGCCGATGCTGTTGAAGGACTCGATAAATTCGACATTGCCTTTGAATATCTTGAAACGCTTCTCCTTTCTCAATAGCATTGCTGTACATACGGCCATAGCAAAGCATCCATTATTCATGATCATGCCACACGGACATTGACATGGGTATCTCTTGGAGCAGGCGGGAGGCAGCTGGATGAGCCCAAACACCGAGGATGAATATGGCCTCACAGATACATTGCCATTGGCGAGCGGAAGCCATAATTGTTTCTCGGGCGCATTTGCGTAAATCTTATGGACTAAGGGTCCGTCTGATTCACAGCCGGAATCAGAACCGAATTGGAATTGGAATAGTCTATTTTCATAGTCTGGTTCAGACACAAATGAAAATAGAAATTGGAATCAGTAGGAATGGGATTTACTTCCAAAAGAGAAGTAGGGAATGGTTATTTTCTTAAATGGGGGAATGTCATTTCAGTAGGAATGATAATAGAACTCGGATTCCATTTAACTAAAATACCAAACAGTTGGAATCAAAATAGTCCATCCTGACTCCAATTCCAAATCCCTATTCCCACAAACCAAACGGGGCCTAAGAGATTTAGGAAGTCAAGTGCTCAATCAAGCATACTTGCTAAGCTTTATTTATCATCAGCATATATATAGTTGCAAAAAAAATAATGTCTGCAAGAGAACTGTTGATCAGGGTGGCGAGAAGGGTGTATATGGTTTGAGCCGTAATCTGGGTCTACACAGTCTACTGCTCTTTTGTCTACAGCAACTTTTGCTTCTGAATCCTCGGTAACAAAACAGTAATCTAGCTTTGAACGGATTTAATGAAATTAGTGTGATGCCCTCATTGATTTTTTTTTTTTGGCGATGCCCTCATTGATTTATGATTGCAGAGATCATGTACGCAAATCGCAAACCATCCCATTGGAATCTTTTTATATTCATACACAGGAACTGAAGCCTCCAATCTCCATTCTAGTTCCATGTGTGGGAGTCCGTGTTCTGTGAACCCGTGGGTTCACTAGACGCGTGAACCCGCCAATGAGAGACGATCACGTCGTCTCTGAAAAACAGGTTAACATTAACGGACAGGTGGCCGTTAATCGGAGTGTGCGGTTGAACATACTCCTCTTTTTCTTCCTCTTCCAAAGGTGTTCCTAGTTTTCTGTTTTGAACAGATCGAAGGTGACCTGAACCTCAGCTTACACCAGCGGCCATGTGAAACTATACGCAGTGCTTAAATTCAACTAAAATACAGTAAAAACTATACGCAGGTTCTGGACTTGCTAAAGTTTCTAATATAAAGGAGTTCCTATTGGTTCTTGGAATCAATTTATTATCAAAACGAAGAGGAAAAAATTTAGAGACCACTCTCTGAGAAGGCATTCGACTCTAGATATTTACTAGAAATTACTGGAAAACTATTGATGTTGTTACAGATTCAATGTTAAGGTTACTTGAATTTTTATGATCTAATACAGAAACTATGAGGAGGATAAACTGATATCAGTCTGTTGATTTCCTGGATTGTCTGTGTAACTGCCGACTTAAATGTGATTTCCTGATTGCACTGCTCAACTCTAGATGAACAACATAGGATACTTTTTTGGATCAATAGCGAATATGGGATAGCACCCTTATGCAATGTGCCGATGGAGGCAAGGTTCGAAGTTCCAAGTTTCGAACTGAGACAGGGATTTTAACTTAGATTTTGTCATTTTGTGCCAGTTCAACCGCACACTCCAATTAACAATCATCTGCCTGTTAACGTTAGCCTGTTTTTGCACCACGTCGTCTCTCATTGGCGGGTTCACGCGTCCAGTGAACCCACGGGTTCACAGAACGCGGACTCCTTGTGTGGAGTGTGAACTGTGGAGCCTAAATACGCCCCATCAATCATAGTGACTAAGAGTCTAACCTAACGATTTTAACCTAATTTAGGATGAAATCAGAAGCATCCAGGGCTTGTTTGCTCAACTCCTAAAAAGCTCATGTAACGCTCCTCCCTTCATATACTCAATCCAATTATAAACAGGCCCAACTCAATTCAGCTGAACCATATCTGATTTGAATTCAAATTCGGACAAATGGATACCATTTGCAGTGCAGCTTTACCCTGCTTGAACCGGAGGTCGGAGGTCCTCCTAGCTAATCGGTGCATCCCTTTGGTCTATGGGATACATGGACCCCCTCCCCACCCATTGTTGCTCGATCTGCTTTCTCACGATTTTGCCATTAAACCATGTGATGGAGAATTTTAAAGGTCCGTTTGGTTTGCAGCTGCCAGGCTTTTATCACATTTCTTTTCACTCTCAGATGATCCCTGTCAAGTGAGAATAGCTTGTATAGCCTACTGGCTTTCACTTGGACATGACTGCTCCCTTCGCTTCTTGTCCGGTCACTGGAATTAGCCTTCAGACCCGAGTTCAACATGGCCACCTTTATGCTATTATCTTCGGCTGCAGTTTGTGTAGTAATAACGTCACAATTTTTCCCACCAAGGCCGCGTTTAGCATAGCAGCTATAGCTTATTCGTAGCTTCATCTCCATATGGATACGAAGATATACAGTTTATGGACAAAGCTAGGTTTGATTGGGAATGGTGGTGACAAGTCTGATTCTTTAGATTATAAAAAAGGAGCCAAGTAAGATTCTTTAAAATGGTAAGAAAATACTCTGCTCATAAAAGCCTAACATTGATGGAGGGTGTCATGGCCATTTCTAAAATTCATTGTAGTCATAATTTGTGAGGACCTCTTATCTTAGAATATGTATAGGAATTTTGTTTAAAAAAATCACCATCACCAGTTCCAGAGAGCTAAATGCTGCCTAAGTCTGCCTTTGTTTCCAACTTTCCATGTAAACGGGGTAAAAAGAAGGTGGTTTTGATCGTAAAAGACTAAAAGAGGAAGAAATATAACCGAAATTTTACATTGAAAAATCTTCTTACTATTTTCCAGTGATGAGAAAACAAACGCAGCACAAAGTGGGAATAACTTTTTATTTTTTTCATCACTAATTTTCCCTTTGAAGGAACTTTTCTCTGAGATGATTTCATATCACAGGATAACCTAAAACAAGTGTGTGCAGACTCCAGGCTTATATAAAAGAATAGATATAACACTTTCTTATTTGAATATAGGGCAATGTAATAATAAGATAGGAGATAAGAAAACAGGTTATCTTGAGCCTATTCTGTTTGATTGATATTGACACTCACAACTCATAGGTATGTCGTTTCAGGATCACTGCTTGGAAAGATACGAGACACACAGCCTTTCTTGCACTGAAATCTTCCCATAAAGTTGTGCCACCCATGCTCATATTTCATCACATCTAGCACACATGAAGAAAATTGGCAGACAGCAGATAAACATGTCAATCTTATTTGGTATATTTTACACTCCACAATTAATGCATAAGTGCAATCATCAAATTAAATTTATCTTTGCAAGAAGAGCATCTAAAATTCAGGTTCAAATTTTCAAGTATGAATCTATATTTCCAGTATGATAAGCCATCAGCTCACAAGCTACTTAATTTACCTTACTGGCACCAAGAGTGTATTCCTCAATCAGGTGTTTAACCATAAACAGAGCTCACATAGCAAGCACATAATAAATGGCGCTACAACTCATGAGATAATTGCTTGTTTTACCTTGAAAAAAAACTACCTAATTGTACCAGTTGATTATCAAAACATAACTTAAGTATCTTGAAAATATAAAAACTAAGAAGCCTAACATTAAGCTTAAGAATCTGCATACCGATGTATATTGCCACAAGTCACAACCTTCAGACTCTTGGCACTTCAATCAAATTCTAACCAATGACAAGAAGCATGCAAGTAACACACATACACAGGGAATACTTATTTCACTATGGGACTGACTAGAAACAAGGTACAATTAATACACAAATAGCTACTTCAAATTTATTTTAAGGAACACTAGGCATTTATTAATCGATTTGTAAAATGACCAAAACATAACTTAAGCAATCTATATTAGATTAATGATTCTACCCTAGCACACCATCCCTAAAGCACATTGCTTAATCATAATATGCCATGTGGCAGAGACACGAATGAATGTGTTTCATTTGACTCCATCTTCCATCCTATATTCCATGTTTGATATAGAGTTCAACAAACTTTTGAGTGCCACAAAAGGAGCTCTATGTTGAGTGATGAAAGTGTTGAGGTCCATTTTCTCCCTCGTTTAGTGCCAAAACAACAAATGAGAAACAGGTCTCACTTGTAGGTGGCTCAAATTCAAACCTTGAAGATGAATCTATTTGTAAATTCCAAATGTTCCTTATCTCCCATTTCTTTTCATGTTCCTAAATATTTCAGCCCAATGGACGAAAGAAAACATTGATGGAGAAATTTCCATGATTATGGTTTCAATGTAATTGAATGACTAGGAGTTCAATCATGAAAGGAAATGTTGGCATTATGTAGTTATATTTACCAGTCTCCCCCCACCCCCATTTTCCTATACATAGTAGCATTCTATTTTACTAGGCAAAGCCCTCACCCCTCAGTTAATCAGGTTTTCTCTTCACTCATCATTACACATGGGTAGGCAAAAAGATACTGCTATAATTGTGCCTTGTTTTAGATCGTTTCTTTCCACTTTTCATCCCCTTTTTCTTTGCTGTTCTTCCATGTGTCTTCATTTTCTTTTATTTTCTTTATTAGTTCAATGATTTTATGTTGTCTTTCTCCTTCATGCCATCTATTATAATGTCACTTAATGGTAAAACAGTCTCATATTGATCGTAGGGGCCAAACTCATCAAAGGCACAAGAATCTTGCTACTACATATCCAGCATAATATCTAAAATGCAATCGTAGTTGTCAAGGCAACACCTAGGCGACAAGGCGCTCTTGGAGGCTCACCTCGCCTAATCGCCAAGTAGTTTTGTACATTGTGTAATAAAATACTTTTATATTCTTAATTTTTGAGATTATAATTATAAAATAAACATTATTAAACTAAAATATTTAGTTTGTATGTTTATATACTAATTTCCTTTTATTATTTTCTTATTTGTTAGGGTTTAATCAACAAAACATTGCTAAATGCTGTATTTTCTTATTCTTTTCCTATAACAAAATAGGGGTTCAGCCCCCATATTGATTTGAATTTTCTTTTCTTTCTTTTTCTTATGAATGTGTTGATTTTCTATACTTTAACATGAAGGTTATACTTTTCTTATGAAAATTATGGATAATTATTAAGGAAATGTGGTTATGGAACCTAGGAAACTACCCTAGGATATACGCTTGGGTGACTAGACGACAAGATGCTCCCCTATCGCCTAGCCTCACCTTGGCACCTTCAAAACTATGAATGCAATAATAATCACATTTTAACACAACCCCATTAATTCAATTATTAAAGTTTTCAGCATTAAGAACTATTTAAGAATAAATATTGACAAAAACTTTAAGCAAAATGTGTGGGGTTGGGAAATAAAGTCACAAACTCTTCTACATACCATTCCTTTTCCATAATCACTAAAATGCTTTGGATGGTTACCAACCAAAAAACATTAACATATTGAAAGTATGAAAGTTAAAAGTATTATGCAAAACTTACATTTTATATCCATTTAACATATCTAAATATGCATAGTCCTTGTAGCAACTTTCAACAGGAGCTTTTACCTTTCATCGATATACAAAGTTTCTCATATTTTTAGATTTACACATAAGGTAATTACTCAGCATACTATGTGGGAGACATCCAAAAATTCTTACTAGGAAAACACCCTCTAATGAAAAGACAAAAAGTGTCCATAGAAATTCATTTCATGAGGGTATTTATGCGTTCCCTTGAGAATGCATTTTTGTAATTTAATTTCACCAAACTGTTAATTGATAACTAACATCTACTACCCAATAGCTGAATTGAGAAATGCACAAGTTGTACTGAAAAACCCACTTGAGCTTATCTGTAATCAGATCTTGTTTTTTTATAAGTTGTAATCAGATTTGTTTTATCAGTGCTAATCTACAATCAGATTGCTGACTCAGCATATGAAACATAAATATCATATACACTGAATACACTAATAACCCTCCCCTTGAGCTTTTGAGGTGGTAGGGTATCATTGATTGATCTCTAATGGAGTTGAGACTTGAAGGATAATCATATTGCAAAGAATTCTAGCTACAATGGCCTTTTTTTTCTTTTTGATTGAAGCTACTAAATTGAAACACCTCTAGCTAAGGCATCCACTAAAACTGCATTTAATGGAGAAAATTGTTGCAGTCAACCAATGGAATTCAAGTCAAAATAAAATTACTGTATTTTCTCCTACATATCACCTCAAATGGGTAGATAATCAAACAATTGCACTTACAAGCAGTATTATACAATGAAACCCTAGCAAAATTGAACAGGAATCGTATATTTCATCTAATCTTGTGCAGTGACACCTAAAAACTGAACAGGAATCATATATTTCATCTTTTGCTAATTGCAATCAAACCCTAGCAAAATTTAGTGTAATAAAATAAACAGCATCAACAGTTATATTGAAACTCTATGTTTTAAAACTGCACCTTGTAAAGAATCAAGCCAAATTGACCCTGTGAAAAGGCATGGTTAGAGAGACACCACTTCATATTTCTTCTTCACTTTTCTCCCAGATACCAGAAATGGTACTTAAAGCATGCTCATGTATTCACCAATCAAATCTGTGAGAGCCTTGATTAGTGACTTGGAATCAAAAGTTGGCCCTACTTTGGGATCATAAATGGAATCAACAGTGATCTGCAATAATGGGATCACACCAATAGATCTCATTAATCGCAAATAGAGTATGTTTGATTTTGTCATAATCAATTCAAATGGAAAAAAATAATAATAAATCTCTATGACCAGTGATGTAGTTTAAGACAAGATTGGAGTCAAACAATTGTTTAATATTGTTGGAACTTCCACATTGTGGTGATATTTAATATACTATTATACTGATTAGATCTAGAGGTAATCTGAAGATTAAAGTATAAAGCGACGGAAATCAAATGGAAGACAAGATTTATAATCAATCCTACATTGAAGAAGTGTATTTTACAATTCCGTATCCTAGACAAAAACTCACGTAGGCAAAACATATCCTAGGCATAGTTCAAAAAATAGGCAATACTCACAAATTCACCTACATTCTGATATTTTCTTAATGGATGCAAAAATATTAGGGGAATATATTTATGTACACACACACACTTTGGAAAAGGTATAATGGGTAAAATGTGCAACAAGAAGTTACACAAGGGAGGCACTTTTCAATCCTTAATGGAAAAGCAAAACAGATAATCAGGCCTAATAAGAAATTAAAAAAAAAATACCATCTATCCAAACAAAAAAGAAAATCAAGCCAAATATAAATGAGTCTATACTTCCTCAAATTCCTTGTGGATGAGAAGCCATAAAGCACCATCCCCACAGCCTTCTTGGAACATAACTTGAACAATTTTTTAAGGTACAAACGTTAAAAGATGTGATCACATGATAGAGAAGGAAAGATATTCCCCCATAACCTTAATTACCTCTCACTTCTTTCTTCATTTTTGATGAACGTGATTGTGTTAATATATTAAACTATAAGAGGGGTTGAGAAACCACATACACAGCATATGCAACTATTTAGCTGAGGAAAATCAAAAATGATACTATTCCAGTGATTGAAAAAGTGAATGAAATCCAGGCACACCAAACTCTTCTACAATGGAATACCAAAAATAGTTGAGACTGTCAATTTTCTGCATAAGAGCACTTATTAGGCATCTTATGGATAAAAGATTCTCCTTTTCCTTTCACTCCACAATTCCACATACACCAACATATAGCAAAAGTGGTTTGGTTCCTTTTTATCTTACTAAGTCTATACTTCCCAGGACAAGAATGTCTTCAGAATCATGAAAGGGAGGCACCACATCACCCTGAAAACCTGTTAAGTAACAGAAGAGGAACAAAACTGACAATGCAGAAGCAAGGTTCAAAATTTCGATACGATATGCCTCGTATCGGGTGTATCGTATCATATCATTGGGGTCCGATACACCTGTTTACAGGTGTTTTGGGAACCCCATTCTTTTTAATAAAATATATAGTTAAATACAAGCCTAAAAAACAAATTTTGAAAAAAAAATAAAAAAAAAAACAAAGGCATGTGGTTTTAAGTAACATACGCCTCTGCCAATACACAGGGGCATATTGATACTTTGAACCTTGTGCAAAAGTGATTCACTGACTCATCTTCTAGAAAGCAACAATACATGAAGTTGTTGAAGTGGTCATCCCCTTCTCACCAACTTGTCTTTTATGTTATCTACCCAAAGCAGTTATCCACACTGTGAAAGCAATCTTGGAAGGACCTCCCCTTTGAGGACTCAAGTTTCCTGAAAATTAAATTTACTGAGGAAACCTACAAGGATCCCATAACCATGCCCTCAAGTCTGCTGCATGACAGGTGATGACACTGTCATAGAATCAGCAATGAGGCCAAAGAATCAATCTCCCAATCCATTAAGTTGCTGCAAAACCTAGGGCTCAATATGAACTCCCACTTGCTAAGCCCATATTTAGACAGTAAAGCATCCCAGTATTTTACTACCCAAAAAAATGGATAGAAGATGTTTTGGTTCAACTTGACAGAAATTCCAGATATGAGCAAAAAAGTTCTTTTTCTTTTATTTTTTTTTTTTGGGGGGGGGGGTGGGGAGCAGCAATTGATAGAACTTTTTTCATTATTAAATCTAGATGTCTATAGAAGATAATTAGAAATTAGATATGTATAATACCACATGAAATATTCCTTGGGCAGCCAAATTCTGAACATCTACTGGAATTTGACCATCCCTGGGCACCAGCAGGGCATTGATGTAATCACTTGGCTGAGAATAAAGGAATCTTGGTAAGGATTTGTGGGAAGCAGAACAACACAACCATTTAATTTGAAATGTAAAAAATTTTATGGAGTTGACCTACTAACTTACAAGGTTATTCAGACAATTGTTTGAATCTCCATATGTTCTATTTAAAGCATCTGTGATGGCAGTTACAAAGCATGAAGCAGAGAATCCACTGGTTTCTCGATCATGTGAACCATTCAACAAGAGTACCTAGAGTTTGAATCAGTTCAGTAAATACAGCAATAACCACTCTCACTGCATTTATAGTGATATCATTTTTTTCCTTTTTTGATATAATTAGGAATATAACTGTGTTTCAAGTTAGAACTCAATAGATTTCACTAGAATTAATAAAGTCCTAATACTTTTTTATTGGAAACAGTAACTTTTTCCAAATTTCATTAAATCAAAACAAGCAAATTACAAAGGAGGAGAGCTAAAAACTCTTAACTCTCCTCAAAATTATAATGCAAAATTACAACTGAGCCCAAAACAATTGATTTCTTCCCACCCATTAGTTTTGCCAAGGCATCAGCAAAACCATTAGCTGTTCTTTTAGCCCAACTAACTCTCAAATCCATGTCTCATGTCAGCCATTCAAATTTATTGGAAACGATAACTTCATTAAAGATCTTTCAAAATTCTCAAGAATTTTGTTAATATAGGTGGCAATTAAAACCATACACTCATGGAAACATTTCATTTGCTTTTGATAGAACGTGCTTAAGTTAGTGCATCACAGAATGTTATGCAAGCGCAAAAGTTTCAGGATGTTATTCCATCACACAAAACCTTCCTTAAAGAAGGCTAGTTTATGGTTTTCAGAAAATTAACTTATTCAACTTTTAATCATCACTGTGGTGATGTGTGACACAATTCCATTTTAAAGGATCAAAATGTGAGTTGAAATCTATGGAAACTAAAAAGTACTGTATTGATAAAAAAAGAAACTAAAAAGTACTGCTTTACTTCAGTATGGTCCTAAATGCCCCCTTAGTAATAGAACTTAATCTCTGACACAGCTGGTCAGGGAAAAGAAAACTTATGATATAAATAAACAAGCAAAAGAACTTGAAGTAATACATCCATAACATCATTAATTTTTTATAAAGTGATAATTACTTCATTGATTGATTGGAGATTGATTACATGGCAATAAATAGAGTGGAATGGCAGTATAGCATTCATGTAGTCAACCACATAAAGATGGGATAAATCTTTGTTGACTTGAGTTGCTTTATTAGAGATTACCTTCAGACAAGATCTTGAGGAAATGATCTCCCCAATCCCAAGTAATACCTAAAAGTGTTGCAAAATAAATTAGAATAGGAAAAAGAATGAATATGTCACAACTCTGAGCAACCTACATCCTATTAAGTTCTTTATTTACAAGAGACCAAGATACAATGAGTAACTATCTATAATGCTATGTTGCCAACAAGAATTGAATGAACTTAGGCATTTCTTCTTAAATGTTTAAAGGCTTGATATCAAAATTGAACACAAGACAAGCATGAAGAAAATATAGAACAATTGTCCTCCCTATACATGATCTATACATAATTAAAGGAAAAAAGAAAAGGAAAATAAAGGGTACTGTGAGTGTTTTTTTATGGATAATAAAATTATTAACAGAAGTATCACAGCAGACCCAGAATGGTAAAACCAGATAGAATGGTGTGAAGGTCTAATAATGGGAAATTGACTCTCAAGTCAGCTTGGAAGTGCATTAGACATCAGTTTACAGAAAAGGGAAATGAAGTAAACAGATCAGATGTAAGAGAATTTCTCTCTTTTCTCTCTTGGAAGGCTATACTCAGCCAATCACTAACTGAAGAAAATGTGTCCAAGCCCATAATAGCTTTGCCTTCCAAGTGTAACTGCTGCAAGGGAAAAAAAATGAAAGGGGGAAGAGAGCCAAGAAATCCCAGATTACATTATTTGGGGAGAGGAATTGGCCATACAGGTGCCTCATTCCCTAATCAACCAACTGACCATAGGCACAGGACTTGACAAGTAAGAATTCAAGGTGGAAATCAGCTTTTCAGTACAGGTACTCTTATTCCTCACTGTTGCTGGCAATTGTGGAAAGAGTATGAAGTTGGATTTGTATTAAAAAAAAAACTGCCTAAAGAAATCCATAATGAACAGATTCTTCTAGCTTACCCAGGTCCCCTTTGTTTGGGTGGCACACTTAATATACAATATAAATAACTTTGATGTTACAGGTAGACCTTATATTATGTATACCATTAGTACCTCTATGGAAATGCTTGCAGAATCTATGACCATGAGAGACACATGGAAATACCAAAAACATGGCACATATTACATACTCAGAAAAACAACCAAATTTAAATAGGGTAAAAGACTTAACACCCCCCCCCCCCGAGGTTTCTCATAAATACTAACACATCCCCTCTAATTTTTTATAGGATTTAAACCTCCCCTCTCATAATGAGGTGCTGCTATATTTAAAAAAATTTGATGAAAATACATTTTTATCCCTCATTATTCTTCAAATTTTCAAAGAAAACCACAGCTACAGTTTTCATGATCAGTGTTATGTCTTGTTGTAAGATGTAGATTACAGCCTTACAGGAGCCTCGGCCTGAAATGAACAAGAAATTTGGGGCAGATTAAAGGCCCTCAGTGTTTTGGAAGACCAAAAAACAGAAACGGGAAGCATGATGACAGGACTTTTTGGTTCGTAAAGAGCAAGGGTTTTTGGATACAATCATCCAAAAACATGTTGAAGGTTTTGTTTTTCAAACCTGTAATGAAATAGTAATAAAGCTCACATTTTCAACCAATGATTTAAAGCTTGAAATGGCAGCAAACCAAAGTCTTGGATATTCCATCCAGTTATCAAGCTAAACCTAGGAGCAGAGTATCAAAATAACCACGTTTTCTTTTTTCTTTTTTTTTTTTTTGCTTGAAGGAGTACGAGCTAAAATCATGAGGTTTCTTATTATAATAGAGAATATCATTTTAGTAGGGTAAACATAGGGGTAGTAAGAGATGATACGGAGAATGGTTAACACTCAGAAACACATTGTTTATGTTAAATGAATCAATCATGGCAATTCAAGGAACTAGTAGATTGAGAACCAAATACCATGTGGTCGAACTACCAAGATTTTATAATAACTATACATCCATCTGGAAGGAAATTCCTAGATATTCTTTTGCTAAATAGAAAATCCTAGTATATTTGTAACAGCTACTTCTTAATCCTATGAAAACCACACTAAAACAAAGCTTCTAATTAAGCCATTCAAATAGATAGGAATCACTTGTTTTTCAATTCCTTCCAATGCTCTATATGCACTCTCAATCTATAACATTGAGTAAAAAAAGTCAAAAGAACAGAGGATGAAAGACTCAACAATCCTTCTGATGGTAGGCTGATTCTGTAGTTCTTTGGTTAGCACCAATAGTCCTCTGTCTTGATACAAGATTCCATCCGATAGTTCTAGGGATTCTCATTATGAACTGTTCTTCAACCTACCTACAGTTTTCTTGTTCATGTGAACAATGCTACTAGGATTTTTTATGTAAGTGTTGCTGTTTGTGTGAGAAGTCACACCATAGATTCCGTCTTGTAGTTTGGTAGAAGAAATTCATGGGATGTATACAGCTACTTTCTTCAACCTCCCAAACTGTTTCTATAGATTATGTCTTGCAGTTGTCAAAAAGAGGGGCAATATTGGGTTTCTTGAAAAAATTTAATAGTTTATATAACAGGATCTTAACAAATAACTAAGGGAAGGGAGGTATATGTCTGATGATGTCATATCACAAGGGAGTTCTTAGTCCATTTAGAAAAGAGAGGGGAGGTCTTGGTATTTAGCATAAACTTCAAGGGAGGTTTAAGTCTTTTACCCATTTAAATAATCAGTAAGTTCTTCAAATAACTAAACAACTGTCATCATATGATTGAAAATAAGGTCTAGAATGTTACCAGTGAAGGGCAGATGGAAGTAAAAAGAGAACCCATAGCATAGACAATGCAATCTACTTCACTCAACTGCTCCAAGACAGTAGGGTTGGCTGTGGGGAAGACCTGTTCAGTGAAAGTGATGATAATGATTGAAGTTGCAGATATTAAAATTGCAAATGAAAATCAAAATACATAATTAAACTCTAGAAGAAATTAAAACTTCTTATTGCCAAAATTATGGAATACACCATGAAAAATAAGCATCTTCTTTTGGTAAGTCTTCAAATTAAATGTTAAAAGAAAAAAAAGGCATGAATATCACATAACACTATCAGAAACCAAAATACCTACAAACATTAGATATGTAGAATAAATCGAGGGGAAAATTACTCATTGGCAGGCTGGTGTGGAATAGAAAGGATCTAAAATTCAAACTTGTAGATTAATTACTTAAGCTTCAACCTGAAATTACAAAGAACAGTCTCAAATTCACTCTACTCTTCTAAATTTGAAGTGTCAAAACTTTACCAATTAGGCTTGTTTTTGGTTACATTAAAATGGTCGTCAGGTTCTACCCAACAAGCACAAGATCACATGATCCAAGTATAAAATAATTTATGACCAATTTATTCACAACCATCAAGTCTGTGGCAAAATTTTCTACATTTTGGTTATTCAAGTTTTTGAGTTTGAGTTTTAGTAGTACTTTTATTTGTCAAAATCTTACAATTTACGATATGATTCACGATTTGAATCATGAATCCCAAGGGTTTGATTTGAATCCTTTTCTGCAAAAATCTAACGATTTTTGTTTGAATGCTACAATTTGATTCATAAATCTTATGATTTCTACAATTCACTTTGACTCAAATAAATTCAATTAAGAATTAGTTCTCTACTTTGATTTTTTTTTTTTTTGTTTATATTTAGTTTTGCCAAGGGAGACATTTTTTTAAAGCCCTTACTAGAAAATGATTTATGTACATTATTTAAGACTAGAAATTGACTTTATTTTCCATCATGTAGGTTAAAGAGCCATTGTATGTAGATTAGTTTGATTAAAAATTCAAACTTCATTATATCATCTTAGGCTTCTATTGTATAAGTGGTAAGTTATATTGTTTTAAGTACATATATGGTAGATATATATTAAAAATAGGGTAAAAGTCACTTTCCTATTTTAGCCTTTTAATATATCTATATTAATTTTTGACAAGTTTGTAAAAAATAGAAATAATCTTATGATTTACGATACGATTTGATTCAATTTTCTCTACAATTTACGATACGATTACGATTTTCAGAACATTGCTTTTATGATTAATTTTAGAAAGCACTAGTTTAATATTATTTTTAAACAAATTTGTCCCACAAAGCTAAACATCTGTCTTTAGCATCTTTGGTCTGGATGCCAGAGTTCTTTAGGCTATGTTTGGTTTGAAGGGAGAAGTAGGGAAAGGAAAGGGAAGGTAGGGAAAGCTTTACAAACCTTGTAAAGGTTTCCCTACCTTCCCTTTCCTTTCCCTGCCTTTTCCTTCAAACCAAACATACCCTTAATGTTGTCAATACCTTCAAGAAGCTTTTATATGTTGCTTCCTACCGATTCCTCTAGGTGCTAATCCTTGGTTATTTTATCTTACTTTTCTTGTTTTATAAGACCATCATGTATCAAAGGAATATGACTTGTATTTAAAATCCTAAGTAAGTTTGTAAGATCAAGCAGTGATATAAAACTATATGTTGTGTAGATATGCATACCTGCTTCATGTTGTGTAGACCTGTTACTTGAATTTTTTTTTTTAGTATAATTTCTCACATAACATAATTCACCCAATTAGACTAGTAACTGTGTTTTTTTGTTATTTGGGTAAGCCCCATTCGGGAAATCACGTAGATGTTCCCTTAATTACATCTCTGCTAGGGGCAGAGAAAACCTTTTGATTCTGATTCAGAAGTACCAATCAATAGAGACTAAACTAAGTATCATTTTTCTACAGAATTTTCCTTTGAAAATTCTGGTATATATTCCCTCTTTGTTTGAAAGAAATCCAGCGAATAAAGAAACAAACACTGTATGCATAACAAGTAAATAGGTATCATAAAAAGCATGTTTCATCAATAAGGCTACAAATGGCCTTTAAATTGTGGTTATGTGCATTATCATGCTGTGAGGAACCATAATCAGCCAAGTTTCATGAACAAAGTTGTAGATGGTTTTCCCCCTCACACATAGGTTAATAGGTTGTAAGGAACCATAATCAGCCAAGTTTCATGAACAAGGCTGTAGATGGTTGTCTGCTTACATGTATTTCAGTATGAAACAAGGAATAAAAGAAAAATAAAAGAAGAAAGGAAGGAGTGAGAGGAATTGATAGAATATGGGCTTCCATCTCATGTGAGAAGCACAATGAGTATCATATTGAAGAGGTGTAGGAAGAAAACAAGATTCCCTACCTTCTTCTTCCTTTTTCTTTTATGCTCTCCACACCAATCTTCTTCCCTTTTCTCTTCCCACTTATTTTTTAGTGCTAGAAATCCTGCAAACAAATAATAATAGCCAACAAAAAGGCATTAGCCCCTTCTCCTTGTAGGAAAGGGGTTTATATAGAGGAGGGAGGTGGTTAAGTAACTCCCCACTCCTCTCTTCTTAGAGTGCCAAGTGTCACCCCACTTAAAATGGGTTAAAGAGGGAAAAAGAAAACTCTTCCTTCCCAAGGAAACAAGTGTCCCCCCACTTAAAGTGGTTAGAGGAGGGAAAATAACTCTCCCCTAGGGTGACATGTGTCCCCCCAATTAAAGTGGTTAGAGGAGGGAAAATAACTCTCTCCCCTAGGGTGACATGTGTCCCCCCACTTCAAGTGGTTAAAGGAGGGAAAATAAATCCTTCTTCCTAGGGTGACATGTGTCCCTCCACTTACAGTGGTTAGAGGAGGGAAAATAACTCCCTCTCCCCTAGGGTGACATGTGTCACCCCACTTCAAGTGGTTAGAGGAGGGAAAATAACTCTCTCCCCTAGGGTGGCATGTGTCCCCCCACTTCAAGTGGTTAAAGGAGGGAAAATAGTCCTCTTGTTAGAATAGAACAAGTGGCATCCCCTTACAAATAAGTGGGATACCTCACAAGAAATTAATTAAAATGGATTTATTCTTTTAGGGCCTGTTGTTCCATTAAATGGGCTCTACTATAGGCCCATTAAATGCTTATTGCATTACAAATAAGCCCATATAACTTGGGGCCTGTTGTTCACTAAACTAGACTGCAGGCCCCTTTCTTTATTAAAATGTTTCAGCCCACCAATAGGACTGATTGGGCTTATAAGAAAGCCCTTTTTTGTTTTTATTATTATTTTTTTTAAGCTGTGACTGGGAATATCTTAATAATCTGCTCCCAGTCCAGCAAACTTAAGGACTTAACAAGACCTTATCTTAGCTGTTTAAAAGTGGTCATTGTGTGACTTGCCCCTTCGTTTATCAGGCCTTTTGACAGTAAAAAGGCAATCGTTGAGGTTGAAGAAGAAATAGACAAGTTGCAGACAGGTGAAACTTGTGTTGGCTTGGTTTCAGTGGAACGATAGTTTCCAAACTGCAATAGTATGAATCTCACAGTCGAAATGATAGCGCTGAAGCTCTTGGGCTTCCCTTTCAATCTCTGGGCGGTAAGAGTGTTTGAGAGTATTGTGAATGCCATCGGAGGATCTTTGGTTGATTTTGATATTCAGGATCTTCGCGTTGCAAGAATTGGAATCACAAAGGTACGCCCTGAAGCTATTCCTAGAGTTGTGGAGTTGCAAGTGGATGGTCATTGGCACAAGGTTTGGATTGTGCCAGAAACTAAAGCATCGCTTTGGAGGATCGACAGAGAGCCTGAGGAAAATGATGGCATGGCGAGTCGGCTCCCAGGTGGAAGAAGAGGAGAGGGAGTGGAGGGAGCTTGAGAACAAGGGAGTGGAACCAACGTGGAACGATGAAATTCTATGAACGAGTCTCGCCTGCTCCGAAGCAATTATGAGAAAGATGGAGAGGCGGTGTTGTGAATAGATGGGCAGGGTGGGTTTTATCCATCAGGTTGTCGATTTGGGTCATACAGGTCAGTTGGCCCAAAAGGAGAAAAGTCAAGGCTAAGGGTGGATTCGAGCCGAGCCAAGCCGAATACTTGGCTATTCGAACTCGGCTCGCAGGAATAGTATCAGGCTCGAGCTCGAGCTCGATTTGAGCTAGAGACTTGAGATCAAGCTCGGCTTAGTTCATAGCTTGCAAGTTCGAGCTCGACTCGGCTTGAGCTCGACAATAAGCCAAGTTTTTTTGAAAAATAAAAATTATAAAAATTATTTACTAGGCTCGCGAGCCTCACGAGCCGGGCTTCATTGGGCTCGAGCTCGGCTCGACTAGCAAACGAGCCTATATATCGGGTTTGAATTCGGCTCGAAGCTCGGTTTAAAATGAGCTGAGTTGCACGTGACTTCTAAAGAGTTGAGTTTAATGGACGATAGTTCTGGTCCATTTTGTTCCCCTTTGAAGACTGTTCGTAACTCTCGTCTAAGCCGTGGGAGACCGGAAAAGAAATTCTCAAGAGGCTAGCATGTCAATGGAGGTAGAATGATGAGGAAGGATACAGCCATAGTTTTGAGGGAAAAAAGGTAACAGCTTTTAAATGTAACAATTTAAGAACCTTTGGTGGCCATGGCAAGAGGAAGGAGTCTTGGGAGTGGGTGATTACGAAGTTCGTGAGCTTGGAAGAAATGAGTCATTCTAATGGTCAGAAGGTTAAAGCATGTTTAGAGAAGATAGTTCCCCAAGCTGTACCATGGGATACGGTCCACAAGAAAGAGCTACTGTCAAGGACTTAACCGTTCACACCAAGAAAGATGTTTGCAGAATATCAGATGGGGTTGAGTCTGGTGACGGAATGTCGGAAAGAGTCAAAATAGAAGAAAATTCCGGTAAAGGAAGAAAGTACTAGAAAGGATATGTGTTTCATCGCCTCAGAGAATAAGACTGTCTCCTTCGATTCCAGCAGCAGGGATCTGAACCAGGACGTGGTTAGTGAGGCAGGTTCGACTATTCAGTCTTTGTTGGAAAGTTGGGGGTGGACTTAGGAGGGAGAAGTGAAGACATTTCGAAGTTGTCTAATTCTGAGAATCCCAATGCAGGGGAGTTGAGAAGATTAAGAGGATCCAGCAATGGGCAGCTTGTTCATGTAACTAAGGTTTTTCATCGTCTCAAGGAAGGTTTGGTCAGGGACAATCCTTGTTGTAGATTCAAGAGAATCTACAAGAGGAAAGGAACTAAAGCTAAATCCAGAGTTTCAAATTGTTTGAAAGACAGAGGAAATGCAAATTGTTTAGACGATGACTCAGACAGGAAGGTTCAGGGCAGATTTTCAAATTTTCAAATCCATAAAGCATCTGTAGGGGAGAGGGAAGAAATGAATATGATAAAGTCCTCTGGAAGGAATTTGGAGGAAGAGAAAGATGTCAGGAAGAAGGTTGTGAAGGAGAAGATAGCTGATTCAGGGGGGAATACAGCGAGAAATGGAATGTCAAAAATTCTTTGGAAACTGAAGTCCAGGATAAGTCTGGAGAGGAAAGAAGAGAAGAGGAGAGGGAGATAGAGGGGAATAAAGCTGAAGGAATCTTCAAGATAAATAGCTCCGAGAAAGGAAAAGTGGGCATTGATCAACTAGTAGACAGACAAATAGCTGTGGGGAAATCTCTTGGCCTTTTCTTCTTAGGGGGAGAAGCATTGGTGAGAAAGGCAATCAAACACTTTGAATAAAATAGAAGGCAGGAAAATAACAAGAGGAAAGTAACTGGGGAAGGGAGTGAGAAATGGGAGGAAGATGAAGGAGAGGCTTTAGATCTTGTTGATGAAGAGTGAGGGGAAATGTTGGAAATGTCACAGGTGAAGGGAGAGGTCTGGGGTTCCTTTGGCAGCTTTGTGACGGTGCTCGGGTTCAGTCAGTTCTCTCAAGAGATTGATTCTAGATATGAGTTTTGCTTCTTTTTGTATTCTAATCTGGGGTGGTTGGGGTGGTAAGATGTTTCAGGGGTCTTATTGTATTGGGATTTGGGTGCTTGTCTCTCCTTAGTTTGGGTGGAGGTGCTGTCTCAGCACCTCTTCAGGTTGTATTTGCTTTTCTTTTCTAATATATCTTCTTTTTTTATAATCAAAAAAAAAATATAATGCAAACAAATAAACACAGCACTAATACAACTAAAAGTTATCCCAAATCATCCATAACAAAACCCCATGAAGTCAAATCTTTACCAACACCCCTACAAACTCTGCATTAACAATCCCCGATTGTGGAAGATATGATCCTCCCCTTTTCCTCCCTATCTCTCCTCAAGCTACAACCCCTGATAGATGCTTACTAAAATAGTAAGGAGGTTCATGGTTTATGGGGTATATTCCTTCTAACCTTTTCCCCAATTACATAACCCTACGAAGATTCCACCTCCAGTAAAACCTGGATCTTATCCAACCTTCTGAAGGCCCTCCTACGCTCTTGCGCATGCTCTCCACCCATAAAAGTTACAACCAACTTCTTGCAAGCGACCAGAAATTATGGTAAAACCTTGTTATCCAATTTGCTCCATTTCCTTAACAACATCCAACTACCAGAAAATTCATTGAATCTAATGGTGAACCAAAATTCAAAACCACAAGGTCCCTAACTCCACCCTGACCTTTCCAGAGATAAATTATGTCTATCCCCTACCTTGCAAACAAAAGATGTGAAAATTTAGAAATTGAACTGCTAGCTCTCACTAGAGAAGCCACCAATACATAGCATACTTGAAGATCCCATATTTGTAATATTGTGGCAAGGAAAACAAAAGTATAAAACTGGAAATATATAATAAATAATCCCTTTTCTTATCAGTAACAATGAAAATTGTATTAATCAGTAAAGTTTGAAGTACATAAGAGTGGAGAGATGGTCAGCCTCAGCTAACCATCCTTGTAATATTTAGTACCAAGTACAACCCCCCCTTGCTGAAACAATTCCCTGTTACCCCCATTTTTTCCAGCCCATTGTTAAACAGTTATACCCTTAGCTCCAATCAAATTGATGTATCTTTTGACATTTATTGTAAATGAATAAAGTACATAATTGATTCATGTCATTGTGGTGTGTTTTTGTGTAACACCCTTAAACTAGACACTTATAAGACTCGTGTTAGTTTAGAATCTTCATAGTCATTGGATAGATCTGGGGAGATTTATCCTGCCAAGGATGACACTGATGTACTGCCAAGTTGGTTGGGGTGGCTTGTCTCAGCCACCAGGGTGAGACCTAAGGTACATGTAGTGTGGGTTTTCTTGAAACCCTGAACCGGACCAAATTCCAGTATTGCCCGGGACCTTGGAGATAAATGGGCAAAACTGGAATGTTACACCTAACCCCTAGACTCGATTATGGTACTGCACTAGGTGTCGGATTGGGCTGTCTTTGATATGCCAATCAGTGAGATCCTTAGAGGGGGTCAAAACCTGGGTATGTTGGGACAGTCCGAGAATTCACCTGAGTGGGTGATCATAGTGACAGGATCAGCCCCTTTGTCAGACAAAGTGAATGATCAGGGAATGCACTCTCTCTGATGGAAACCTAAACTGCCGGCAATTGATTTCAAACGTTGAGATTTGTTTTGCAAAATATATTTATATAGAGATATACATATATATATTATGGTTTCAAAATATTTGCAAAAGGTTTTAATTCTCGGGATCCATGTGAGTAGAGAGTGAAGCACTGTACATCGCAGTCGAGAGATAGGTCCTCTCTTGTTGGGCAGTGTTTGATCATTATGGGCTGAGAGGTTAAGTGTAAGACCATTGAGGGTAATACCTGATGAGCTAATCTTGCATCTGCCCACAGTCCTTGGGTTTTCATAAGGTGACTGGACCCAAGGACCATTTAGTGTAAATGTTGGACCCATTAAGAGCCCATGGTGATGGACTCAGGGGTTCACTGTCTCCTACAGTGAATTCGGACAGGCCTTGTAACAAAGATGGGTTGAACCCATGTGGCTGATGTGTAGATCAATGTTTGGGTCCCACGCCATACAAAGAGATCCAACTGGGCAGCAGATTAAGGGGTAAGTGAGCACATAAGCTTAATGGGCCTAAAGCCAAATTCGAACTGGGCTTAAGCTAGTTAATTAAAAGGAGACAAGATAGGATTTGTAATCTGATTAGGATTAGTTGAAGGATAAGATAAGTCTTATCCATTCAAGAGTCCAGATCAAAATATTAGATTTGGATTAAGGAACTCTCTCCTAATTAGATTAGGAGGCTGATCCTGAGAAGGCTATAAATAAGGGGGCAAATTCCTCAGTTACACAACACAGCAACCTGCAGACTTCTCCCCTATTCTTGCCATCCCTACCCAGTACGATCTCCTCTTGAGGAATTGATCAAGAAAGGTTCTTGATATTGTTTCTTGGCCGAAGAAACAATCTGAAGTCGTGCTCACCAGCCCTTGTTCGATTCTTGTTGAAGAACCCTGGTTCTTGCTGAAGAACCATCTTACTGATCCTGCTTCACCACACACTGTGTCATCTTCAGTGGAAGCAAGATTTGGTCTTCTCCTTGGGCGTGAACACCTTCATTGTAATCTGATTAGGATTAACCGATGATTATTCTCGGTATGGTTACATGTACCTAATGAGACATAAGTCTGAATCCTTTGAAAAGTTCAAGGAGTTCAGACAAGAAGTCGAGAAACAGTTAGGGAGAGAAATTAAAGCCCTTTGATCAGATCGAGGTGGTATCTCTCTGACGAATTCAGGGACTACTTAAAGGAAATGGGATAGTATCACAATTAGCCCCTCCCTCTACACCACAGTTAAATGGTGTGTCGGAGAGGAGGAACCAGACCCTATTGAATATGGTTTGATCACTTCTCATTCACTCAGAATTACCTACATCCTTTTGGGGATACACATTAGAGACTACGATTTACGTGCTGAATCGGGTTCCAACCAAATCCATTCCGAAAGCTCCCTATGAGCTTTTGACCGGTAAGAAACCAAGTGTGAGACACTTGAAAATTTGGGGTTGTTCGGAACATGTTAAAAGAACTAGTGCTGACAAATTGGAATCTAAGACCAGTAATTGCCTATTTGTAGGTTACCCCAAAGGCTCTGTAGGTTACCTATTCTATGATCCGAAAGAACAAAAAGTGTTTTACAGTCGAAATGCCTATTTCTTAAAAGAAGATTACATCCTGTAGAATCTTCAGCAAGAAGTTGTTCTTGATGAGGAGAGCCCAGGAGTAGTGGGAGATGTCCCACAAGCTCCAGATACTCAACCTAGAAGGTCTACCCGGGTATCCAGGCCTCTAGTTCTATGACCAAGAAAGTTACTTGGTGGAAGCCACGACAAGTGAGGAGGATCCCACAACTTATGTGGAAGCTATGTTGGACATAGATTCCCTGAAGTGGGTAGATGCCATGAAAGTCGAGATGGACTCGATGGAGACCAACAAGGTTTGGACTCTTGTGGACCCACCCTCTGGGGTGAAAGCAATTGGTTGCAAGTGGATTTACAAGAGGAAGAGGGGCCCAGATGGTAACATTGAGACCTATAAAGCTCGTCTTGAGGAGACCTTTTCGCCAGTGGCTATGCTAAAGTCTATTAGGATCTTGCTAACTGTAGCAGCATACCATAACTACGAGATTTGGCAAATGGATGTTAAAACCGCGTTCCTGAATGGAGATCTTACTGAAGATATCTATATGCAGCAACCGCAAGGATTCATTGTTGCAGGTCAGGAACACATGGTATGCAAACTTAACCGATCCATATATGGACTGAAGCAGGCTTCTAGGAGTTGGAACATCCAGTTTGACTCTACTGTCAAATAGTTTGACTTTGAACAAAATTCGGATGAGCCCTGTGTTTATAGGAAAACCAATGGGGATAGGGTTACGTTCTTGGTTCTGTATGTAGAAGACATTCTACTCATTGGGAATGATGTAGGAATGTTAACTACGGTGAAAGTGTGGCTTTCACAGCAATTCTCCATGAAAGGTCTTGGAGAAGCCACCTATATCTTGGGACTTCAACTCTATTGAGATAGATCGAAAAGGATAATAGGATTACCCCAGTCTACTTGCATTGACAAAATTGTCAAGTGATAAAGTATGGAGAACTCCAAGAAAGGAAATATTCCTTTCAGGCACGGAGTCACTCTCTCCAAGGGTATGTCTCCCAAGACTCCTGAGGAGATTGAGGGCATGAAGGAGATTCCATATGCCTCAGCCATAGGGAGCACCATGTATGCCATGTTGTGCACTCATCCTGACATTGCTCAGGCAGTGAGTGTGGTAAGTAGATACCAGTCTAACCTAGGATAGGAACACTGGACAGCTGTGAAAAACATACTGAAATACCTTCGAAGGACAAAATAGTTTTGTCTGGTATTCGATGGTAATTCACTACAGATCCAAGAGTATACTGATGTCAATTTCCAGTCAGATCCGAATAATAGAAAGTCTACATCTGGGTACATCTTTACGATGGGAGGCATGTGTAGTTAACTGGAAAAGTAGCAAACAAGGTTCCATCACAGATTCCACAACCGAAGCCGAATGCATTGCGGCAAGTGAAGCTGCCAAAGAAGCCATCTGGATGAAGTTCATTTAGGAATTAGGAGTAGTTCCGTCCAACACATCACCCATTCCACTGTTGTGTGACAACAATGGAGCTATATCTCAGGCTAAGGAGCCACGAGCCCAGTCGAAGTCGAAGCACATCGAGAGGAAGTACCATGTACTGCGGGAGATAGTTGGTAGAGGGACGTCCTGATTCAGAAAGTAGCGTCAGCGGAGAATCTAGCAAACCCATTGACTAAGCCACTTACACAAAAAGTGTTTGAGAAACACGTGGAAAGTGTAGGACTCCGGCTTCTATCCGATTGGACCTAAGTGCAAGTGGGAGTTGTTAAACAGTTATGCCCTTTACTCCAATCAGATTGATGTATCTTTTGACATTTATTGTAAATGAATAAAGTATATAATTGATTTATGTCATTGTGGTGTGTTTCTGTGTAATACCCTTAAACTGGACACTTATGAGACTCGTGTTAGTTTAGAATCTTCATAGTCGTTGGATGTATCTGGGGAGATTTATCCTGCCAAGGCTGACACTGATGTACTGCCAAGTTGGTTGGGGTGGTTTGTCTCAACCACCAGGGTGAGACCTGAGGTACATGCAGTGTGGGTTTTCTTGAAACCCTAAACGGACCAAATTCCAGTATTGCCCTAGACCTTGGAGATAGATGGGCAAAACTGGAA
The DNA here is from genome assembly GCF_056320005.1 of Nelumbo lutea. NCBI lineage: Eukaryota > Viridiplantae > Streptophyta > Magnoliopsida > Proteales > Nelumbonaceae > Nelumbo > Nelumbo lutea. Next base: position 18,315,989 of record NC_142684.1, on the reverse strand, counting down.
TGTTACACCTGACCCCTAGACTCGATTATGGTACTACACTAGGTGTCGAATTGGGTTGTCTTTGATATGCCAATCAGTGAGATCCTTAGAGGGGGTCAAAACCTGGGTATGTTGGGACAGTCCGAGAATTCACCTGAGTGGGTGATCATAGTGACAGGATCAGCCCCTTTGTCGGACAAAGTGAATGATAGGGGAATGCACTCTCTGATGGAAACCTAAACTGCCGGCAATTGATTTCAAACGTTGAGATTTGTTTTGCAAAATATATTTATATAGATATATATATATATATATATATATATATATATATTATGGTTTTAAAATATTTGCAAAAGGTTTTAATTCCCGGGATCCATGTGAGTAGAGAGTGCAGCACTGTACATTGCAGCCGAGAGATAGGTCCTCTCTTGTTGGGCAATGTTTGATCATTATGGGCTGAGAGGTTAAGTGTAAGACCATTGAGGGTAATACCTGATGAGCTAATCTTGCATCTGCCCACAGTCCTTGGGTTTTCATAAGGTGGCTGGACCCAAGGACCATTTAGTGTAAATGTTGGACCCATTAAGAGCCCATGGTGATGGACTCAGGGGTTCACTGTCTCCTACAGTGAATTCGGACAGGCCTTGTAACAAAGATGGGTTGAACCCATGTGGCTGATGTGTAGATCAATGTTTGGGTCCCACGCCATACAAAGAGATCCAACTGGGCAGCAGATTAAGGGGTAAGTGAGCACATAAGCTTAATGGGCCTAAAGCCAAATTCGAACTGGGCTTAAGCTAGTTAATTAAAAGGAGACAAGATAGGATTTGTAATCTGATTAGGATTAGTTGAAGGATAAGATAAGTCTTATCCATTCAAGAGTCCAGATCAAAATATTAGATTTGGATTAAGGAACTCTCTCCTAATTAGATTAGGAGGCTGATCCTGAGAAGGCTATAAATAAGGGGGCAAATTTCTCAGTTACACAACACAGCAACCTGCAGACTTCTCCCCTATTCTTGCCATCCCTACCCAGTACGATCTCCTCTTGAGGAATTGATCAAGAAAGGTTCTTGATATTGTTTCTTGGCCGAAGAAACAATCTGAAGTCGTGCTCACCAGCCCTTGTTCGATTCTTGTTGAAGAACCCTGGTTCTTGCTGAAGAACCATCTTACTGATCCTGCTTCACCACACACTGTGTCATCTTCAGTGGAAGCAAGATTTGGTCTTCTCCTTAGGCGTGAACACCTTCATTGGGAGTTATTGCCACTTCGTATTAGGTGCATCCCTCTCCTCCCTTTTTGTTTCAGATCTGGTCCAGTTTTGAATTCAAGATTGATCCTTGAAAATGTAGTTTTCTAAAATAGGGAATGCAATTCCCAGATGGGAGAGAGAAATTTTTGAAATTTCGCCCAACCTTCCTGCAGGGTTTGGCCATCCATATGATGGATCTCTCATCCCTTCACCCATCTACAAGACTGTTTGCAGACCTAGGCATCCATCAAATGATAATCCAGAGCCCTTTAATATCTCTTTAGCTTCTTCAGTTTCAATTCTCTACTTCCATTGTCCCTCCTCATTACTTCCCAACCACCCTGTTATGACCTTGGAGTCCCCTTCTACTATCTACTTGTTGTATCCCAAATTTCAAAAGCAAAAAAAAAAAACAAAAAACAAACAGAAAAGAATATCCAAATTAGTTGTCAAGCTTTGTACAGTCGGAAAATTTTACAATACTACCTATAACTGGTGTTATGCAAATCCATACTATAACCATTTGATATGTCAATGACAAAAGTATAGTCCCAGAACATGAACAAAATATTCCTTGCAAATAATAAAGAAATCATTCCTCTATCACCAAAATAATGAAATGTTAAGCAATAATTTTTTCCAAACATCATGTTCTTTTTCCAAAAAACAATGCATCTAATATATAATGAAGTCAACAACCATCATAAAGCATGACAATAGGTACATGAGCAAAACATTCCTTGCAAATAATAAAAGAAACCATTCTCCAATCATGAAAATAATGGATGCTTAAGCTTTTTTTTTTTCAAAATGATAAAACTCTTTTCCCAAAAAAAATGCATAAATGTATAGTAAATTAAACAACCATCATTAAGCATAATAATAGGTACACATATCAGGAGACCTTTTTTTTCGATCTGTAGAAAAATAATATTGATGAAACTTGAAGGCACATATCAGGGAAAGTTTACTCTGCAAAATCATATAGATATGCCAATCAAACATGAATCATAAGAAGCACCATTCACCTCATGCAACAAGTTTTTGCCCTCACTTGACATGTAGAATACTCGCTTTATTCTTGAAGGAAGTGCCTGAACCGAAGAACATTCCTATCAAGACAAATCCAGCACAAAAATGAGTCCAATTTCTAATCCCACTAAAGACAGAACATAAACCAATGAACTAGAAAGACTGAACATTACGACCAGCAATTAGCTCATGAGCTCATTCAAGATTTACTCAAGTAAAAAGGTACTATTGTTTCTTGCATGACTAAAGATACATTTCTGAGGAATTACTCTCCCATCACTTGTGTCACCCTTCAGAAAAGAATCAGGAATCCTGGGAAATACTGCAAGTATGTAACCTCATTCAGTTCTGGACATCTAGGTTAATTGGACACTTCAAAACGGTCACTGTACCCATGGCAGACATGTGGACACTAAAACCACAATGACACTTGAGGAGACTATTCTATTTGTCGTGTCTGTTATATGTGAGTTGTGACTAAAGAACCACAAATTCTTAGGGTAAAATTGGTGCATGAATGGTAGATTTGTAATACTTGATTATAAGTCGATCTTTATTTGTTTAATGTTGTTTGCACTGTTTTATGCCTCACTTTTGCTTTCTGTAGAAGACTTTTCAATCATTTTTCTACAGGTCTGTAATTACCAATGTGAACTTGTATGTGGATTCAGCCCCTTCATATTTTTTATCAATACAATAGTTGACCTCACTTGTCAAAAAAAAAAAACTGACAAAAAAAATAAGCTGAAGGATAAAACTGGTGATAGTAGGGAATTGTTGGGAATAATATCTCCCCCATAATTACAATGTAATCAGCAACTCCAAAGATAAAATTCCAATTTCAATTTGATTAAATACCGAAGTTTTTCCTGTCCACTTAGCCTCATCTTGCCCAAAAATGTTAGTTGGCAAATATCCAATATAAGAAACTACAAGTGACTCATTAGTCATTGAAATTTGTATGTGGCATATGGAGGAATCTAAAACCAAAGAAGCTTCTGTCATATTTTTCCAAAGTCCAAGGTACTGAACAAGGAGCCCTTTAGCTTGCAGACCTTAACCTCTCGAACAAGAATTTTTCACCCAATGGAAAATATTCATTCATGGTCAAACATCAAGCAATAGACATGTAGAAGTTCTAGTAAAATTCCATTTTCAGTTTCAATTATGTGTTATAAATACCCATTTAAGGAAAAGAAAGTTACAAAGAGAGAGAGAGAGAGAGGAAAATTTGAGACAGATAAGAGTCACCAGTCCCACTAAAATTTCAGACAAAAATTACAAACTCATCATACCCATAGGTTCAGTAATCATGGCAAGAACGCTAAATGTGTACCTTGTTTATAGGTTCCATAGATCCCTTTGTTGGATGAGATATTTCATTCTGACCACGTATTATAGTTCCATCCTGAAAAAAAAAAAAAAAAGCTCATAATTAAAGGAAAGAATAAACAAGGTAACGGCTTTTTCCTGAACAAGATAAATGGAAAATTTGTTCAGCATTTACTCCTCACAGGTATAGTAGTATGGTTAAAATTTCTGTATAGGTACTTCAAAAGAACAAATAGTTATATGCTTACTCAAACTCTTTTTATCAGTTATGCAAAGTCAAATATGGTGGTCAAATATAAGATAAATGTACAATTATGAAATAAAATGCTCCATGATGTTCATTCTTTGGCATACATAAATAAATCTGAAACTATAATCAGTGGACAATTGTGCATGTATATAAAAGAAGAGAATAAACAATAAGCCCTTTATGAAAGCAGCATATGCATACCATGTTCCTTCACTAGCAAAAACGTGTATATATGCACAATATTAAATACATATGTATGCACTTCGGTGGATCAATAGAGACATGGACATGGGTGCACCTAATATCCATATGTCATTGAATTATTCTTTGACTTTTCTTGTTAACAAATAGCAGAAGTATCGCAAAGAAAACACTATTTAACAGAGCTGAATTTTTAGTGAGATATATTGAAAGCTTTAGGCTACAAATCATGTTAATGGAAGTTCATAACTATGAAGTTTTCTTTCCCTCCTTTTATGTGCTTTTAGATTTGACAAGGTTGAAGAGCATTCTCTACATAATCTTGAGAACAATGCTCCGTTCTTTTTCCTTGTTATGAACAACATCTCCTATTGTATAAATTTCCCTTTTTTCTTTTTTAATTGTGAACTGGGATTTTTTCCTTTTTTCTTTTTATTTTATTTTATTTTTTTTAGGGGGATGAGAGAGGTAAATGCATTGTATACATCAGAAAATAACAGCTATACATACAGGGTATTCAGTTAAACATGAAAACTATTAACAAGCAGCTCTATCAATACAAAAAAGCTATTCAGGTATGAAGTTGTAAATATAGAAATACAAAAGAGGGCCCTTTCAACAATGAACTTTTCAGATTGTCATTTTTTATGTTCAGTTCTCTAGAAACTTTTCAGATAGTAAGACATGAAGGATGACTTACTGCTCCTTGACACAATCTAAAAATTGGCCAACCCTCCTCAATGGTTAAAGCAGAGATTCTGGCTTGTTAAGTAGTATGGGCGGAAAAATATAAGAAGTTCCTCACCAACTTGTGATGAATGATGAGTTTATATCCCCAATGGGTCATTAAAGACCCAGAGATGCTACTGTCACCTTGATACAAGATTCCTATACCAAGGCTCAAAAAAAATTCCTACCTACCAAAGAACAGTGTCTTAAAAGGCACTCCTGGGTGCATTTTAAGGCATACACCTCACCTGAACCCAAGCACGGTCCCTTCCAAAAAAAAGCATGCACCTTGCACCCCAGCCCAGACATGTGCCTTTTACAAATATGCCATTTTTGTTATTTCTTGTAGATTCCTATGTGTTTTATACGTTCACAATGGTTCAACCTCCACCTCAGAAGACCCCTAAGGGATTCAGAGATTTCTGATTTAATAGCTTTAATCCAAACCCTCAAAGATGCCTATATATCCCCCTCTCATTCTGACACCCGAATATGGACCCTTCACCCAAATGGCGATTTCTCTTCTAAGTCTATGTTCAGGGCTTTGACTGCTGAAGATCAGCATCCCTCTTTTCCTTACAAGAAAATTTTGTGCAGCCACATCCCCTCAAGAATTTGCTTCTTTGTATGGGAAGCCTGTCTCCAGAAAGTTAATACTTGTGATCTCCTTCAGAAAAACATTTTGGGAAGACGCTCCATTTCTCCTCATGTTTGTATTTTTGTCTCAGCGAGGGTGAATCTGCAGATCACATCCTTCTTCATTGCAGCTTCACTCAAAGGATATGGTCCCATTTCTTGAATATGGCAGGGTACAGCTGGGCTTTTCCAAAACACATTATGGACAACTTGAATCAATGGCAAGGAATAGGGCTTAGCAAAAGGGGTAAAGTCTTTTGGCAATCAGTGCCTCATGCAGTAATGTGGGGCGTTTGGGATGAAAGAAACAGACAATAAAAGCAGAACCTTGGAGGATTTAATCTCAGATATTACCTATCTTTGCATCCTTTGGTTGGTGAATTCAGATCTATTTAAAGGACTTTCAGTCAATGATATTATCAGAAATATTCACCCCTTCCTGTTTCTGCCTCATCCTCAGCAAACTCCCTTGAGGCATCCCGTTTCCATCAGTGAAGGTGTGATAACCCTTAATTTTGACGGTTGTGCCTTAAGCAATCCGGGCTTTGCAGGTATTGGTGGTACAGTAAGGGACGAAAGGGGCAATATCTGCTGGACTTTTAGTGGCCCAATCGGTTGGGCCAACTCCACAAAGGCTGAAGTGATGGCTGCTCTCACCGGAATCAGGATAATTAAGAATTTGGGTATTCAGAATTTGATCATTACAGGTGATTCAGCAAATACAATAAAATGATTAAGAGACAAAAAAGGGGGCCCTTGGAGACTTTATCACTATCTGACTGAAGCTTGGGATTCTTTGGATGGATTGAATGTTAACTTAGTTTGGATTCCTAGGGAATACAATCATACTGCAGATGGCCTAGCTAAATTTGGTGTGTATTTGGAGCATCTGTATAGCGACAAGCTTCCTCCTTTGTAACTTGCAGGGGTTGCCCCCCCGCTGTTTTGTATATCTCCTCTTGTTCCCCCCCCCCCCCCCCCTTTTATTCTCAATAAATCTTGGTTAAACTTTCTCAAAAAAAAATGATGCTGAACTTCCAGCCCTAGGTAGTTCTCATGCAACCGGCTGGATCAGGCCCACATGAGAAACCTAATCAACCCTAGGTTGGCTCTGATACCAACTAGGCTAAAAAGAACTGTAATCTGTTTTTATTCTGATGAGAATTCAATAAGAAACGAGAAGAAAAATAGCAGAGAACAGAGGAGAAGAAGAGAGAAGAAGAGAAGGAGAAGAAAGAATGAGAAAAGGGTGTGGTTAGACTACACTTGTCGCCCCACTCATCTATTTATATGTTTGCAATTAAACATCAGTACAATTCCACTAATACCCCTGCCACCTACATAAGAAAGAAAAAACATATATAAACTGACACAACTAACAAAAATAACATAAAAACAAACACAAATATGAAGTGGGACCACACTAACAACTACTGCTCTATATCTCTACATTTGCTTTCGCTTCCATATTTTCACTTGAAATATGTTTTATATGCCATGATTATGTATCTTGATTTGGCAACATTCTGTAGTCATCAAAACGGAATTTTGCTTTCACAATTTAAAAAAGTGGTCTCTCTCTCTCTCTCGCCTTCCTATCTTCCCACCACCACCATCGCCGCTGCAAGTTGCAGCGACGGTTCGGTGAGTAGAAATAATAATATTATTATTATTTATAAATATTTTTTATTAATTATTAATTATTTTAATATTTTTATTAAACATTAATTATTATTTATTAATATTTAATAATTCTTTTTATTAAACATTACTAATTATTAATTATTTTTACTAAATAGGAATTATTAAACATTAATTATTTTTTACTAAATTTTAATCGTTTCATTTATTAATTAGTAATTATCAATTATTAATTTTTTATTTTTTATTTGTATTGTTTCAATGTTACTTTGAGGTTGAAATTTATTTTTTATGAGATAATGCAAATTGAACTCAATATTTACAAATAGTATGTTCTAGGGGTAAAATAGTAAAATCAGTAAATTTCAGATGGTAAAGGGTTAATCCAACACAAACAAACTTATGGATTCAGAGCCTCTAAAAAGTAGAAAAGCATCTATGCCTCTTTTCAGATTTCAGACACTTAATATATTTTTAACTTTTCAGATCTGAATTTTCAGATTTATCAAATGATCTCATTCATGAACAGTTGAAAATGTAATTCAGATAATGCAAGAAAATAAGAAAAAAGAGAAAGAGAAAGAAGAAGAAAATAAGTTTCAGCAATAGGTTGTGGAAGAAGAAAAGAAGAATTCGAACCTCTCTCTCTAGCCCCCTTTCATCACTTTTATTAATAATTCTAAGTTTGACTACAATTACTTGGATGCCCTTGATGGGGCGGCCAGCATTAAAGAGATAATTTAAGAAAATAAAAGAAGGCCCATAAGGCCCATGACTAAGAAACATAACTTTTAAACACTACTTAAAAGAAATAAAGAACACTAGGGTCCATTCGGCCCATTCTCACTGCATGAACAACAGAAATATTCTATTAAATTTCCACTATAATAATTTATGGACCAGAGAGTTAAAAGACATGATTTAATGCTGAATTTATGACTAGATAGTTTACCAAGTTGGATGCACTTAATTGTTGGTCCCTATGATTTCTATATAAGACATATTGAAATACAACAATTAGGAACTTGGTCCTTTCTGCACAGTCAAAAATAAAGGGAAAGGATCTAAGACAATAATATAAAGTTATCAGATTATTAAAATCACCTGCTTAAGCATTTCATTCAAAGATTGTCATATGATTAAGAATTAAAAGATTACAGACAGTTTTCCTAATGTAGTGCTACAAGAATTTGGTCCTCTCTGATTAGACAAAAATTGAAGGACAGCAATCTAAAGGAAAATAACTAATTATCAGATGGTTAGTATGGATCTCGGCTCTGTGAGAGACTCGGACCTTGACAGCATTTCGAGTCTCCTTCAGCTTCTTGACAATATTTTCTTACACCTTGCTAAGGTGGACTCTAGAATTTGGACTCCCACCCCCCACCGGTTCTTTCTCTTGTGCCTCTTTCTTCAAAGTTTTAAGCCAGTCCACCAATCCTATAGCCCTCCCTTTTCCTATTCATGAGATTTGGTGCAGACCAATCCCTCCTAGGGTTGGTAGTTTTTGTTGGGAAGCCTTTTTGGAAAGATTCAACACTAGTGATCTGCTCCAAAAGAAGAGACACAATACTTGTTTGTCCCCTCATTGATGTGTTCTTTGTAAAGCTGATGGGGAGACGGGTTTTCACCTACTGGTGTCTTGCCAATATGCAAAGTCTATTTGGGAGTGGGCTCTCTCCCTATTTGGGTGTAGTTGGAACCCTCCATCAAATTTGCAAAATCTGTTTTCTCCTTTTTTCAGGTGGCACATGAAAAGGGGCAAGATTATGTGGAGAGGACAGAGGGCTACGGTTTGCTGGTCCTTATGGGAAGAAAGAAATGCCAGGATTTTCTCAGAAGTAGAGAGAAGTATTGATGAATTGAGGGCTTTGATCCTTATAAGGGTAATACAGTGGATGAAATCACTAGAGCTATTCACAGATTATACAGTGGATGACATGTTGAGGAATTGGGGCAAGATTGCTAACAGTACCCAGACCAAAACAGTGATGAATGTGTCTTGGACTCCCCCCCCCCTGCGGGTTTCATAAAACTAAACTTTGATGGGAGTTGCAGAGGGAATCCTGGACAATCAGGGGTTGGGGGTGTTTTCAGGGATGAGAATGGGGTTGTTTCTGCCATGTTCTCAGGCCCAATTGGAGTGGGTGACTCTCTCAGAGCCGAGATCCATGCGGTTATGGAAGGAATCCAGAAAGCCAAGGAGATGAATATCAGAAAACTTGTAATTGAAGGGGACTTGGAGGTGGTGGTTGGATGGCTGAATAAAGACTACAGTGGAGTATGGAATTACAGCAATATGAGGAAATTTAGATGGCTGGCTCGAGAAATGGAGGTTAAAATCAGTTGGGTAAAAAGATCAGCTAATTCTTTTGCTGATGGGTTAGCTAAACAAGGAGTGGAGAGGGAGTCGATGTTCTGGGCACAATTGTAATTATCTTTTCTGTTTCTCCTTCTCTTTCTCTTTTTCTTTTCCTTCTCTTGGGGCTCAAGTTATACTGGAAGATAAGAAATTTTGTCTTCCTCTTTGTAATTATCATTGAAAGTTTTGATGAATTTAATGAAGTTTGTTATTGATCAAAAAAAAATTTATATAATTTACCTGGTATAGGCTAAGTACTAGCATAAATACCATGGGTATTGAATTGCATGGGATCAGCCAATGTCATCCAATATCAATGCTATATAACAAAAGGGGAGCCCTTCAAACATTTTCCAAGACTCCAAGTTAAAGGCAGCAATCCAATAATAACTAAACATAATGCATATTACTTCTACTTGGCACTTCTGCTTTAAAAAATGCAAACAAAAAGATGAACTAAGAGCAAAGAAATCAACAATCGCCCAAAGAATTTGAACATGTAACACATTCTCAATCCATCTTATCCCAAGAACTATAGTTTGAAACTTTAAACAGTAAACAACAATTTTCAATAGGAAAACATTATGGTACAATAACATTTGGCAGTGAATGCAAAGAATTAAACAAAAACATGAAGACAGATATCAATAATCATACCCATAACTCACATCCTAATGTAAGCCTGTCATTGGTGGAAATCATGGGTAGAACAAGACTTTCAGTGGGAATGCCAGAAACACGAGAAAACAAAAATATTGCAGCATCTAAAGACTGGAAGAATATGCGTGCCCCTGCAAAGAAGAAATTCCCAATGCTGCAAACATGAGGGAAGTCAGTTGACAAAACCAAGTATATTCATAAAAGTACAGGCCAGGTAATTGTGCATTAAAATCAGCATTGACCATAATTGCAAGTAATTTTTTTTTTTTTTTGCAATTGCAAAGTAAATTGAAATAACACATAACCAGCATAAGTTTATTTATATATATGGTAAAGTTAGACTGACGAGTAAAATTGAAAAGTTAGTAGGAAAGCAACCCCTAAATAGTTCCTACTTCCCACAAAGGAAGAAGAAATTTAGTGGTTGTGAAAGCATTTTTTTTTATTGTTAACATTGGAGTTTATTGAATGTGGTTGCAAAGGCATTTCCAAGATCAAAGTATAAATCCTAGAATAGTCAAAGGCATCTTGGCTGACAACCAGGAAGAGTCCTATCAACCAAGTTTCTGCCAATGCAATTACTAGGCATTTCCTGATTCCTATCAACAACAATTAAAATATATCTATTAATTTTAAAAAAAATAAAAATTACTAAACTATGCACCCACCCCCAAAAAAAGGAATTGAAAAAGAAATACTTCATCAAAGTTCAAGAGTTCAAGTTCTGCAATAGAATAAAATTAAGATTCTTTATTAGAAAATAAAAATGAACAAAATAAATCTTAAGAATGCCTGAACAAAAAGGTAAAGATAACAAAAGACTTCAAGAAAAAGCACAGCAGAGAAAAAATTGCATGCAAGCAAACAAGCATATAAATAAGTTACATAATTGAAGGCGAGCCAGGACCTGTAGGAGTGGGTGATTCTACAAGGGCAGAAGTACTAGCTGCTGTTCAAGGAATCCAGATTGCGAGCCAGCTTGGCTCGACCCCCTTGGGGTTATCCAGATTGTTCAGTACTTCCGCCATTTGGGGTTATAGAGATCTATTCAAGAAAGTGAAATGGCTAAAGAGTTACTGTTCAGTGGATGAGCAGATCGGCAAATGCTGTAGCTGATTCATTAGCTAAACAAGGGGCTTCTCGGGATTGTCCTTTTTGGGCTACTTTGTGACTTGTTTTAATTGAGTTTGAAAGTTGTATGTTATCTCCTAGGAAGGGTTGCACCTTGTGCCTCTCCTTGGGTTGCTTGTAACTAACAGTTTCTGATTAATAAAATCTCTCAATCATTTATCCAAAAAAAAAGTTACATAATACCAACCCAAAGGGAATATGCTCATATTTTCTGTATCAATTTGGTGAAATGAACAACTAAAAAGAAAAGTGGCCGCAGATATCAGTTAATTACATAAAGCCTCAGCTAATTCAGTTTTTGAAATACCCTACCCACACATGCACACACACAAAGCATGTATAAGATTTTCGTAACACTTCCGAACTTCTCTGCCCAAATTGCCATCCCTCCGCCAAATGAAGCATCCATGTAGAACAAAGTGGGGATCAAGAGGCATAGGATGGATTGAGGCTCCTTCCTGGAGGTCTTCAGGGGGTAATGGTGATTCTATGGAAAGATGAGGTACTGGAATCAATGGAGGAGCTGATTGGCAAATACACTGTATCAGTAAAGTTTAAGAATGTGAATGATGGGTTTTCCTGGGTATTAACTAATGTTTATGGACCATATAGGCACAAGGAAAGAAATGAGCTTTGGGAGGAATTGTATGCAATATGGGGTTTGTGGGAGGGTGCTTGGTGTATGGGAGAGGATTTCAATGTCATAAGGTTCTCTAATGAAACTTCTAACCCCAAACAGTAAATAACCACCAGTATGAGGAGATTTAATGAGTTTATAGACAGGTGAGAGCTGAAGGAGATCCCTCTTATGCATACCAGCTTTACTTGGTCCAACTTTCAAGAAAATCCACTATGTTCAAAGCTGGACAGATTTTTGTTTAATGTGGGTTGGGAGAACCATTGGGAAGATTTGGTGTCTAGAGCGTTGCCTAAAGTCACTTCAGATCACCACCCCATTAGAATAGGATCAGAAATTTTTCTAAATGGTCATACTCCATTTAGATTTGAAAATATGTGGTTGACACATCCAAATTTTGTTCGCAGAGTTGAGGAGTGGTGGAAGGAGGACCTAAGGGGGGTAAGGTGGGAGGGAATCAAATTCCATAAGAAGTTGCAAAGGTTGAGGGCAAAGATAAAGGAGTGGAATAGGGACCATTTTGGAAGATTTGAAGAAAGGAAGCTTACTCTCACATCTCAGGTTGAGGAATTGGACAAGTTGGAGAATGAAAGAATTCTTAATGAGGAAGAAAGGGAATCAAGATGGAAATTGAAGAAAGATTTGGAGGAAGTTCTTAGTAGAGAGGAAATTTGTTGGAGACAAAAGTCAAGACATAAGTGGATAAAAGAGGGGAATGGTAATACAAAATTCTTCCATGCGATGGCCAATGGTAGAAGGCATAAGAATTTTGTGGCTAGATTGGAAATTAATGGGGAAGTGATATCTAATCAGGATGAAATAACCAGAAACTTTGTGGACCATTTTAAATCCCTTTATAGAAGACCTTTGGAGGAGAGATTGAGTTTAGAAGGACTAGAGTGACCCCTACTAGAAGAGGAGGCAGCAAGATGGTTGGAAAGGGACTTTGAGGAGGGGGAAATAAAAAAGGCAGTGTTTTTCACAAACAAATCTAAAGCACTGGGTTCAAACGGCTTCACAATGGCTTTCTATCAAGATTGTTGGGAAGTTTGAAAGATGATTTGCTTGAAGTATTCAAGGAATTCTCAAATACACATATTGTTAGCCGTGGAGTCAATGCAACCTTCTTGGCTTTTATTCCCAAAAAACCTTAGGCTAGTCAACCTAAGGATTTCTGACCCATTAGTTTGGTGACCAGTACCTATAAAATAATTGCCAAAGTCCTATCTTTGAGGATTAAAGAAATACTCCACTCTCTCATAAGTCAATTCCAAGGAGCCTTTGTTCAAGGGAGACAAATTTTTTATCAAATCCTGATAGCCAATGAATGTATAGAAGAAACGAAGAGATCTAGGAAGGAAGGATTTGTATGCAAATTGGATTTAGGAAAGACTTATGACTTGGTGGACTGGAACTTCTTACTAGAAGTAATGCAACAACGGGGGTTTGGGGAGAGGTGGTGCAATTGGGTATTTGGATGTGTTCAGTCTTGTCATTTTTCCATCCTTCTTAATGGAGTGGTGAAAGATTTATTTCCAGCCTATAGAGGTTTAAGGCAAGGAGACCCTCTCTCTCCTTTTCTTTTTACTTTAGTGGTGGATGTTTTCAGTAGACTTCTCTCTAAGGTAGATAAGGAAGATGAAGTTAAGGGTTGGAGAGTGGGCAGAAACAAGGTCCCAGTTACTCACCTCCAATTTGCAGACGATATCATAATTTTTTGTGAAGGGGGAGACCTAGGAGTGTGAGGAAACTAAAAGAACCAATTCAATGGTTCGAAAAGGTGTCCAACCTGAAAATCAATTTAGACAAAAGTTGTGTAGCAAGGATTAATATGGAGGAGAGTGTCATAAGTTTGGTCACGGAGGTGCTTAGAGTGTCAAATTACCCCTTAGCCTTTGACCTACTTAGGACTTCCCTAGGAGCCAACCCTAAGGAAAGTAGATTCTGGAACCCAGTTGTAGAAAGATGTGGTTAGAGACTAGCCGCTTGGAAGAGGAGCTACATCTCTTTAGGAGGGAGGATTACCTGATAAGATCAACTTTGGCTAACTTACCTATCTATTTCCTCTCTGTTTTTAGGATCCCTCCAAGGGAAGAAAAGAAGTTAGAAAAAATTATGAGGGATTTCCTTTGGAAGCCAGGAGAGACAAGAAAAGACCACTTAATCAATTGGGGTATTGTGTGCAAAAGTAAGGAAGAGGGTGGATTAGGTCTTGGGAATTTGCGAAAGAAAAGCACAGCTCTTTTAGGAAAATGGTTATGGAGGTGGTCACTTGAGCAAGAAAATTTGTGGGCTGAAGTAGTGGATAGTATTCATGGGAGATTGGAGAGTAGTTGGGATGTTGGTGTATCATATCAGGCTACTTTGACAACACCTTGGAAAACAATCCACAACGTACTTCCTCAATTCCTCAATTTTATCAGGTAGGATGCTTGTTCAGGGAACCTAATCTGCTTTTGGGAAGATATTTGCCTTGATGACTGACCCCTAAAGGACTTGTTTCCTTCCTTGTACTCCATTTCCTTATACAAAAATAAGGTGATTTCAAGCCTTTTAGTCCTTTATACTTCACCTTTGAATCTTAATTGGGATTTTGGGTTTCGAAGGGGGCTGAGGGATGAAGAAGCCTCCTGTTTGACAGAGCTTCTCTTATGTTTGGATAATGTTTTCCTTGAACCCTCTAAACCAGACAAGAGAGTTTGGTTACCAAATCCTAAAGGTTTCTTCTCTTGTGCCTCTTTCTTTAAAGCTCTTTGCCAGTCCTCTTCTTCTCCGTTGTTTCCTTAGAAGGAAGTTTGGTTTCAGCTGATCCCCCCTAAAATCAAGGCTTTCTGTTGGGAAATGGTATATGGGAAAATTAACACTTTGGACTATTTGCAAAAGAAGAGGCCTTTTTTTAGTATTTCCCCGAATTGGTGCACTCTGTGTAAGTTTGATGGTGAATCTTGTTTTCAGCTATTTATTTCCTGTTCTTTTACTGCAAAAATTTGGAGTGGATTTTCTCTTTATTTGGGTGCAGGTGGAATATGCCATTGGAGATTAAATTTCTGTTTGATCCATCTACATTTACTTGGACGAAGAAAAGGTGAAGAACGACGTGGAGATGTGCTAGAGCAGTAGTGGTTTGGAATTTATGGGAAGAAAGAAATGCCAGAATCTTCCAAGAGAAGGAGAGAAGTAAGCAGCAAATTACGGATTGTGTTTTGGCTAGAACTATACATTGGCTACAAACTATGAAACTGTTTAAAAGTTTCTCCTTTGATGACATTTGGAGGAATTGGTTTTCAATAGCTTCTAGTTCAGTACAAAAGGCTAAAACACGACTCATTTGGACACCACCCATGGAAGGCTTCATGAAACTAAACTTTGATGGGAGTAGTTGAGGCAACCCAGGACTATCTGGAATTGGAAAAACCATCAGAGACAAGGATGGGAATCTGAGAGCACTCTACTCAGGACTGATAGGGAATGGAGACTCTTTTAAGGGCTGAACTATATGCAGTCCTACAAGGTGTACAGATTGCAAGAGAGATAGTGATGGAGTGCTTGGTGATAGAAGGGGACTCCAAGGTGGTGGTAGGTTGGCTTAAAAATACAGATTCAGTGATATCAAACAGAAAAACCCTCTCAGGTCGTGAACTGAGAGCACATGAAGGGAGGGAAGGTCAGCAAGGGAAGCTTGGAAAGAGGGAGGGAAGGTCAGTTCCTGCGAGCTAAAACATGGAAGAAAGTGTTGAAGGTGGAAGCGAAGACTTTTCATCTTGGAAGAAATCTGGACTAGAAATGGACTCTCTCTAAAGATTGTAGAATCGAGGAAAGCTTCTTTGCTTCTCGAAGGAAGGGCGGTACTATGGTTCCAAGGAGTTCTCGATGGAGCTAAAATAACAGAAAAATCAAGGGAATGGAGGTGCTGTCTATTGGAACAGAACAGGAAGTACGTAGCTGAAAGAAAAGAGAACAAGTACGGGAGGTTTTTGGGAGTGCAGGAACACTTTGGTGAGGGGCTGAAGCAGTTTACCTGTTTCCCTGAAGGAAGGGAGGCCTCGGGATGGGACTAGTTAGTAGAAGCAATTCAGGAGTTTATGGTGGTAACTAATGACAGAGAAGGTGCCCTAAAAGATGGTCAAAAAATTAAGGAACAATCTGAAGGGCAGTCAGGGAAAGTTTTCAGGGAGATCCCAGGAGAGGAGGAGATAGGGATGGAAAGTAAATTGCAAATTGATGCTGGACTAGGTTTGGTGAAATTGTGGGTGAACAAACCTAAAGAGGATTGGCAGCTTAAACTTGTCCTCTCAGTAAACAAGAAAGTAAAAGATTGGGGGAGACTAGGAGAAGAAGTCCAACAGATATTGAAGACTACAGAGGTGTTGCAGATTTCTCCCTTTGACGACCATAAGGCTGTAGTGTATTTTCAGGGGATTCCTCTGGATTTTGCTACTGTTTCGGCTGTAACAGAGCAAGGTGTGGTGGTGTTGGAGAAATGGAAGCCTTTATGCAATGTACAGTTGGTAGAACCCACAGAACTTATCAATCTGAAAATTATTGGGTTGCCTTTCCATCTATGGAAGATGGAGGTATTCAGGAAAGTTGCTAATCTATGTGGAGGCGAGATGGTTTCCTTTGATGCTTCCAACCTGAGTGCTGTGCAGATTAATGTAGCTGGAGCAAAGCCAAATCTTATCCCAAGGTCTTTGGAATTAACTTCAGATAATGTAGAACTCAGGGTTTGGATTGCAACATCTACAGAAGCTAGATGGTGGAGATTAGGGAGGAGCAGGGAAGAAGAAGATGACATGGCTTCTAAGGTTCGAGTTAATTTAATAGAGGGATGGGAGATCCATCATATGGATGGCTGAACCATGCAGGGTGGTTGGGCAAAATTTCAAAAATTTCTTTCTCCCATCCGGGAATCCTATTCCCTGATTTAGAAAAACTGCATTTTTCAAGGTTCGCTCTTGAAACAAACCGAACCAAATCTGAAACCAAGATTAGGGAGAGGAATACCTAATACGGAATCCACGCAAAAAGCTCCTCCCAATGTAGGTGTTCATGCCCAAAGAGGTTACCAAATCCGCCTCCACTGAAGATGACAAAGCGAATGTTGAGGCAAGATCAGCAATAAGTGTTAACCTGTGATTCTTCAGCAAGAATCGTGTAGGGTTGTGTGAGCACGACTTCAGATTGTTTCTTCACCAAGAAACAATATCAAGAACAGTTCTTGATCACTCCAAGAGGTGGAGATCAAACTAGGCAGGGCGGCAAGAGCAAAGGAAGAAAAAGATTGCAAAGAAGAATTGGTCTCTCTATAGAATTCGCCCCCTTATTTATAACCTTCTCTGGATCAGCTTCCTAACCCGATTAGGAATGAGTTTCTTGATCCAAATCTAATATTTGGATCTGGACCCTCAAGTTGGATAAGACTTATCTTATCCAACTGCTAATCCTAATCAGGTTATAAACCCAAATTCGCCCAGTTCGAAATGGGCCTTAGGCCCATTAAGTCACAGTGCTCACTTTACCCTTTAAATGCTGGCTAGTTTGGCTCTCTTTGTATGGCGTGGGACCCTAGCATTGATCTACACATCAGCCACATGGGTTCAGCCCAGCCTTTGTTACAAGGTGTAGAGAACACTGATGTGGGCCCCACAGTTGTGGTTCCACTCTGTCCGTAGGGTAGAATGTACCTAGTCATCCTAAGGTTAGCTGATGGTCAATCTGTTATTCTAGTTATTTATTTTTCAGTTTTATATTGTTATGTGTTATGTAAATACCAAGGGCAGATGTGTCCTTTCATGTAACTAGCATAACCTATAAATATTAAATAGAAGTGGCGGCAGCAGAACATTGAGATTTTGTCATTCCTTTCAAAGTTTGTGCTCTACTGCTCTCTCACTACTCTTTCTCCTCTTTCCTCTATACTTCCTCTCCTTTTCGAACCTGAAATTTATTAGTGCTCAAGACTGATAGCAGTCTTGAACATTTACACAAGGCCTGGCCAAATTCACTGCAGAACACAGTGAACCCCTTAGTCCATCAATATGGGCTCTTAATGGGCCCAACATTTACACTAAATGGTCATTGGGTCCAGCCACCTTATGAAGGCCCAAGGACTGTGGGCAGATGCAAGATTAGCCCATCAGGTACAACCCTCAATGGTCTTACACTTAACCTCTCAGCCCATAATGATCAAACACTACCCGACAAGAGAGGACATCTCCCTCAGCTACAAGGTACAGTGTTGCACTCTCTACCCACATGGATCTCGGGAATTAAAACATTTTGCAAACATTTTGTGAAACCATAATATATATGTATATCTCTATATAAATATATTTTGCAAAACAAATCTCAACACTTTGAAATCAACTGCCAACAGTTTAGGTTTCCATCAGAGAGAATGCATTCCCCGATCATTCACTTTGTCCGACCAAGGGGCTGATCCTATCACTATGATCACCCACTCAAATGAATTCTCGAACTACCCCAACATACCCAGGTTTTGACCCTATTAAGGATCTTACTGATTGGCATATCAAAGGCAGCCTAATCTAGTGTAGTATCATAATCGAGTCTAGGGGTCAGGTGTAACTTTCCAGTTTAGCCCATCTATCTCCAAGGTCCAGGGTAATGCTGGAATTTGGTCTGGTTCAGGGTTTCAAAATTCTAAACTAGCACGAGTCTCATTAGTGTTTAGTTTAAGGGTATTACACAGAAACACACCAAAATAACATGAACCAATTATGCACTTTATTCATTTACAATAAATGTCAATAAGTACATCAATCTGATTAGAGATAAGGGCATAATTGTCTAATAGTTAACATTGGGAAGGAAACTGTAAAAGCAAGGAATAGGAAAACAGTACCCCAACCTTCCACTTTAATTAGCAAACTAGAGGACTGGTTAGGACTTTTGCTCAGGTAATAGCGTCCAAAGGTGGAGAAAGTCTATCATAAGACATTTTGAATTTGAACAAGTGTCCAAAGGTGGGGACAGGTGGAGATAGATTGGAACAGCACCAGGTGGATTGTCATTTGATATGGCCCAAGCCTGTAGTCAGGGAACCAATACTAAACTTTTAAAAAGACTGGATCAGGTTCAAAATTATAAGGATGGGCGAACGGTTAAGGTGAGGGGTACTGGTGGGCCCAGTCTTAAACCTCAAGTGGATGGGCCTGGAAATAAGACTTTAACATCAAGTAAGCCCATAGATAAATCAGGTGACCACTTAAATAGGCACGTGAGGTGGAACAAGGCTCAAAAGACCATGGACATTCGATGTGGTATATCTTCGTCCTCTTCAGATTGGTCTGAAACTGGCTCAAAAGAAAAACGATTGTCTGGTCCGACTTTAGCATGGCAGCCAAGACTGGTCTCTTACTCCACCAGCCCAGATAAACCTAATCCGAGATATAATCGCACAAGGTTAGAAGAGGAGGATTCTGCTTCAGATTGGATAAGTGTAGATGATGAGTCTCTGAAAGAGGAGTTGTATGTTGAAGAATCCAGCTATGGTAGTATACAGAGTAAATGTCGTTCAAGGTTTGGGGAGGAAGATGACCCAGGATTAAAGTTACTGTTTGAAGAAGAGGCTTGTACACTTCCAGGAGAGTTGGTTCAGCCTAGAAAGGAGTTGGAAAGAAAGAAAACAGGCTCGGGTGAGGAGAAAACCGAAACAGGGAGAAAAGGGGATTCAATCCTTTATAAAGACTAGGGAATGGGTGCTTGTACGGTGTGTGTTGGCAATCTAGTTCCTCCAAGCAGAGCTATAAACTGTATGTTTCCCACTGCAATCAATCCAAATCTTGATTTCGAGGGTCCTATTCCCAGCGAAAGTCAAACAAAAGAGGTTCAGGCTATTCCAGCAACTCATATTGCGTCTTCTTCCTCCCAAGGTTTGGATTGTTTTCAGGTTCAGTTTTTGGTTACTAACTCTGTTTCCCCAAGTCGTGTGTGTCTGGCCTACAGGTGATTCCAGCCCAGCTATAAATTCTGCCAATTCGTTTGATTCGGGACAAGTGACAGAGGTAGTTAGGGAGATAAATTCAGAAGCAGAAGAGAGAGAACTAGGGGACAAAATTTGGGAGTTGATCTTGGAACTATTTAGAATCAGAATGGAAGAGGAGCTGAATGTTAAAGAGGGTAGGGTTGAGGTGGAGATTATTCAATTTCCCAATACAGTGGAGAAAAGTGGATACAGTGGAAAATCAAAAGGACAACGGAAAAAGAAGAAGAAGAAGGGTTCAGGCAAGAAACTAGAAGGAAATGAGAAGGTGGAAGATTCTAGTAAGAAGGTAGGAGAGCTTTCTAAGAAGAGGAAGAAAAAGTTGAGTGAGAAGGGAGTGGTTTGCAAATTGGATTTGGAGAAGGCTTATGACTTGGTCGATTGGTCTTTCTTGATGGAGGTGTTGAGGAGTTTTGGTTTTGGAGACAAGTAGTGTAAGTGGATTTGGGGTTGTGTTAGGACTTGTCATTCTTCTATCCTGGTGAATGGGAGATTGATCCATAGAGCATACTCGAGGAATTTGATAAGAGGGTGGAGAGTAGGAAGGGAGGAGGTTCCCTTAACACTTCTACAGTTTGCAAATGATACTATCCTATTCAGTGAAGGAGGGAACTTCAATTGGATCCGGAATCTAAAGTTGACAATACAACTCTTTGAGCAAATATCTAACCTCAATTGGATCCGGAATCTAAATTTCGGACTGGCCCTTGACATACTTGGGCCTCCCTTTAGGAGATAATCCTAAGAGTGTTAGCTTTTGGGCTTAGGTAGTGGAGAGGTTTGAGAAGAGGCTGGCGGCCTAGAAGAGATTATCTTTCTTTAGGTGGGAGAGTCACTCGAATTAGGTCTACCCTAGCTAACCTACCTGTCTACTATCTTTCAATGTTTAAGATCCCCTCAAAGGTTTCCAATCTTTTGGAGAAATTAATAAGGAACTTTCTGTGGGAGCCTAGAGAGGAGAAGAGAAATCATAGGGTGAGTTGGGAGGTGGTCACTAGGTGTAAAAAACTAGGAGGTCTTGGGATTGGTAATTTCAAGAAAAGGAATATGGCTCTACTAGGGAAATGGTTGTGGAGGTTTTCATTGGAAAGGGATAAATTGTGGACTAAGATTGTGGCTAGCCTTCATGGGCTGGAAGACAATGGCTAGGATCCTGGAATCTTGGCAAGGGCTTCAGCTGATTCTCCTTGGAAATCCATTCACAATATGCTCCCAGTTTTCTCCCCTTGGATCAGGTATGGTCTAAACTCTAGTAACCGAATAAAATTCTGGGAACAACTTTGGGTCGGGGATTCTCCTCTGAAGGACCAGTTTCATTCCTTGTATGCTCTATCAGACTTGAAAAATGAACCCATATCTTCTTTCTTGGTCCCTTCAGCCTCCACTTCTGGCTCTGGATGGAACCTAGGCCGGTGTAGGGCAATTAGGGATACAGGCATGGATAGCTTGGTAACTTTGCTAGCCTCCCTTGAGATTGTCTTCCTAAACCCTGCTAAGGAAGACACCAGATTTTGGACCCCTTCTAGCTCTGGTACCTTTTCTTGTGCTTCATTCTTTGAAACCTTAACTCAGCCTCCAATCCCCTTTGGGTTGTCCTTTCCGGTTAAGGAAATTTGGAGCAGGCCTATTCCTCTTCGAGTTGGTTTTTTTTGTTGGGAAATTTTCCTGGAAAGAATCAACACTTTAGACTTACTTCAGAGAAAGAGACCCAACTATTGTCTACTTCCTAATAGATGTGCTCTTTGTAAAGCTGATGGGGAATCTGACTACCACCTCGTGGTCTCTTGTAAGGCTGCTAAAACTGTTTGGGAGTGGGTTTTCTCCCGTTTTGGGTGTTCTTGGTATCCTCCATAGACTGTCCAAGGTTTGTTTTCTCCTTCTTTTTTCAGTTGGCCTAGGAAGCGAGGGAAGACTATGTGGAGGTGTATTAGGGCAGCGGTATGCTGGTCATTGTGGGAAGAAAGAAACTCACGCATTTTTTCCGACAAGGAAAGAACATTGGAAGAATTGTTAGATTGAATCCTTTTAAGGGTTGTCTACTGGCTAAAATCTTTGGAGTTGTTTTCAGATTTTCCTATGGATGACTTGCTAAGAAACTGGAAAGAGATTGCTTCCAATGCTAGATGCAAGAGGACTCTTTGTCCGTTTTGGTCCCCTCCCCCCTCGGGCTTTATAAGGCTGAATTTTGATTGCAGCAGTGTAAGGAATCCAGGGCCCTCGGAAATTGAAGGAGTCTTCAGGAATGAGGAAGGAATTGTTATTGCTTTATTCTCTGGCCCTATTGAAGAAGGTGACTCTCTTAGGGCTGAGATCCTTGCAGCGCTTGAAGGGATTCGAAGAGCAAAGGAATTAAATATCAGTCGTTTGATCCTGGAAGGTGATTCGAAGGTGGTGGTTAGTTGGTTGAAGACAGAGGACAGTGGTTTGTGGAACTTTAACAATGAAAAAACAGTTCTTATGGCTGGGTAGGGACATTGAGACTTAGTACAGCTGGGTGAAGAGGAATGCCAACTCATTTGCGGATGGGTTGGCCATGCAAGGAGTGAATAGGGAGCCTGTTTTTTGGGCTAGTTTTTAATCTTTTCTCTTTGCACTCCCATTGTTATCTGTTTTTGAGGAGCTAAGATATTATATCTCCCCTCTTGTATCCATATTCCCTCTTTTCTTTTAATTTAATGAAGCTGGTGTTATTGATCTTAAAAAAAAAAGAAAAAGTTGAGTGAGGTGGAGAGGTTGAAGAGTGGGGTGGTTTATGATAAAGCGAGTGGGGGTAGGAAGGATAGAAAAAAAGAGTAAAGAGGGTGGTTTGGTTAGAGCTACCTGAAATGTTTGTCCATGAAGTTAATAAGCTGTAATGTAAGAGGTGTGGGGAATTCAAAGAAAAGGTGAGTGACCAAAGACTTCTTGAGAAGAGAAAAGCCAGATGTGGTCTTAATACATGAATCAAAATTGTCTGAGGTGGACAAGAAATGGGTTAGGAGCATTTGCTCAACAAGAAATTTGAGTTGGACCTTTGCACAATTGTGGGGAGCTTCAGGGGGAATTATTACTTCGTGGAGAAATGAAGACTGGGAGTATGAAGAAGAATTAATTGGGAACCTTCTCAGTGTCAATAAAATTGAAGAGTAAGGAAGATGGGTGGGCATGGGTGCTAACTAATGTCTATAGTCTCACCTCTTACAGGGAAAGGGAAGGTTCCTGGGAAGAACTAACAGCCGTTAGGGGTTTGTGGGATGGCCCTTAGTGTTTGGGTGGGGATTTCAATGTAATAAGATTCTTGAACGAGTCCAATAACCCCAGTCGTAGGATTACATTTAGCATGAGGAAGTTTAAGCTCTTTGTGGAGAATTTTGCATTACGGGACCTCCCTCTTCAGCAAGCAAATTTTACCTAGTCAAACTTCCAAGAAAACCCTACCTATTGTCAATTGGATAGGTTCCTCTTTACAATGGATTGGAAAGCTGAATGGGGGATTTTAGGTGTTACAGAATTGCCGAGACCTATTTCAGATCATTGCCCAATCAGGTTGTCTCAAGAAAGACTAGATGGAGGGTCGTGCCCTTTTAGGTTTGAAAACATGTGATTACTTCATCCAGAGTTTCTAACTAAGGTAAAAGAATGGTGGGAAGTGGACCAAGTGGAATTTCGATGGAAGGGGTATAGGTTTTACAAGAAACTACAACTCTTGAAAGCTAGACTCAAGATTTGAAATAAAGAGGTTTTTGGTAGATTAGAACAAAGGAAAGTGGAAATCAATCAGAGAGTGCAGGAAATAGATGGACTAGAAGCTGAAAGAAGGCTGGGGGAAGAGGGTAGGGTGGAAAGATGGAATTTGAAACAGGAACTGGAAGATCTTCTTAGGAAGGAGGAGATAAGTTGGAGGCAAAAATCCAAGTGCAAATGGCTAAAGGAAGGGGACATCAATACAAGGTTTTTTCATTCATTGGCAAATGGGAGGAGAAGGAAGAATTTTGTTTCAAAATTGGAGTGGGATGGGCAATTGTTGACAAGGAAAGATGATATAGCTCAAGCTTTGGTTAATCACTTCAAATTAGTGTATGACAACCCAGGGAGACCTAGTGAGAGCTTAGAGGACTTGGAGTGAAGGGTGGAAGATCTTATTGAAATCTTTGGAAAAAAGATTTGAGGCCCAAGAAGTGAGAAATGCAACATTCTCCATGATTCAAGCTAAAGCTCCTGGGTCTGATGGTTTTTTGGTGGCCTTCTATCAAGATTGTTGGGAGATAATTAGAGAGGATTTGTTGGAAGTTTTTGAAGAATTCTATGAGAGAGGAAAATTTAACCCAGGAGCAAATGCAACTTTTATTGCCTTGGTTCCTAAGAAGAAGGACGCTCTCCAACCAAACGATTTTAGACCTGTAAGCCTAGTGGGAAGCATGTATAAGATCATCTCTAAGGTCCTAGCGCTAAGATTAAAAAAGATCCTCCCATCTCTAATCTCACCATATCGAAGGGCATTTGTAGAAGGAAGACAAATTGTAGATCAAATACTTATTGCCAATGAATGTGTTGAGGTGAAGATGAGGAGAAAGGAAAAGGGGTTGGTTTGCAAATTGGATCTTGAAAAGGCATATGACATGGTGGACTGGGATTTTTTACTAAAGGTTCTCAAGTAGAGAGGGTTTGGGGAGAGATGGTGCAGTTGGGTAAAGGGATGCATTTCTTCATGTCATTTCTCAATATTGGTGAATGGTGTAGCTAGGGGTTTCTATCCTGCAAAGAGGGGTATTAGGCAAGAAGATCCATTGTCCCCATTCCTCTTTACCCTAGTAGCTGATGTGTTGAGTGCCATGATTTCGAGGGCCGATGCTAACAATTTGATAAGAGGTTGGAGGATTGGTAGGGAGGAGGTGATGGCCACACACTTACAATTTGCAGATGACATCATCTTGTTTTGTAACGGGGAGGAAGGGGAATTACGGAACTTAAAGAGTCTAGTGCTTCAATTTGAAAGGAAGTCCAATCTTAAAGTGAATTGGGGAAAAAGTTGTGTGGCAGGGCTCAGTTTAGGGGGAGAGGAGGTCGATTCCCTAGCTGGGGTTTTGGGGTGTGAAGTGGGGGGCTGGCCTTTACAATATTTAGGGCTACCACTGGGAGAGAACCCAATGATTGAGAGTTTTTGGTACCCTGTAATTGAAAGATTCTCCAAGAGGTTAGCAAATTGAAAGAGGAATTACATCTCTTTAGGGGGTAGGATAACCTTAATCAAGTCAACCTTAGCCAACCTACCAGTTTATTTCCTATCTACCTTTAGAGGACCAATGAAAGTAGCTAACCAGTTAGAGAAGATAATAGGGATTTCTTGTAGGAACCAAGGGATACTAAGAAGGACCACTTAGTGAAGTGGGAGGTGGTTTCTAGGAGTAGGGATGATAGAGGCCTTGGGTTAGGAAATATAAGATTAAGAAACACAGTTTTGCTGGGGAAATGGATTTGGAGACCATCAATGGAACAGGACAGACTTTGGTCTAGAGTGATTGTTAGTATTCATGGATTGGCAGATAACGACTGGGATGCAGGACTCAACCCTGGGGCTTCTCAGTGTTCTCCTTGGAAAGATATTCAAGGTATTTTGCCTCTTATGCTTCCTTATTTCAAATATGATGTCTGTGCTGGAAACAAAGTCTTGTTTTGGGAAGATGTTTGGGTTGGTGAAAACTCCCTTAGAGATAGATTTCCTTCTATTTACTCCTTGTATGAAAACAAAAGAACAGTGATCTCTTCAGTGTTTGTTGATAACTCTTGGGATTTGGGCTTGAGAAGAGGTCTAAGGGATTCTGAAATGAAAATGGTTGATGATTTGATCACTCAGTTAGGGGAAGTCTTTCTTGATCATCCTATAGAGATGGCAGAATTTGGAAACCTTCCCCTTCTGGTTTTTTCAATTGCTCCTTTCTATAACATTTTGCTTCAAACCTCTAACCTTGTAGAGAACTTTCCTTCAAAGGAGGTGTGGGGTAGCCCTGTACCCCCTAAAATTCAGGCCTTTTGTTGGGAAGTGGTACTCCAAAAAATCAACACCTTGGATTTATTGTAGAAAAAGAGGCCAAATATGTGCCTCTCCCCCCATGTTTGTTGCCTCTATTTGGGTTCTGGTGAGACAATTTCAGATTTACTAATCTCATGTCCCTTTGTGTTCTTTATTTGGTCTTGGTTCTCTTCTCTCTTTGGCTGCATGTGGACTCCCTCCTCAAGCATGGTGAACCTCTTTGATCCAAATTTTTACAAGCAACCAACGGTTCATGGAAGGATTATGTGGAGAGCCACTAGAGCTGTTGTATTGTGGTCAGTGTGGGAGGAAAGAAACAATAGGATCTTCAAAGGCAATTGTAGATCCAAGGAAGAGGTTGTGGAAGGAATAACTACTAAGGTTATCCATTGGTTGAAATCCTATGATCTTTTTAAGGATTTCTCAGTTGAAGACAATTATAGAAGTTGGGGTATTGTGGCATCTACTACTACTTCCAAAGCTATGAAACAGGAAGTTTGGTCCTCACCGGCACAACAAAGGGTGAAACTGAACTTTGATGGAAGCTCTCTATAGGTAATCCAGGTCTATCTGGTATAGGTGTTTTCAGAGATAAAGAAGGCACGATAATGGCTTTGTTTTCAGGTCCAATAGGAGTTGGAGATTCCTCAAGAGCGGAAATCTTGGCACTACATCAAGGTGTAAAACTGGCCAAACAATTGGAGCTACAGCAGATTGAGATAGAGGGAGACTCCAAGTTGGTAATTGGGTGGATGCAATCAGGGCAGCTAGGAATTTGGCAATATAGACAGCTGATAAGGGAAATTCTTAGCATAACAAGGGAGGTCAGTGTTTGGTTCAAGTGAGTAAGGAGATCAGCAAATGGTTTTGCGACGCCCTAGCAAAACAAGGGGCTGTAAGGGAGAGTCTTTATTGGGCAGTGCTGTGATGTTTGATGTTTATTGGATCAACCTTTTCTAATAAGGGTTGAATTCTGTATTTCAGTTTAATTTATCTCTAATGAAAGTTATCGTTTCTGATAAAAAAAAAATACAGATTCAGTGATATGGTGCTACAGAAATGAATTGAAGAAATTCAAATGGGCAACACAACATATGAATTTAATCATACAATGGCTGGGAAAGGAGACTAATTCATTTGCTGATTGCTTAGCCAAACAAGGAGTAATTAGGGATCAGTTGTATAGGGCCCAGTTGTAATTTTTGTGCTGTTTCTTTTCTTTTGAAGGGTGAGGCTGCACCTCGCACCTCCCACTGGGATGATTGTAACAGTTTTTATTTTGTTGATAATGAATTCTTAATGAAATTTTATTTATAAAAAAAAAAAAAAAAACCACTTTGAAGCTAACAAGCACCAAAATTTTATAGGTTGTCTTGGGATGATGCATAATCATGCTCAGACTCCCAGTTTCCATCATGAAGATATTAGAGCAGTTAACCCTAATTAACATGGAAGTTAACAATCTAAGTTTGGTCAAAAAAGAGAAGTATATTGAAAAGATTCCCAACCATACG
Organism: Nelumbo lutea; assembly: GCF_056320005.1. NCBI lineage: Eukaryota > Viridiplantae > Streptophyta > Magnoliopsida > Proteales > Nelumbonaceae > Nelumbo > Nelumbo lutea. The sequence continues at coordinate 18,288,615 of NC_142684.1, read as the reverse complement.
CTTGTGCAAATATGACAGTTATTTACAATATCAGAACCCGGAAGAAATGCAAGCATCAAATAATATATATTTCCAACTTCGGAAAATATATATATATAAATATATATGTATATATATATATAGATATATATGTATATATATATGTATGTATGTATGTATCTATGTATGTATAAATCTTAGCCCACTAAACTCCTTTAAGCATTAAACCCACCCAATAAATTGATATTAACACCCTACCAACAACTTGGACCTCCTCATTGCTTCTATTTTTGAACGATCTTTTGTTCTTCTCTTTCCAGATGTTCCAACAAACAACAAGAGGCAAGACTCAAGAGGTTCCATTTCCTAGCCAGGCACCCAATAATAAATTCAAAAGGTCCCAAGATAAAACCCACAATATCCCACTCAACCCAATGAACTGCTTTAACATGCAAATAGAGGATTTATAAGCAAAAGATGTGACAATGGATCCTCTTCATCCTTGCATAAACTTCCAACTTCTATAGTGAAAAGACAATTAATCCCCAAAAATTTTATATAGTGTTAATGTCGAGTATGTAGGGGTATTTCTGTCTTTGTGCTTGTGTTTAGATGATGATGTGTAAGTTTATGTTAGATTTAATGTCCCTAACTTAAGTAGGGGCATATGTGACTTTTTCACATTATTTTAGTAATATAAAATACATCTGGCCGAATGGCAGAGGGTGCTTTTTCTCTCATTCGAACCAGAATCTTTTCTCCTTGTTTCTCTTCTGCTCTTCTCCTTTCTCTCTTTCTCTCCTTCTCTCTTCTCTCTCTCTTCCTTGACTGTTATCAGTCTAACAGGCAGACCGAACACTAACATGGTATCAGAGCTGAACTGAGCAAATCGGATCTGCCCAGAATTCTGTTATTTGCGCACCCAGCCTAGGGTTTTCTCTTGCTTTCTTCGCCATCAACTAGAGATAAGGGAAAGGGCTGAAAAGGAGTTATCGCCCTCTTCCCTTGGAGGTTTCTATGCCTCCAGTTGTGGTGTTTGTGGTCGGTTGCTGCAGTTTCTAAGAAGCCCTCCCCTAATCGATGAAGAGAAGAGGGCTGATTCGTGTGGTGCAGTGGGTGTCTTGTGTGGTCTGATTTTCGGGTGATCAGGTAAGAGGTTTTATGCATTTTTTCTTGGTGTGAATCAAATGAGAAGTCTATTTCAGACTGTATGGTGGGATTTCAGATTGTAGTGTGCTAGGGTTTGTGCACCCTTCAGTGTGATTCAAAGGGGGGGGTGTTCCTCAAACAGTGTTGTGAAGTTTCAGGCAATCGTGGAGTTGGGTTTGTGGTGTAAAGAGTGCAATTTGCAGCAGTAGTAAGTACTGAAATCAGTGTGTAGTGTGATCTAGTGTGCAATTTGCCAAATTCAGCAATGGGAGACAACAGTGATAGCAAGACTGGTGTGATGGTCCCTACTGACTACCTGAATGTTCAAATGACCTCCATTAAGCTCAACGAAGAAAATTATGTACCTTGGGCCAAATCTGTAGAAGTATTTCTTTTAAGCAAAGAAGAAGGTGAAGCACATAAGGGACGAAAAACCTTCCACCGATTCTCATGAGTATGATGATTGGGAGAAGGCAGATGCACAGATCATCACAAGGTTATGGAATAGTAAGGAACCCAAGATTAGTGTAAATTTCATGTTCCTTGATACTGCCAAAGAAGTGTGGAACCACGCTAAGAAGCTGTATTCAGGTTAAGACAACACAACCAAAGTATATCAGTTGTACCAGGAATACTTTAATCTACAACAGGGTAATCAGAGTCTTGAGGAGTACTATGCTAGTATGAGAAACATTCGTAATGAATTGAATGTTTATCACCCCCTCACTTCTGATGTCAAAATTCAGCAACAACAGAGAGAACAACTTGATGTGACTCAGTTTTTTGTGGAGCTGAAATCTGAATATGAACCAGTGCGGGCTCAGATACTAGGAGGGTCAGCTCTCCCTTCCTTAGAAGAGGTGTTTGCTCGACTCAGGAGGATTTCCATTGGATCTACCGAGAATCCTAATATTTCCGATAGATCAGCCCTAGCAGTATCCAGAGGCCATGGTGTTAGAGGTGGAGCTCGGGGAGCTCAGTCTGGCCATAGTGGTAGTAGTGGACCTACATATAACCGTGGTGGTGGTCGTACTGGAGGTCGAGATTCAGGGGGAGCCCGTGGCAAAGGACGTAGTTCGGGTCCAAGGAGGTGTACACACTGTGGTATGGATGGGCATACCATTAATTATTGCTATGACCTGCATGGTCCACCTTCAACTTGGGCCAATCATGCTATGACCAATGACAATAACTTCAGACAGGAGAGCCATTCAGCCGATCAGGTACCTCCTACATCCACAGATGTTACTGGGAAGGAGATGATGAGTATTCCCCGTGATCAGTATGAGAGGTTAGTACAGGCCACATCTCAGTAGAACATGGCCACTCTCGCACACTCAGGTATGGCTTGTCTGGCATCCACACCCCATCCCTGGATTATTGATTTTGGAGCCTCCAATCACATGACTGGAACTCCAGGTGTGTTTTCTTCCCTCTGTCATTGCCCAACATCACAATTCGTTACCCTTGCTAATGGTTCCACATCCTCCATTTGTGGTGTTGGTAATGTTGACCTGGACCCTGTATCCCTATCCTCAATTTTGTATGTCCCTAAATTTCCTTTTAATCTTATGTCTGTTAGTAAGTTGACCAAGTCTCTTAATTGCTCCATTACCTTTTACCCCTCTTCATGTGTTTTTCAAGATCTCAAGACGAGGATGAAGATTGGTGGAGGGCATGAAGCTGGTGGATTGTATTATCTTGATGGTGGTGGAAGTACGTCAACAGCTCTCCAGTCGTCCCTCTCTCCTCTCCAGTGGCATTGTCAATTTGGTCATCCTTCACTGAAAGTTTTGAAGTCTTTGGTTCCTTCATTGAGTCATCTTTCTATTTTGGATTGTGAGTCGTGTCAGTTGGGGAAACATCATCGTGCTCCCTTTAGTCCTAGAGTTGATAATCGTGTATCGAGTCATTTTTCTTTGGTTCGTTCAGATGTTTGGGGTCCTTATAAAGTGATGTCATACAATGGATATAAATATTTTGTTGATGATTATTCAAGGATGACGTGGCTCTATTTAATGAAAGAAAGAAGTGAATTGTTTACCATTTTCCAAAAGTTTTATGCTAAGATTCGCAACCAATTTGGTGTTCACATTAAAATTTTTCGTTCTGATAATGGTCGTGAATATTTCTCTTCATCATTTCAAGACTACCTAGACCAACATGGCATTATCCATCAGACTTCATGTACCTACGCCCCACAACAAAACGGGGTGACTAAGAGAAAGAATCATCACCTCTTGGAAACAGCTCGGTCCCTCATGCATCACATGAATGTTCTCAAATCCTTTTGGAGTGATGCAATGCTTACTTCCTACTTCATGGTTAACCGGATGCCCACGTCTATCCTTGATGGTTATTCCCCATTCACCACATTGTTTCCTACCTTGTCTCCATTTCCTCTCTCTCCTCGAATTTTTTGATGTGTTTGTTTTGTTCATAATCTGGGGCCAGGAATGGACAAGTTAGATGCACGGTCTATTAGGTGCATCTTCCTTGGCTATTCCCGGACTCAGAAAGGGCATAAGTGTTATCACCCTAGCTCTCAACGTTCCTTTGTATGTGTTGATGTTACTGTCTTTGAGTCTACACAATTCTTCTTGGGGTCCGGTGATGTTTCTTCCTCCTCATCACCTCCTCCCCTTCCTCTTCCAGTTGTGGACTCTGTTCCCCTTGTTCCTGCAGTGACCAAGTCTTTGCCTCCGGTGCCACCACCTGTTGAACGACCACCAATCCATCACGTGTATACACATCGCCCACGTGTACCAGCACCTCCTCCAGCTTCATCATTGTCGACAGATTCGGCAGTTGTTACCACACTAGCCCCGACCCCAATATCTGATCTTGATCTTCCCATTGCCTTGCGGAAAGGTAAGCGTAGTTGTACCCTTCATCCTATTTCTAATTATGTTTCACTGATTCACCTTTCCACTTCCCATCACCAGTTTATCTCTTTGCTATCCTCTGTTGTTATACCTAAGGATGTTCAGGAAGCCCTTGCCTCTCCAAGATGGTGTCGTGCGATGGAAGAACTCTCAGCTCTGGCTCATAATCATACATGGAACTCACCACTCTTCCTCCTGGTAAGCAGGTTGTTGGCTATAAGTGGGTTTATATGGTTAAGTACTTACCTGATGGTAGTGTAGAGCAGCTAAAAGCTCGATTGGTTGCCAAAGGGTATTCCCAAACCTAATGGTATTGATTACACAGAGACTTTCTCCCTAGTTGCTAAGATTGGTTCAGTCTGTGTTGTGATTTCTCTTGCTGCGATGTATGATTGGCCCCTCTATCAGCTTCATATCAAGAATGCCTTCTTGCATGGTGATCTGCTCGAGGAGGTCTATATGGAGCAACCACCGGGGTTTGTTGCTTAGGGGGACGATGGTAAGGTGTGCCGACTACTGAAGGCCATTTATGGGCTTAAACAATCTCCTCAAGCATGGTTTGACAGATTTACTGAGGTAGTAAAGAAGTTTGGTATGAAACAGTGCCAAGTTGACCATTCTGTCTTCAGTCATGACTACTTAGTGGTGTATGTAGATGATATTGTCATTACCGGGAGTGATAAAATGGGCATTGACAGGTTGAAGATCTTTCTGCAAGAACATTTTCAGACAAAAGACCTTGGTAAATTGAAGTATTTCTTGGGAATAAAAGTAGCAAGGTCCAAGCATGGTATTAACTTGTGTTAGAGGAAATATGTTCTTGATTTGCTTGAAGAAACAGGTTTGTTAGGTGCTAAACCAGCTAAAATTCCTATGGAAACAAACACTAAGCTGAGTAGTGATATGGGTGAAGTGTTTGAAGACCCTGGCAGATACTGGCGGCTGGTAGGTAAACTGAACTACCTAACCATCACTCGGCCAGGTGTTTCATACACAGTTAGTATGGTAATTCAGTTCATGCAGAAACCTCTAGTTCCACATTGGGATGCGGTTATAAGGATTGTGAGGTATTTAAAGGGGGCTCCTGGTCGCGGTTTGATATACAAAAGTGGTGGAAAACTTGAAATAAAAGGATATGTTGATGTTGATTGGGCCGGTTTTGTATCTGATAGGAGATCTACCACAGGCTATTGTAATTTTCATGGGGGTAATCTGGTGACATGGAAAAGCAAAAAGCAAACAGTTGTGGCAAGAAGCAATGCAACGGCAGAATATAGAGTTATGGCACATACCACTTGTGAATTAGTGTGGCTAAGGAACCTTCTACAAGAGATAGGATACACTGTTGATACTCCAATGAAGCTCTACTGTGACAATCAGGCTACAATTCACATTTCCTCTAATCTGGTGTTTCATGAGAGAACCAAACACATAGAGGTTGACTGTCACTTTGTTAGAGAGAAGGTGTTGAGTGGAGTGATCGACACTGCATATGTCAACACAGGGAACCAGTGGGCAGATTTGTTAACTAAAGGGTTGAGTCGGGGGAGAGTGGACTACATATGTAACAAGCTGGGATTATATGATATATACTCTCCAGCTTTGAGGGGGAGTGTTAGTGTCAAGTATGTAGGGGTATTTCTGTCTTTGTGCTTGTGTTTAGATGATGATGTGTAAGTTTATGTTAGATTTAATGTCCCTAACTTAAGTAGGGGCATATGTGACGTTTTCACATTATTTGAGTAATATAAAATACATCTGGCCAAATGGCAAAGGGTGCTTTTTCTCTCATTCGAACCAGAATTTTTTCTCCTTGTTTCTCTTCTGCTCTTCTCCTTTCTCTCTTTCTCTCCTTCTCTCTTCTCTCTCTCTTCCTTGACTATTATTAGTCTAACAGGCAGACCGAACACTAACATATAGGTAGTCCAGAAATTCAGAGATGGAAATGCCTACCAAAAATAAAGATAGTAAATCAACTAATTTTATTTGTAGCTTACACTGCTTAATTTTTATTGGGTATAGTTACATTTCATAACAAGCCTTCATTATAACCTGCTTACCAGACACAACAAGCTTGATAAGAAATTTCTTATGTTTGAAACTTAAATGGCATAGACTCTTCCAAAAGCTTGCAACCTTAATACTTCATACTTCTTACTAAAACCATCTAAAATAGTTAAACTTAACTGCAACCCTTATCCTTAGGAATGGAAATATCGGATTTACTACAGAGTGAGTGATGAAGAAAATGAATTTAACTTAAAAAACAAAAAATGAGAAATAAGAGAAATATTTTAAATATCTAAGGGTCCTTTTTGTCTTCAAAGCAACACTTTATGACCCTTGTCCAGAGAGCTGAACCATTCAAACCATTAAAGGAACCTTGTCCAAAACTTGTTCAAAGATTTGTTGTTTACACGTACAACTCCTCAAGAATTTTTTTTTTCTTTCGATCAATAACAGTGAATTGTATTAAGATTATGAAAATTACAAAGCAAGGGAGCTAAACAATCTTAACTCCCGAATACAGCCAGTGAACACCAAAAGTAAAGCAATTACAACACAGCCCAAAAAATAGAGTTTTTTTTTACCCCTTGCCTAGCTAGACCATATGCCAATGAGTTTGCACTTCTCTTTACCCATGTGCATTGAATTTCAATGTCCTTAGTCAGCCACTTAAATTTCCTCTTTTCATTGTTGTAATTCCAAAGCCTAGAGTTATCCTCTTTTAGCCAATTCACCAGAACTTCAGAATCTCCTTCTATGATCAACTTATTAATATGCATGTCCTTGACCCTTTGTACACCTTCAAGAGCTGCTAGTATCTCAGCCCTCAAGGAACTCCTCAAGAATATTCTAGAATCAATAGATGTAGGTGATAAAGCTTTTTTTATTTTATAGAGTTTTCCCTTTTTTCCATTTATTCATTCTCGCAGGTTGAACATTTGAACCACATGGTCAAACCTTTCAGACCACAAACTGCCATCTCTAGCAGTTCAACATCCAGTCTTGACTTTAAAACATTGTTTCCAGCTATTAACAAACAAATCTAAAGCGACCTCATTAACCTTCCATCATCTATCACCAGACCAATACTTCAGGCAAACTTCCTTATAAAGGCATCCTTTTATTGCAAATATCTAAATCTATTTCTCAACAAACACTTCATTGGCTTCTGTTCATATCCTGTCTCCACCCTTTCTTCCATTAGTTTGCATCCTTATGATGTTGGAACACTATATCAACTATTAAACTCAAAAATCATATACAGATTTGCTTCTATGGTGAACTTCAACTTCTTTGTGGTCCTGTGTTAGATCATTCTCTTCATCCTGCATAAACTATATCAACTTCTATTGCAAACTTGATCAGCTTAAACTCAAAAGTCATATAAACACATTCATCATCATCCATGCCTTATCCCAACAAAAAATCATATAAAAACATTACAAGAAAAAAATGATAAATAGATAATAATATGAGATTGATCTACTACAGGACTACAAAGGGAACAGAAAAAGTACCTCCCATTGCTGAAACAAAAAGATTCGCTTGACCTCCGAAGGATCTTCATGACAAAAAAAAAAAAAACTGCCATTATTTTTTTTTTTTTGATAAGTCTACCATTAATATTTTTGTAGTAAGCACTTATGTGCAAAAGGTCCAACAGTGCATAACAGACAAAATCTTGAGAAAAAATATATATGTATGCAAGAGGTCCAAAAGAGAATACCTTGGGATTTGGGAAGACAGTTTAACTATTGACAGAAAAATCTAACAAAAACTGAGTAAAAACATGCATGCATGCACTTATGTGTGTATGTATGCATGTACATGTACATAAATAGAGAATAAATACCTAGGGTTGCAAAAAGATGTAATGTAAGTTTGAAAAAGAAATGCATCACAGATACAAGTGAACATTGTCAATAGATTGAATCGATTAAGAAACAATAATTTGAAAACAGAAACCAGGTCTCTATGGCAATTGACACATCAAAAGAACAATATTTCCAGTAATCCACAAATATGAGGGAAATCCATTTTTATCTTTTTGTCAGGCAATTGTTTAGCTGTTAATGGTCAGTAGTTAGAATCATGGAGGCGGTATTCGACCTCAAGTCTAGCATTTGACTTCCCTAAGTTTTGGAAACTCCCTTAAATGACAGCTTGCTTGTTCTATAATTATCAACCAGTAACCATTGGAATAAAGTGAAAATTCATTTGCTCTGGAATGTGAAGATAGAGCTATTATAACAACTGAAAATTTGTTACAGTGGGTACCTGACCCAGGGTTAAACTTGTAATAAGGTGGTAGTTTTCTATCTTTTTGTGATATGCCAGCTTTTGCTGTTGTGTTAATTCTTTCAATTTTTTTGAAGTGCAGGTTCTCCATACGTTAATGAAATAATGACTGTTGTTAATGATCGAAAAAATCTGGGTAGTTCAAATAATGTGGTGCCTCCAATGTAGATAATTAGCATATCTTTGCTTTGTATTTGAATAACCAGAAAAGATGACTAGAAACATGGCAAAGTTAGGAATAGGAAATGTTAGAATGATGATGTATGCAAGTTTTTTTTTCATTCATAAGAAAAAAAGAAAGGAGAATATTTAAGAGGGTATTATACTGAAGCAACAGGGATCAGGGAATACCTGATTTTGAAAGTAAGCCAGGAAAGCTCGAATCGTTTCCCTATACGGTCTTGATACACCTTTCCATAGAGAGTGCTCCCCTTCTACAATATGGTACCTGTCAAATTCTCAACTCAACACACTAACACTCAATATCCCCAGCATTGTAATACCTAGAAAATCAATAAGAGAAACTCAGAAAATAGTAAACTATAAGGTTCATCATGCACAGAGTCAAATTTCCTAAGACCTACTATCCAATATGAAACCACTGCAGGTAGGAATAAACATATTTAAATTACTTTTGTCCCAGTTACAAAAAGAAAATGATGAAAAAAAATTAATATATAAACTGATATCAACTAAGTAAAAACAAGGACAAAGTAGCTCCAAATGAATTGAAAAAATTGTCATAGTTGTCAAGGCAACGCCTAGGCAATAAAGCGCTCATGGACGATTTCCTCAATTTGCCCAGACATTTTTTTACATGGTGCTCTAGGAGACTTTTATATTTACAACTTTTTTAGATTATAATAATAAAATAGGCATTATTAAAATAAATATTCAGTTTAAGTTAAAATACTAGTTTCTTTTTATTGTTTTTCTCATTTGTTAGGGTTCAATCAGCAATGTATACTTCCTTGAACCCTTGAAGACTATACTTTAACTGATTAGCATGGAAGAACCCTTGAAGACTTCTTTCACCCCTTCTTTTCATTCCTTCCTTTCCTAGGACAAAAATAGAGGCTCAGCCCCTCTATTTTCTGAAATTTCTTTTCTTTCTTCCATTTATAGAATTGCTATGGATCCTAAGGAATTACCCTAAGTTTCATGGTTTTATTAAAAAAAAATCACCTAGGCAACTAGTCAACAATTAATAGTGAAAAAAAAAACATCACCTAGCCTCGCCTCGACGCCTTGAAAACTATGCCTCTAGGATCCACCGCCTTACTTTAACAATCAAAAAATATATAGATAGTTTAGCATGTGGAGCAATGAGTTCACATAGTCACAATACTTTCTATGTGTTTTAACCCTCCAATAAAACATGACATGCTATCAACCAAATAGTACCAATGAGTGCTTGCTTAGGTGGTTTGGTTCAATGTGTTCACATGGTCACAAAACTTACTTGTATCCTCTAATAAAACACAAACAAACTATTAATCAAACAAAACCCAAATTATCCAATTAGTGCATCCTGCAATTGCTACCCTAAATGACACACTAACAACTAACATATGAAAAAATAGAGATTGCCTCTAGGGTCTACCTTACTATGATAATTTAGAAATATCAAGGTAGTCTAACATATTGAAAAATTAGTTCAAATAACCATAACACTTTCATTAAACCCTTCAATAAAACACAAACATGCCATCAATCAAAAGAAAAACCAAATCACCAAACAATAAAACATAGAAATGATAACAATTAAATGATAAATCAAATCACCTAGTGAGTGCATGCCTTTTTCCTCAAATGATACAAACAACCCAATAATATATGAAAAAATAGAGACTACCTCTACGCTCCACTACCTTACTATGACAAGCACAAAATGCCAAGGTAGCCTAACAATGTGTGGTGATGTGCCCACATGGTCACAATACTTTCTTGTGACCTTCCGATACAACACTAACATGCTATCAATCAAAAGAAAAACCAAATCACCCAATGAATGCATGCTTGGGTGATTTGATTTCAATGAACTCACACAGTCACAACACTTTCTTGTAACCCTCCAATAAGTCACAAACATGATGATAATCAAATCATCCAGTGAATGCATGCCTTTTTCCTCGAATGATACAAAAACAACCCAATAATATATGAAAAAATAGAAATCACTTCTATGCTCCACTATCTTACTATGACAAGCAAGAAATGTCAAGGTAACCTAACAATGTGTTGTGATGTGTCCACATGGTCACAATACTTTCTTGTGACCTTTCGATAAAACACTAACACGCACCTTAATTTTTTATATAAAAAATTGAAGCTGGAATAAAAAATATATGTTATAGTAGAACATAATTATATATTTTGAATATATGTATATAATTAATATTATTATTTTCATATTATATAATTGGGCATATAAGTCAATGGATAAACAAATCACTTAGTCAACGATTTGGTTTTCTTGAGTTCACATAGCCACAACACTTTCTTGCGAGCAACCATCCAATAAAACACAAATATGCTGTTATCAATCAAATGAAAACCAAATAACCCAGCAAAAATAGCAAAGACATATCTCTTATTGCTACACCAAACGATACAAGAACAACCCGCTATCATATAAAATAGAGACTACCTCTAGGATATACTACCTAACTATGACAATCAGGTAATACTAAGGTAGCTTAACATTTAGAGTGACTCCTAGGCAACAAGGCACTCATGGATGGTAACCTCACTTGATCGCCAAGATATTTTTTATACAATGCTCTTGGATATTTTTACAGTTTTAACTTCCTGAGGTTATAATAATTAAACAGACATTATTAAACTAAATTATTCAGTTTGAATTAAAATACTAGTTTCTGTTTATTATTTTTCTTATTTGTTAGGGTTCAGTAAAGATGTATACTATCTTGAACCCTCAAAGACTTCAAAACCTCAACTAATAAGCATGGAAAAACTCAAAATTTTGTCTAATCAGTACATATTATTCTTCTTCTTCCATCCTTTTTTTTTTCTTTTCCTATGACAAAAATAGAGGCTCAACCCCTCTATTTTATGAAACTTCTTTTATTTCTTCCATTTTTTCATGAATATGTTGATGTTCTATGCTTTAAATGAAGTTTATACATTTTTTTAAGAAGATTATAGACAATTAATAGTGGAAGATGGTTGCTACTTGCTATGGAACCTAGGGAATTACCCTATGATTCATGGTTTTTATTAAAAAATCCCATTGCCTAGCCGATGCCTAGGAGACAAGGCACCCCCCCCCCATCGCCTAGCCCCACCCACCTTGAAAACTATGATATAAGGGGCGACAAATAAATAAGGACCTAAATTTGTCGAGAAATAAACAAGTAAACGGTTGAACTTATTCCAGTCCCACCAAACGAATTGAAATGATAAATACAATAAAAATAATTATTGTAAGGGGCCATTGCTTGATATAATGGTAAAATCTCAGGCTTGCAAGTGTGAGAATATGGGTCTGAGTCTGAAAGCAAGCACTTCATGCAAAATAAAAGCCAAATGTTAGGTTGATATCCAGTCTATCCTTCCCAAGACCCAAAAGGTCAAGACCATTATTTATTTTTTTTGATAATTAAAATAAATATATTAAACAGCAATAGAAGATAGTACAAAGTCCCCGATGAGAGGCACGAGTTGCAACCTCTCCAGGCTAGTTAAGTACAAATTTCCAGATTAATAATAACTTACAAAGTAGCACAAAAAAGATCTTCCCTGGAAACCCCCTATTTGGCTAAAGAATCGGCCATAGAATTAGCAGACCAGATAACCCATTTTACCTCAACTCTCATATTGCTAGTTAACCACTTTACTTTTTTTATGAGATCTTTGTAGCCCCAAGTGGTAGCATCTGGGTTTAGAAGCCACCTTGTTACCACCTAAGAGTCCCCTTCAACTAGGAGATGCTTCACCCCAAGCTAGTTAGCGATCTGAATTCCTTGTACTGCAACAAGGATTTCTACCCTTGTGGAGTCCCCCACTCCCACCGGTCCTGAGAATAAGGAAATTATATTGCTGTCCTTACTCCTCAGGACACCCCATATACCTGAAGGCCTGGGGTTACCTTGGCTACTTCCATCAAAATTCAACTTGATGACACCTTCTAAAGGTGGATCCCATTCTGACAAAATTCTATTCTTCTTTGTTGAAGTGTTAGCTATTACTAACCAATTCCTCCACAAGTCATCAAATATATCCAAGGTTTTCAGCCAATGGATTGCTCTTGTTAGGATGCAGTCCTTCACTTCATCTAATCTTCTTTCCTTCTCTAAGAAGATTCTTGCATTCCTTTCCTCCCAAAGAGTCCATAAAGTGGCTACCCTGACACATTTCCACATAACCTTGCCTCTTCTAGTGTGCCAAACAAAAAAAGATGGGTTAAATAACGAACTTAAATCAAAAGGCAAAGACCACCTACCTCCAAATAAACCAAGGCTCCAACTCCATAAAGCTGTAGCAAAGGAACAGGAGATCAGCAAATGGAAACAGTCCTCATTCTCGGCCTTACACAAGGAACACCAATTTGGGGAGACACAAGGTCAAGACCATTATTGGATAATTGCCCTAATAAATATTGATCAAAAAAATAATTTCCCTAATAAAAATAATTATTATAACAATAGTTTATTGTAAGACATTGACTTAATTAAGGATTGATCATCTTCATTCTTCACTCTCCCAATATAATATTCTGATGAAACATTTAACTGCATCAAAAGAGTCAAGAGTTTCCAGTAGCTGGATACCATCAATGAGAAGAATATTATATTGGACACTGATCATGACAAATATTCTTATTTGTCTTCTTCATTGTCCCAGTAAAATACGCTGATGAAACATTTAACCACATTAAAAGAACCAAGCATCTCCAGCATCAAGGTACCATCAATGAGAAGAATACTACTGAACACTGGTGATGGCTTTGACAATGATATGTTACTAACCCAACAATGGCCCATGAATAAAATGGTAAATAATGTTAAATGGGAATAATGGTATATCACATTGTATAGACTCATAACTAAGTAACACTTATACAGAAGATCTATTATAATACCACTCTGATTTGGCTAGTAGAGCATCAAGAGGTAGGCGGTGACCAAGCAATGTTCGCACTGCTAAAGCTTCAGAAGTACTTTCATCAGACAATCTCAGACATCTTGACCTTATGTCTCCAACAGCTGGACCACCTATACAATACTTATCTGATTATCTTCTACTTATCTCGTGTGGGGAAAAAAGAATATGTTCTTTAAGCAATAAAACTTCACCAATATAGACACAACAATATAACCAGGTAATTGCCTTAACATACCAAGGACACGAACAATTTCGGCTGTACTTCCTCCATCATCAGAAACAGGAAGTACATGTGCCACTCGAGTTGTGAGCTTTTTGAGATCTTCCACAACACCATTAAATGCAGTTCCACCTGAAGAAATATCAAGATACTCATAACCTTTTACTTTAGACATAGTAGTACACAAAAATATATATATATATATATAGAAATTCAGAACAGCAATATTGCATCCTTAAGTGAAGTTTAGAAGACACTGGTACAGAATCAATGCATATGAAATGTGCATTTTTATCATTTACAAGGAACCAATTAGGTTCTGTTGCCATGAGTTAGAATTTATGTATCAATTATTTATAATACTCAATTTCAATTTAGTTCAATAATTGGTCAAGTTATGAAGAGAAGACTAACAGTCCCGTTCTTTACTATCATAAGGATGAGGAAAAATAAAAATATTAGAATAATCAAAAGCAGGTTGAATGTCCTTCATTTTTATCTTTTAAAATATTCAAACATTTTTGCCCAAAGCTGGACTTCTTGGAAGGACTAGAAGCAAAGTTTTTTTCTGAAGACACTACAAGTTCCTCTAGAAAAAAAGTGGCAAAAGAGGCTTTTATGTTTTTACTAGCACTCTGCTGCAAAAGAATTTAGATTATATAAAGCAAGCTTCAGAGACCACCAAGAATGAATTACTTTATATCCTTATCTTAATATATACTTTTTCCTTATCCTAATACATATGTTTTTATATCCTTATCTTAATACATATGACTTTCTTTTCCTTTTATAGCTGATCATGTGCTTAAATTGATCCAGCTAACATTGTATTCTTTTGTGCATGGTTGATCCCTTGTTTCATTCCATCTAACAAAGCCCTAGCTAATCTAGGAAAAAATGTTCTTTGAGGATGCATAGTAACTTTTTGTACCATCCTCTCCAAGAAGGAAAACTTCTATCCCCCTTCAAAGAAAATACGCATTGGCATTCTTATCATTCTCCTCTCCGAGACTAGACATCATTTCGTTAGCTGATCTTAATTTTTCTTTAACTAAAATGGTCTCCCTTTACATCTCTGCAGCCATGACCAAAATATGTGAGTTCATTACACCATTGTCATATGGTGTATTATAATGCAGTTTGGTTGTCTTAATTCCTGATCCTGGTGAACAAAATTTTGTAGAAAAGCACTCCCCAATCCTGTTTTGCTTACCATTCGTCAACTAATGAGTCTCTAAGACAACATCCTATCTGCAAGGGATATATAATTGGCTCTGAAATTTTGGCAAAAAATTGTTAAAAAAGCAACACTCTTCACTGAAAAAATTAATAGACTTAAAAGCTGAACTACACGTTCCTAGATAATTACATCTTTTTCTACTAAAATGAACTTCTTTTCAGCAATAAATCTGTCAACGACAACAGCAATATTATGCTTTTTCAGGTCAGAGAAAAATCAACCCAGTTCCAACAAGCCACGCACCCACAGTATATATAACACACATATCCATCCTATTCTACCCAATTATTATTGATTCAGCATGCCAGCAACAGGAAGCAATATCAATATCTTTGATCTTCACCAACAGCGGTTCTTCTCAAAGGCAATGATATTGCTGAAACAATGAAGAAGTATTTGAATACTGATGCAGTATGATCCAAACCATAAGGACAGGATATAGTATCGTGCTAGAGAGAGATAGATGATGTTCCAAATAAACACAACAAAGTGAATACAAACACGTGGCAAGATACGAAAATGAGAGTGCAGTTGTTACATGCATACAGTGGTACTTCATCATTAAATATTGTAGTGATCTAAGGTTGATATTTTTAACAATTGGGGATTCATATTTAGTAGCAAGAAAGAAAGGAAGCAATTGAAGTTCACTTAGTAGAAACGAATTTTCGCTATTTGTTCAAGTCAAATGAGTCGGCCAACAGAATAGCGTTGAAGCTAATAATATGTAACCCAATAAAACGACGTTTTGCATCGAATGGAGAAAATTGGTATCATGTTTATAGATTTACTATCGTCCATCAACCTTTCTGCTCATAATTGAAACCACATTGCCATTCCCAGCATTAATTTAATCACCAATCAACTAAAACAGAAAGAAGAACATGAAGATACCCAATAATTCATAGCAACACAAACTGTACATATCCCAGCAGAGTCAATCCACATCATTTCTCGATCAAATTAAACAGAAAATATACGAGAATTACAGGTAGAGAGAGAGAGAGAGGCAAAAGTGGGTTATCATCATAGGATAATAAAATAAAATATTTTCACAGGATTTGGTGACGAAGTGCAGAGTAACCATCAACCATGAGGTCAGGTGCTCGACCCCAGCAATCCAGCTCACACACCAAAAGAAAACATTAATAGAAAAGGAAAAACATTAAAAAATGTAATTCGAAGAGAATAAGTAAAATGGGATTTTAAGATTGGAAGTGTCAGACCTGAGAAAACAAGCAAGGAAGGCTGGGAGGGATTTACAGAGGCATGGAGAGCGGTGGAACGTGGCGATGTCATCGAGATTGATCTAGAACAAGTAGAAGAGGAAGAAGCAATAGCAACAGCAGAAGCAGCAGAAGCAGCAGTGGGGTTGAAGCGTGAGGGAAGTGAAAACTGTAACACCTTACATGCCGCGGGACCCAAACAACCGTCGGCCATTCTATCGCCCCGCCCAGATATCCCTCTCAAGCCTCCCAGTCCCAACCCACAACAAATAAAAAATGAGTCGTACCTACGCTTCGCTAATCGCTACTACTGTAATCTCGACCAGTCGACCTTCGTACCTTAGACCCCACCCCCATCATACGATACAAACAGAAGCCACGTGGCCCACGTACCGTGTTGTCAGACTCGGACCGGACGTAAAACCGATTTGATAGTTAGGCCGTTTAGTAAGAGCTCGGATCCCGGATCTCCTCCTCTCACATCAACTCGACACTACCGCCGTGTATGGAGAACATCTCCCAACAACGAAAATATTCTCAGTTGGAGTTCACCTCTCCCCCACCCGCTCCACATGAACATCTATCATGATAATAATATATTTTTCGGAGAAATACGGATATATCCAATTTAATTCTATATATTAAAATTTTTTTATATTTTATTTTTATAAAAATTGTTTTTTATATGCTATATTTATTTTTTATGAATATATGATATTAGAGATGTATTTAAATATTATATATAATTTTTGTATTTTTTATATTTTTGTATGTTTTTATTTTTTTAATTTTTATTACTATTCAATTATAATATCAAGGATTAATATATATAACTCGAAAGGTTAAATTATTAACTAACCACCAAATAAAAATAACAATACAATTTTTGGATTGATTTTAAATTTATATTCTTTTTTTGAAAATATAAGATAATTTTATTGAAGATATGATATGAAAAAAATATGATATATGAAAAATAACCGACCAATAAACAGGAATCATAAACATGATAACAAATAAGGTGTTATTTATGAAAATTCATGGATGAATTTTGATTTTTCAAAACTCTTTCCATAATATATTTTTTCAGCATCATAGATTTTCCCCTTTACTGAAATAAGAAACTAGGTATACAATAAAGAAAAAGCATACAAGCAGACCCCAATGCCAAAACACAACCTATCCGCCACCGAATAGGACTAGAGACAACACGAACGAGGACAAGTCACAATAAAACCCCAAGTATGAGACCTCAACCAACCAAACTACAATGGCCAAAACGCACCCCAAAAAAAAACACAAGGATGTCGACAACTAGTATAGCAAACAGAGTTGTTTCTGCCTCTACCTCGTCTACCCCATCCCCATGATGTTGCATGCCCTACGAGGAAGAAAAATCTACTCCCGAAACACATTGGCCTTCACCTCGTCAGAAAACATAGCTTTAAACCAGTCCTACACAAGAGTAGCAGTGGCAATTGGGCGGGTTGGGTTGGGTTGGGTTGGGTTGGGTTTGGGTTGAGCTTCAACTCAATCCATTTAATCTGTCAACCCATTAATAACCCAATTGTATAAAATTATATGAATTGGGTTAAACCCAAACCCGCTTTAATGTAATCCAATCCGCCCAAACCCATTAATTTTATATTTATGGATTTAAAAAACAAACTAACTCTCTCTTAACAAATAAGTTGGGCATAGCTTGGTGGTAATTGTAGTTACTATTTACATAAGTGGTGAAGGTTTAAATCACATTACATGCATGTTATTTTTACACAAGCGGCGAAACCATTTGACTATGTCCGGATTTCGGGTTTGACCGAACTAATTAGGTTCAAACCAGTCAAACCTAATTGTATTATCTTTGAACTAATCACATCAAAGGTGGTTGAACCGTTTAGATTCGGATCGGTCCAGCCAAATTGGACTAGTTGAACTGGTCCGAACTCGGGTCAAATTGATTTGGATTTATGTTGGGTGAAATGTTTTGATTCAAGACAAAACTAAATTTAGTCAATAATTAATAGAAAACTAATGCATTAATTTTAAATTATTTAATTCAAATGAAGAAAATTAAAAAAAAAAAAGGCTAAGGATTTAATACTTATGTCCGTAATAGTTATCCATAACCCAACCCAATCCAACCCATTTAAATGGATGAATTAGGTGATGGGTTGATCACACAACCCGCCAAGTAATTGGACGGGTTAAATACTAGGTGGGTTGGGTGGAAAATTGCCACTCTGGACAAGAGATTCTTGTTCTACTCGGTAAGACACTCTGAGGAGCTTCCCAATACAGATCGCTTTATCCTCTTGAGTCTTGATCAGCACTAATGGACTTTTTCGGACGATCTTTCTCCTTTTGTTGGTCGGACATGGGCTCACTTACCAGATTCCCTCAGTACCAGGCACCCCATGGGCCAAAGAGGATGCCAAAACTAATTGTAGGATTCACTGTTGGTTGGTGGTGCTTGGAAATTCCGATTCTCGTCATCATCTTACTGAGGACTCTTGATACTCTCGAACCTCCGCCAGATAGATTTCAAGGGAACTTAACCTTGGGAGGTCAAAGGATTGACCTGGACCCAAAAAGGGAAACACAACCCAACTAAGCCTTCCCTGCCCATCTACCCAACTAAATTTGTATTTTTATTACCAATAAAAACAATTATTTTGTGACAAACATTATTTTTTTAATATGGTTAATTAATATGTGATTCAATAAAGAATAGGAGTTAATATGGTAGTTCAAATTATACTTTGTACCCTCACAATTAAAGAGGAGTCAAATTCAAAAGTACGGATATATAGTTAATGATAAGATTCAATATATATTAACGAGAGTTAATACATTAAATATAAAACTTAATGAAAGAAATTTGAATGAAAAAAAAATTGGTTGTTCAAATTGCATTTCTATCCTTACAATTAAGAAGGACTAAATTCAAAAATTGGAGTACTTTAAAGCCATTTGATTCCACCATTTCAGTTGCTATCAAGCGGTCCCTACGACATGGGTTGAACAATCAACCATCTAGTGGATTGCTTTGCTTGATTAAATGCAAGAAACTATACGAGTAAAAAAATAGTTTTGATAAATGATTTAGATTATCTTTCAAACTTATTTTACATAAAATTAAAATGGATACCGTAAAGTTCAGTTTGTTTTGCAATGCAAATTTTGGTATAAATGCATGGGAGTGCAAATATGCTGGATGTAAATTATAATTTACTTTTTCTTTATATTTAACATTGTCTTATTTGTTTAGAAAAGTTTAAGGGTAATCATGGGTTGAGTCAGGCTTAGCAACTACGATAGGCTTGGACAAGCCTAGCCCTCAAGCTTGGAATTAATATAAGTCCATTCCCAAAGCTATATAGGCCCAAACTAGGCTTATATATCAAAGGTCTTAACCCCACATCACATCCCAAAAATTGCATTAATGGCACTAAATATAGGTCTTAAATCTATATATATACTATCTATAAAATAGCGAATGTCCCTTTTTTCTAGAATTTTCATTGGACATTTTCTACTCCCTATTTAAGCAGCATAAAGAGGGCATGTATGCCTTTTAGTCTCACTCTAAAAACTGTCCACTTATAACAGTTAAGAAACTATCCATTTATAACTGTTCAAAAATTGTCCATGAATTGTAAATAGCTTTGTCTTAAAGATACTGTCACATTCAAATGCATGCACATATTTACCAGTGATACAAAAAGAAGCATACTTTAATAATTTATGTAAAGTATAAACTACCAAGAAACAATTGAAATTTGTTAAAAGGGATAGGTTAGAGTCTATTTGGTTATTGGTCAAAAACTCAGAATCAAAATCGGAATTGAAATTGAAATCCCCTAGAATCGTAATTGTAATTGCCTATTCCCCACCTATTTGATTAGAATCAAAGTTCCATAAGATATGCATGATTCCCAAGAAGGGTTGACGTCACTTAAAAGAGAAATAGGGTTTGGCGTTGCTAAGCCACATGTATTTTTCTTTTTTGGGAGGTTAATTACTTAAACTGCCCCTGAACTAGCAATTAAATAAAGTTGTCTAAGTTTAAAATCCTACTTAAATTACCCCTAAGCTTTCAGAAAATTGAGAGCGAGGGAGGTGCCGTTGAGATGGATGGAAATGGACAAAAAGTCCAGTTTACCCCTAAACTTAAGTTCCATTTTTTGTTGGACCGGTTTGATTAAAAATACCCTAGGCTGGCCAACAATGAACGACTCACTGGGTTAGATGTAGATTTAGAGAAGTTATTTATATGATCCGGTGCCTCACCTTGTCATTGCAACACCAAATGCCACTAGTTTGGTGAATGGCAAATGGCTGCAAAGAAAAAACAAGGGAATAATAAATCGGAAAAGGATACATGTAGTCTCTTCCAACTTGCAACTCTTTGTTGTCAAGTTGCTTTCAAGAAAACGATGCCCAAAAGTTACTGATGGATGCATATGGATGTATGCATTTAATGGCGGGTTCACGTGAGTTCACATCTGTGCTCCACAACGTCCCACAACACATCTCCGCCATATATTGGGAACATCTCCCGATGATGATATTATTGGTTTTGGTATTATCATCGAAAGATGCTTCTAATACACGACGGGAATGTGCTTTGGGGTGCCTCCTTGTGCTGGGGCATAAATCTGAACTCAGTCCATGTTCATGTTTATTGCAAGGCCCATTCGAACTGTCTTTATAGCCTTGCATTGGAAATACTTTCCATGAAATAAAGTACAGATGTATGAAGATGTTCCCAATCGAACGGGCTTGCACGGACTGAAGCCAATCTCAAGAATAAAGACACCTTAGAACATATGCAACTCTTAGCTACAATAAGGGCACCAATGCTAGCTCTTCAGTATTCTCGGGTCAATGAATCTCTAACCCTAGACCTTTGCATGTGTTCCTTTGAAATTACATGAGACGTTTTCACTTTTCTATCACATGTGCATATGGAGAGAGAGCACTTCTCAGTTTCATGCTAAGTACAATTTAACCATTCCATCTAAAGCCTCTTTGATTTGGAAAAGGGGCAAATTTCATAGTACTCAAATACTTAATTTTCATTTGAGAGTGTTTATTTGAAAAATAAATGAGCACTTATGAGCATTTGATGAAAAAGCACTTATTTTAAAACATGTGTAGTATAGGTATTTTCAAAATGATGTGGCAGGTCAATATAAGCCAGAAAGGAAATAAGCACTTAAAAATAAGTCCAAAAATTTGGACTTTTCAAACAAGTATTTATTCTGAGAATAAATATTTATTTTGGGCTTATTTCTTAAATGCAAATAAGTGCTTATTGATGTGGTCGCAACCCAAAATAAGTGCTTATTTGAATAAACACTTATTTTTAAGCACTCCCAAACTTAGCTTTAACCTTAATCTGATTTGTCAAAATAAATGGTCAACCATCTTATTAGCCATCCTGCTAGATTCAACATCTTCTGCAATTTCGCAAATATGAATGAGCTTGAGTTTTGGACGGAAAAAAAAAAAAAAAAAAAGATTTCAAGCGGTTGAAAAGAAGGCAAATTCATTTACTCTTAGGTGGCATTTGATAACCTATTTCAGACCTCCAAATTCTGAAATAGTTTCTTTTCAGGTGCCACCTTTGTTTGGGTGTGCATCTTAATATTAAGTCTAAACTGCATTTTCAGGTCTTAAAACGAAAGTGGTTGGGCGAGTGCTTAATGCGCTCAGAGGCTATAAAGACCTCGGTAAATGACGATATTATCCTCATGAAAAATTAAAAATGACAACAATTTGTCATTCACATAAAACCCAAAAAAAAAAGGTCATTCACCCCATTTTTGAACTGAGAAGAAGCTCACCGCCATCCTCTCTATGAGCAAGCTTCACCACCATTTCTCTGTGAACCTTCACTTCAAACCAAATATGCTCTTTGAAAGGTATGTTTATTTCTTTGAACTAAAAAACCTTCTCTTCAAACCGAATCTGAAGAAGCTCCCTCAAAAACCCTTGCAATCTTCAGTTTTTTTTCTTTTGTATTGCCATGCTTGTTAAACATGAATATTTTATGCTATGACTCCATTCAAATTCATTTTCTTTATAGTATATGGATAAACATGAAAGATTTTCGTTTGGTTTGCTTTACCCATATTCTCTATAAGATTTATGGATTTTCGTTTGATTTGTGGTATATGGATAAACATGAATATTTTATGCCAACATACCTTGAGGTATGTTGCCATATTTTTTTAGGGATAGAACTCCCTCTTCTATGGTCACATAGTGAGGGAATAGGGCTTTTCAAAGAACTCCCTTTTGCGACTATTCCCCAGGATGTCATCATGGAGGCTCTGAGAATCTTAAATTAAACCAATTCATTTGTTGGTGTCAAAACCAGGGTTTCTAATTTATAGGGTTCATTGAGATGTTTGATGTTTCATACCTGAAGCTATATGTCTTTATTACATTCTATTTTACACTTCTACTCAGTTTGTATTAGAATAACCCAAATCGGTTGAAAGTAAGCCCTCCCTCTCAATGCTTTCTCAATGGTTTATGCATCTCTATATGATGAATTTTTTCCTTATATTTAAAAATGACTGGAACTGACCATTGATGTTTATGAGTTTTTTTTTTTTTTTGGTAAAGACTTGATTCATAAGCAAAGTCAAAGAAATGCTTGATTGACAAATAATCAGAGGGATAACAATAAAATGGGTCACAAAGTTAATTTTTAAATATGAATCAACAACAGTGTTCATTTTCCTTATTGACACAAAGGCCTACTTTCATGTAGCTTAGTTTCTTTATAAAATGTAATCAGAAATTTAATGGAGATGTTTCTAAATTTTAGCAAACCCATAAACAAACTTTAGGTTTTATGTAATAAGAAGGCCCAGCGTAGAAAATAAGTAAAATAATGCAATTACATGCATCATCCAAAAAGTAAATAGACAAAAATGGAACATTAGGTAAATCTCCTTAAGATGTTCAAGTTCAACAAGCAAGAAATTACAATTGGTTTTTGCCATAAGAAGTAAAACACGTAGATACCATCTCAATGCTAGTATATTATGTTGGTATGTCAATTTTTAGTGTATGCATCTTTACATTTCCAACACCCTGTTTAGCTATTTTCTGTCATTTTTCGGTAACATAACAGAAGAAACTTCATAGGCAAAAATGAAGAACTCCCTTCCACGGAGAAACCACAAAGGTACTGAACTTTGGAGGAGAAAATTTCTGGCCTTGTCATTCTATAGGGAAAAAATAAATTTAGTGGGTTTACCATTAAACTGAGATCAAGTGAACAAAGTTTCATTCCATGCATATGGAGTGAAAGTACAATGTAACAACAGGTGATTCACAGATTCCTCCACCCCGTTTCATATAACACAATACAATGAAACACTCACCACACCTCTGTTTAAGAGTTTGTCCCTAGTAAGGATCTCATTTAAGTAGGGAGACCAAACAAAAAAGGTACCTCTGAGAGAATGTATTTGCACCAAAGTATGCCTGTACCAAGCTCCTAAACTTACCGAGTCAACTTGTTATGAAAAGTTTTGACAGTAAAATGCCTTAGACTTCTCTTCTAACCAATCTTCTGTCCTCTCAGTTAGGGTCAAATTGCATATTGTATGTAGAGTGTCTGAGGCAGCTTTAAGAAAGTCTCTACTTCCTAGTTTCAAAGTACTTCTGACTTCTAAGAACAAGGTCCCATACACAATTCCCATTAGAAACCTACACATAGTCAGCACATATTCAGAAACCTATGTTTCAAAGTACATAGGCAGCTTTAATCTCCACACAATTATAGTCCAAACAGTCGTAAGACTGATTTGATTCACTTGGCTCCCACCCCATGTTTCTTGAGTCGTACTTTGCTTTTGGCTCTAGTTATAACCAGTAGACTTCCATAGAAAAATTAGATTCTGATAGCTAATGACTATGAAGTCAAGGTTCTCATTGTTCATTTGGCATCTCTCTCACAAATTTATATTAATCAATCCAAAACATTTACACCCCCATAGGTCTTACATTTTATTGAATTTACACCCCCAAAGGTATGTTTATTTTGCTGATATGAGTATGTTTAAAAATATGAGTATGCTTATTTTGCTGATATAAATATGAGTATATTCTATTATTTCTCTTTCTTTAGCTTTGAGAAGCTTCTTTTTGTTATAACTCTTTATGCTTTGAGATTGGGTTTTCTATTTTTTGACATAGGTCTTGCATTATCATTTATAGGGGTTAGGAATGGCCTCTGGAGATAACTTTGATAGAGCCACTTGGAAGGACCCGACCCTACAAAAACTATTGTTGAACTTCTGCATTGATGAGGTGTCCACACATGGGAGATAAGGTGGGTCACTTAAGAAATAATCATGGGCACAAATTCAGAAAAAAGGTCATGGAAAAGCTCCATAAGAATTTTTCACAGAAGCAACTTAAAAATGGCTTCGATTATTTAAAGAGAATATCAATTATGGGTGACCCTCGTCAATAGGACTAGAAAAGGATACAACCCATCTACTGGTATAGTGGACTGGTCAAATGACCAGTGGGAAGAGTTCTTGAAGGTAACTACTTTGAGTTTTTGTTGTTGTTAGGTAATGTATATGTGTGTAGGATCTAATAGGATGGGTTGTTTGTTTGTATGATAACAAACCTAGCCAAATGCGAAGGTTTTTATGTATGCAGGACTCCAATTTGCCAATAAGTGTAGAGTATTGTTTGATGGGGTCTATTCAACTGGTTTTGATGGTGAGACACTAGATGGTGATCCTATTGACATTAATGATACACCTATCACACTTCCCACAAGGTCTCAGCCTCAAAAACAGTAGACTTTTGAGGAGTCTATAGGTCCAAGTGAACGCCCCTCCAAGAGGCAAAAAAAATTCACTAGTGAGCTTGATGCTAAGATGGAAAAGCTTCTTGATATTATGATTGCTGAGGATAGAGGACCAACTGTAGAAGAATGTGTTCAGAAGCTTGATAATTTTGGTTGGACACCTAGTACTCCTTTATATGTAGACGCTTCGGTCATCTTTGCGGAAAGCCCGAAAGCAAGAAGGGAATGGATCCGTTGGTGTGGTTCTTATGACACACCCAATAATGAGGCGATTAAATGGTGGATATGAGTTTATGCTAAGAGGATGAACATATTGTAGGACTTGTTCGTCGGTTTTAATCGTACTTGGACTTGTTGTTTTGGTTGATTAGATGGAACTCCTTTTTTTTTTTTGTTAAACAGTTTGGTATGATATACTTGCATTATACTTGTTGGGTTTTGTTTTTTTTTTTTATATTTTGAGTATGTTTACACAAACTTGATGAGTTTATTGGATGAAAATAATATTTTGATATTTCTCTTCAACATGCTTATATATTTGCTTTTAGATTAATCTCAATGTGGAATGTAACCATCAGGTACCTAAAAAAACATGTTGACACCTAGGATGAAGAGGTTGGGTAGGATTATCCTCATATATTGGTATATGAAAAAACTTTATGAAGGCGCATTCCAAGGGTGCCAGATTGTGAATATGCACTACCCGGTTGTCTTTATACACGTGAGCTATTAAATGGAAACAACCAGCAAACCATCGAGGTGATGAGGATGCCAGTTGAAGCATATGTACGGAACTGTGGTCATTTTCCTAATCGTGGATGGTTGCATGATAGCCGATACATATCAGTGGAGGAGAAGATGGCTATGTTTTTGTTGTGTTTAAGCCATAATGAAAGGTTCTCTATTCTGAAGAGAAGATTCCAGCACTCCACCCAAATAGTGCATACATACTTTCATCAAGTGCTATCTACTATGATAGAATTTGCACGAGAAATGATCCCCCAACTACATATGATCCAAATCCAAACATCCCAGGGCACCATAAATGATTCGGACAACTATTCAAGGTAAATAATTGACAATATCACATAAGTTTCATAATTTTGATTGGTGTAGGGGTTGAAATCAAAACTAGTTATTTTCTTTTATTGTCGAAGGGTGTTGTTGGTGCTTTAGATGGGACACTTGTTCGTGTTGTGGTACCACTGAAAAAACAACTAGCATACCGAGGAAGAGGAAGGAAATAATGTTTCCAAAATGTGTTGGTTGTTTGTGATTTTAATATGGTGTTTACATATGTTTACACTGGCTGGGAAGGAACAACACATGATGCTAGGGTTTTACATGAGGTTGCATACAACCCTATCAACAATTTTCCATTTTCACCTACTGGTAAGAATGGTGTTGTATGGGTGTTTGTTTTTTTTAATAAATTCATTTGTTTGATAGTTATATTTGATTGATACAAACAAGTACTATCTTTGCGATATTGCATATGGAAATACAAGACACTTTATGGCACCCTATCAAAATGTGTGATATTGGGCATCAGACTTTCATCGTGAGTGTGCTAGGACAAAAGAAGAACGATTCAACCAGGCAAATGCAAAGTTAAGAAATGTAATTGAGAGATTGTTTGGTGTTCTGAAAGCTCAGTTTCCAATTTTTAAACGGATGGCGCCTTTCAATCTCCATGTCCAATGGGACATAGTCACTGCATGTGTCGCTATCCACAACTATTTGAGAAGGGAATCAATAGTTGATACTCTTTTCAATGAATACGACGAATCTAATATGCAAGTGATTAATGAAAATGTAGAAGTAGAGACAGAAAAGCATGATGATGGAGAGACATCTTATGGGCGGGCTGATGCACAGTTCATGGCTTCATTGCGAGAGGAAATTGCACAAGAATTATTAAATAGGAACATGCATTGAACTATTTATCTTTGGTCCTAGTTATGTACTTGAACTATGTAAAAATGCTTGTTTGTTTATAGTTTATTATTATGGTTATGTAGATGAACAAACTTTTCTTTTATGTAGGGAAAATGGTTGTTAGGCGTTTTCCAATAATGTGTGCATGTGGGGGTGAACAAATGAAAATCTAATATGTGAATGCACACATAAATGAAAATCTAATAATGTGTGAGTAATTATTTTTTATTATTTTAAACACGTTATTTATTAATTATTAATTGTTTTTTATAATTATTATGTATTTAATTATTTTTTATTCGTGTTTCAATATTATTATAACTATTAATTTTTATTAAATTGTAATCACTTTTTATTATTTTTAATAGTGAGTAATTATTATTTTTTATTTAAACACGCTATTTATTAATTATTAATTATTTTTTGTAATTATTATGTATTTAATTATTTTTATTTGTGTTTCAATATTATTATAACTATTAATTTTTATTAAATTTTAATCATTTTTATTATTTTTTAATAGTGAGTAATTATTTTTTGTTATTTAAACATGTTATTTATTAATTATTAATTTATTTCATAATTATTATGTATTTAATTATTTCTATTATTTTTTAGTAGTGAGTAATTATTTTTATTAATTTAATTACGTTATTTATTATTTATTATTTATTTTTCGTAGTTATTACGTATTTAATCATTTTTATTATTTTAATTATGTTATTTATTAATTATTAATTATTTTCGTAGTTATTATGTATTTAATTATTTTTTATTTGCATTGGTTCAATATTAGTATAACTATTAATTTTTAATCATTTTTATTATTTTTTAATAGTGAGTAATTATTTTTTATTAATTTAATTACATTATTTCTTATTTATTAATTATTTTTCGTAATTATTGTATATTTTATTAATTTTATTGTATGATTTTAATATTATTTTGAATTTGATAAATCTTTTTATATGAAATAATACAAATTGAGTTCAAATTTACCAAATAGTCTTTTCTAGGGGTAAAATAGTAAAAACAGGGTATTTCAGATGTTAAGAGTTTGGTCCAATACAAACAAGTCAAAGTATTCAGAGCCTCTGAAAAGTAGAAAAGCATCAATGCCTCTTTTCAGATTGCATACAATTTTAATATCTTTTTAACTTTTCAGACTTTAGATTTTAGATTTATTAAACGCCACCTTAATAGGTTCTATTTTTCAGAGAAGAGGAAACCGATGACGTGTTTCACTATGTCATGGTATATTTTGAGAATTTAAAGAAATGATTGAGGGTGGAAGAGTCTTGGAGACGTAGACACTTAGGCTATGTTTGGTTTGAAGGAAAAGGTAGGGAAAGGAAGAGAAAGATAAAAAACCTTTACAAATATATTTTCCTTCATTTCCCTACTTTTTCCTTCAAACCAAACACAGTGTTAAGTTAGCCCAGCTCCCCACGTTATATTAAGAGACCCAAGTTACAAGAAAAGCAAATTTGGATTTTAAAAGTTTGAAAATGTGTCCTTGTGATGTCACATGCGTGCAGTTTATGACGGTCAATTAATCAAAAGGTCCTTTTTAAGTCATATTTCTGAAAGTTTAGGGGTACTTTAATTAGGGTTTCAAAGTTAAGGGACACTTTAAGTAATTATAAGATAGTTCAGAGGTGGTTTAAGTAATTATCCCTTTTTTTAGGGGAGGGTTAGTTGGATGAGATTTTCATTCCCAAGGGGATGGATGGAAATGGGCATTCCCTCAAATAAAAGAATATCATTCCCCCCAATAATGAGAATTGGAATCCCATTCCACCCTCTGATTCCAAACCCCTATTCCTATAAACCAAACGGACCTTAAAATTTTCATAGAAGTAGAGACTACCATTTTAGGGCTGCAAATGATATTTGATGGTGTGCGATTTGGTATCTTCCTATTGGAGGAAAGCTTGGGCATCAAGCTAATGAGATTGACAGGCCGAGCTATAAGAGAACAATGCTAGGGTACCCGGGGTGCTTTAGCCAAGGTGGGCACTCCTATGTTTAAGTCAACGGTGACTAAAAGAAAGCAAAAGAGTCTTGAATGCACAATCATGCATACCTTCTATGGTTGAAGGAGGTGCCTTTATATAGGCATGGATAGTCGTGGGTTTCATGTAGCATTACCGAGATCTTTGGGGGAACGTGGTTTATCAGCCTACCACCCTCGGAGGTGGTTTTAGCGGATAGTGATAAGGCTTATCTAATTATCTTTGAAGCAGGTGGGATGGAAGTCAGTTCTATCAATTAGGCGACGTGATCCCGGAGGAATCAAAGATGCTAAGTTGCACGTAGCGGAAGTCGGTCGCCACCTCAGACCTCGATCAAGTCGATGAGTGCTCGGCGGGAGGTCAGAACTCCTATTGAGGTCCTTGGTCTGCTCCTGTCGAGGTCGCCGGTCTACTCCTACCGAGGTCTCTGGTCTGCTCCTGTCAAAGTCTCTAGTCTACTCCATTGAGGTGCATACGTTGCGTCAGGCTATTTTTCCTCAGCCCTAGTCGAGGTGATGTTGGGCGCTCACTCTCTCAAAGCATGCAAGGTGCATGCGAGATGGATCTAAGGTGGTTCCAATTGACTTAGTAAAGACACATCACTGCTAACATGGCACTGAGGTGTTATGTAACAGTTCGGAAGTGCCACGTGGCACAACATCACTGGAGGGCTAAATTACCCCTCATAAAAATCTATTTGCCCACATTTTAGTTCAAATTCGTTTTGGTTAAGGTTGACCCATATTTGATCCATTGTATGGATGTAGATCAATCCCTGCTCAATACAATAATATTTAAATATCTATGCTTTTTTGGTATTTTAAAATCTATACTTTTAATTACATATAATTTATATCTGTTACTAAAGTTGGTATTAATTAACATTGTATATTTAAGGATCTATGAATCCAAATATCATAGAAATTATTTGAAATTTTCTTATTCATAATAAACAGTATTAAAGTTATTTTTTATAGTATTAATTTAATTAATAATATATAATATTTGACATTTTTATTTTAATGTACTAAAAAATTCAATATCTGAATTCAAATCTAAATCCTACATATATAATTTTTTTAGGATTCAAAGAATAGTGGATAAAAATTGGATCTAGGCATTTCAAATCCGATCCATTTGGAACCCAACTAGCATTTGAAACACACTGACAAATTTCTGAGGCGGCAAATAGCATTCTGACCATCAATGATGAATGATATTTTCATTATGAGCATTTTGATTAAAAAAAGTTTGTAGCCATGAACATCAAACTATCTTAATTTCTGGAATATGTTTAAGGCATATAAACTTTAAAGAGAGCATAACTTTTATGACGAGTGCACCTTTCATTGTTTTATTTTATTTGTTTGTTTGGTTTTGGTACGATGGGGATGATTTATTATAAATTAATCATCAAATTCGTATTTTAGATAAAAAATTAACCCAATTCGCCAATAATGATGCCAAACACCATTTTGTCTTTATTTTGTTCATATTATTATAAAGCAAATATTTGCCTTGATAATTTGGTACATGTTATAAAATTTAAATTTAACTTTTTATCTTTACCTTTACTTATACACGTGCATATCACTTTCGCTTCCATTAATTAACATGTCCGACAGTTACTGATGCTTTGATATGATTTTAGTCCCATGTTAAACCATAAAATAAAAGCCTTTGATGCATCGGTGTGGCCCATATCAAACACGTTGTGGTGAGGCTACAACAGTACATTTAAGGTCATAATTCACGATTTTATCACTAAAACCACATGATAGAAAACTGTAAAAGTAAACTACTTGATGTTGACAGTCCTCATAAGATTATTCACACCATACTCAACGGTACATCTATTGGAAATATCTCTGTGCTTATGTTTTTGTTCATGTAGAGATATTCTTAATGCACAGCTACAAGCGGAAATCAAGACGGAATCCAAGTTCTTTGATGTTGGACTGATTCATCAATTTTTGCCAGAACTTGTACCAGCCTGTGAAAACCGTCAAACAACGAGAACCCAAAAAATTCACCATTGATCTGCTTTCATCACACCCTTTGTTCAAATTAGTAAAGTAACTCCTTGGCCAACCTTACCACACTGATTTTTGCCCACTTCAACTCCAACCTGCAATGCAATTGTTTTTAGTTTAGATAGTGAATTCTCCGTGCGTTTTATTTGAGTTTTCCTTATCAAAAACAAAAGGTTCAACCATAGTTTTATTCTCTAACACATACACACCTTAACAAAAAACCTGTATCTCATGAAAAGCGAAAACTACTCCAAAAGCACAATATTTTCTATCATGATTAGTTATTTTTTAATGGATTTGACTTAAAAAAAGTAATTTGTATGTATGTGAGTGGGTTGTACGAGAGAGAGAGAGAGAGAGGTCATGAAAACAACATGACCTTTAGTTGTCTTTCCACCTTGGTACTACTCTACATGCTTTAATCGTTTGAAATGGATTGGTTATTTGGTAGCTGGTTAGTTCAACAAAGTAGTGTCTAGCAATAAGGTTAGAAGTTTGAAAAGAGATGCATTTTAATAATATTTACGGGTGAACCCAATGGGGTTAGATTATACCTACCCAGCTTCTACCTGCTTCAACTTCAACTTGTCCACTTTTCTATTCACCCACTATGCTTTTAAATGCCTTTTATGGGTTGATTAATGAGAAGTAGTTTTGCTTACTTTCGCTTTATTTTTTTTTTATATATATATACTAAACTAAACTAGTAGTAGTGTGGACCTATCTCATGCCACTCGGGATTTCCTACTCACTTTTCCTACCCACTCGAAAATCTGGGCTCTATGTCATGCATGGGATTTGTCATTTTAAACACAATAAAATAGTTGTAGATTAAATCCAAATTTGATGTGAAACCTGACACCTAGAAATTTGTAGGTCTAGCTAGGTCAGGCTAAGTTATAAATTATCATCCCTAAGTAGGAGTCTTATGACATTTCTAATTGTCCCATTATTAGTTTTACTATTTCAAATAATTTTTATATGGAATGCAAATGGTTTGTTTTGTTATTTTTAAATGTTTTTACTTTTCATTATTAATTTTAATTATCCTTTAATATTAGTTATTTTTAAAGAGTACTCAAATGTATTTTATTTTTTAATTTATGAACTACTATTTTTTAATTTAATATTTAACATTAACTTCAATATTTTTTCTTATTTTTTTGTTATTAGGTTTTAAATTATAATTTTCTAACAATTAAGCAATTAAATAAAATTTGACTATGAAACAAATAAATGGAATTTTGATGAGAGTAAACTTCTCTCTCTCTTGAGAATACAATAGGCTGATAATGGAAGATGCCTATAGAAATATGCCAAAATAGGCTAAAAATGGAAGAGGTCCCCCTATAGAAATAAATGAAATTCTTTCTTCTATAAACAATGGAAGTCTCTCTCTCCCTCCCCCATTGTTTAGATGATTTAACTATTTATGATATTTTTATTAACTAACTTTTAAACTGTTCTTTGTTTATGGGTTGGGCTGGCCTGTGCGAGCATTGAAGTACTAGGCCCAAGCTTGGCCCTGAATTTTGTGGGTCTGATGTGGACCCGGGGCCCAGGCCAGACTGAAATGATCACCCATCAGCAAATTGATTTTGGTTAATTAGATTAATGAGGAGATGAGAGAGAATAAAATAAAAAAAGGAAAAAAGAGTCAATGAATTTTAAGCAATTTATTGAAGTAATTGAGATGAGAGAAAACTAATGGAGTAATTAGTTGGAAGAGAGATAGTTAATGAAATTATTAATGAGGAGAGATAATCAAATGAGTAAATGAGAAATAGAAGAGAGAATTAATGGGGAGTCAATGGGGAGACTCAAAGTTAATTGACTACTTGAGTTATTTTAAAAATGATTCATAAAAAACCCACAAAATATATAAAAATGATAGGGTTGGGAAAAGGAGAGGAATGGCAGGGCTCCTATTGTCCCGATGGGAATTAAACAATTACAATAACCCTTACTCCGGTCTCCACATTCCACACTACTAAGATGCCATTCATGAAATAACCCTTCAATATATCTACAAAAAAAACTTCAATAACAAACCAACATTTTTGTTGGAATCTCATGGTTTAGGGTGTTTGTTGGAACCTATTCAATATAGATAACTTGTAACCAGCTCTTTGATAAAAGGCTGAAGTGATTCAAGTAAATGAACTTATTGGCTTGTCTTGTCCTTCACTGGATGAGACTTTATATAACATTCAACCCATTTTCAATTGAAGAATTCAGTCCAGAACTCCCAACCTCTAAATTAAGAATTCATTAGGTTCAGCCACTCCGGCGGATACCGGATACATACACACTTCTGAGCACGAAAAACGCTTTGATAATTATAAGAATCCGGATTTCATCCTCACACCGTGGGGTATATATGAAAAACGCATATACCTAGTGTGCTCACCGTGCGTGCCTATCCCAACAGGACTCACTTCAGCTGTTTTCAAACGGCCCCTCAGAGTCTCACACTCATTAAAACCCACCTCTAACGAACCATAAAACTAACAAACCCTCACCCGTGTCTCCGGCATCCCTACAAAAGTTTTGGGCTATCAACATTCAACAGTGGTGTTGATAGACATAGGTTATTACCAGGGCAAGGACCCATGAAGACAACCACCACCACCCCAGCCCCCATTAAAGAACAATGGAAGCTCTGCTTTTCCTTAAGCTTCCTGGGCTGTTTTATTCTCGCCTGGTTTTACACTCACAAACACACTACTCGCCCTATATTTGCATCTCTCGGAGGCATAGAGACTTCATCACAAGTAACAACCACAGCAGCAACAGAAGTTTCAGCGTCGTCCAAGGTTCTTCGCAATGAAACCCACAATACCGGCGAGGAGTTCTTGATGTCCAACATCGGAATCGATGAGAATGCCCAACATACGAATCAAAGTCATCGTACCGAGCAGAAGCACTGCGACATGTTCGACGGCCACTGGGTTTACGTTCCAGACGGAGAACCACTTTATGAAGCAACTCAGTGCCCATTCCTGAGCGACCAGGTGAGCTGCCGAAGGAACGGGAGGCCGGATTTTGAGTACGAGAAGTGGAGGTGGGAGGCTAAGAACTGCAACATTCCCAGGTAAGCAAATAACGTGAAGCCAACTTCAAGAGTTCTGTGCTGTAATAGCTTCAACTTTGAGTTTTCAGCGAGGATTGGAAAGGAAGTTAATACTGTAAAATGTAAGATGCTGTTAGGTTCA
The DNA here is from genome assembly GCF_056320005.1 of Nelumbo lutea. NCBI lineage: Eukaryota > Viridiplantae > Streptophyta > Magnoliopsida > Proteales > Nelumbonaceae > Nelumbo > Nelumbo lutea. Next base: position 18,254,432 of record NC_142684.1, on the reverse strand, counting down.
ATGGAAAGGAGATGCTGGAGAGATTAAGAGGGAAGAGAGTGGTCATAGTTGGAGACTCGCTCAATAGAAACCAGTGGGAGTCTCTTGCTTGCCTGCTGTATTCTGTTATCCCTTCATCACGAGCCCAAGTAAATGATCGAAGTGGAGTGTATAAGGTCTTCAAAGCCATGGTAAGACCAGTCGTTGCATATGAATCTTTGTCTCTTCCTTCTCCTCTTCTTTTTGTTTCATCTTCGTTTAATTTTTGTCTAATTAGATTAGATTGTTTCTCTGTGTCTGTCACTGTTAGGGATATCAATCGACTATATCTGGGTTCCATGAAAAATTAATTAAAGGCTATTAATCAAAATCATGCATAATAATTGATAAACTCACACAAAACAAAGCCTGAGACTCTGGGTTAGTGAGTTGGCAATTAAAACCATGCATAGAAACATGTTTTTTTGCAAACTTCGGAGGAGTGATACAATGTACCAAATGGAAATTAAAACCAGTAGTCTTTTCAAGTATTCATCCATCTCAACAAGTATGGAAGCGTGGGTGAACTCGGGTTTGACGGTTCATGCCTCGCCCGAGTCATAATTGGGTCACTTGCGGACGATCCACCTGTTATCTGCTGTGGCAAAATAGTAGCCAAATGGCAAACGTGAACCGCTTGTGTTGAGGCATGCTGAATGGGTTACCTGTAAAATTTGGGTCCTAGGACAAGGAGGTTAGTACGTACATCATCAAAAACTTAATGTTTGTTTTTGCAGAATTTTGAAGTTGAAGAGGTGGTTTCTCATGCAAATTGGGTGAAGGGATTTCTGGGCCCTTATCTTTCCTTGCTTATTGCACTGCACTTATCATTCACTTACATTCAGTCTGTGACAAGTATCAATTATACATTTATACGTGGTGTACGTTGTTTCATATGTTTTGTACCTACATTCTATGTATACGCTTTCAGTGGGAAAAAACTTTGGCTGTTGGGAGCCTAACAGCCTGGGTTGTTTGGAACATCCTTGAGCATGTCCATGCGTGTGGGGTAAAAGAGAAATTGTACTCAATTTTTTTTTGAGCAAAAAGACAATAACAGGGGTGTCAATTGGACCGGATTTGATCCAATCAGAACCAGTCCAATGTAAATCCATTACAGATGGATCAGGTCCAACCCAATTCAATAAATGCTTTGGATCAATTTGGACCGATGGTTAAATTCTTCTTGTCTTATTGGACAGCCCAATTTGTTCAAATTGGGTAGTCCAACCCGAACCCGAACCTGGTCCATTGACACCCATACTCTTAGCTTCTATCAATGGGCCGGATATTAGTTCAGTCCAACCCCATCCACTATAAATCCATTACTAATGGATCAGGACCAATCCAATCCAATAAATATTTTGAACCATTAGTCTGGATTGGTCCAATTCAATGTCTTAATCGGTATGTCCAATGTCCTGATGTCTAATCTGTTCAAATTGATTTTGATATGGACGGATCTAATCTAACTCAAAACCGCTCCATTGACACCCCTAAGGAGAAACAATGGACTGAATAGGCTGACATGTAATCTCCAAAAAGGTTTCTTAGACTGTTGGCCCTCTCTTTCCCTCAATGGTTCTGGTTCGGGTCCGATTGGGGGGTGTGCCAGCACTGTTCCCAGGATCAATCGGTTCTTTGACATAGATGCAAAACCGAACCAATTATTAATTGGGATGATCGCCTCTAACCCAATCAAACCCAATTATTTGTTAGCTATATAATTATGATAGTAACAGCTAAACTCTTAAAGCGGAGTACCCAACCTATTGACATCTCTCTCTCATTTGTTTTCTTCAAAAGTTATATGAAAACCTTTATAGTGTTGTCTCTGCTGTATATAGGACTATGACTGTACTTTGGAGTTCTACTGGAGTCCATTTCTAGTGCAACTGGACGAAACCCGATCGAGGAAGAGAATTCTAAAACTCCACACAATTTCAGCCTCTGCCCAGAGCTGGCGAGGAGCTGACATCATGGTATTCAACACAGGCCACTGGTGGGTGCATGGTGGCAAGCTTCAAGCGTAAGTGTCCCATCTGGACCATTTCAGAGGTTCTTAGGGTTTCATTTACCAAAATTTTATGAAGTAATATTCACCAATTACAGGTGGGATTTCGTCGAGTACAAGAAGAAAATGTTGAAGGTCCTGGATGTAGAAATCAAATTTGAGACAGCCTTGAAAACATGGAGCCAATGGATCGAAGACAACGTTGATCCTACCAAGACTACAGTTTTCTTCAGGAGTATCTCACCAGAACACAAGGGGTATGTAAATCAGTAAAGACCCATTTAGTTTACAGGAATAGGGTTTTGGAATTGGAATCAGAATGGACCATTCCGATTCCAACTGTTTGATTGGATGGAACCAGAATCCCATTCCCATTCTTGATGGAATGGTCATTCCCTCCCCCCATTGGGAATGGAATCCTATTCCAGTTTATTCAAATTCACATTCCAATTCCTGTTTGAACCAGACTATGGAAACATTCCAATTCCGATCTCAATTCTGACTGTGAACCAAACGGACCCTAAATGTATCAGTGGCTCCCACCTACCACTCTACCAGTTATTACTAGACCTGTTCATGGGCTGGGTAGCCTGACAGCCCAGCTCAACCCAGCCCATTGTAAGTCGGGCTCGGATATGAATTTAGACTCACGGGCTTGGGCTCAGGCCCAAAACACCAGGTCTGACTTTTTTTGAGTAGTGCTTAGGCTTTCTCATATGAACCCAAATTGATAGTATATTATATTTCAAAAAATATATATACAATATATTTTTTTTGTTCCTCTTCTCTTTTAAAGTCATGGTGAGATCTTTCATTGTTTTTGGATTTTGAGAAAAAAGAAAAATCTTTTTCCCAATTAACTCTTTCTGAATTCAAATGGAAATTGTTCCAGACGGCAATGGTGTTACAACCAAACGCAACCGATCATGGATGAATCCTATGCGACATCTTTTCCAAGGCAAGTGGTAGCGATTGTGGAGAAAACGATTAGAGAGATGAGAACACCAGTCAAGTACTTGAATATCACGAGGCTATCACAATACCGTAGAGACGCACATCCAACAGTTTACACAGCCAAGCAAGGAGTGTTATTGACAGAGGAGCAGAGAATGCAACCCCAGCTCTACGCTGACTGTAGCCACTGGTGCCTCCCTGGATTACCCGATACATGGAACATGCTCTTGTATGCCTTCACCATCCTAGAAACCTCTAGGGATATTTTGTAGTTCTTCTCTTCTGATTCAGTGCTCATTTTTGCTAATTTTTAATCTTATTTGAGGGGGGATATCATAAAAGCTCTCTTAAACTCTAAAGCATGATTGTTTACCAACCCATTAATGGATTAAACCGGAAAGCCTACACCAACACTCTCCTGCTTGCTTTTCTTTCTTTTGTAGACAACAGCTTTCTTAGCTTGTTGCTTTGCCAGGTATTAGTGAATGAGAAAAAAAATCCAATTTAGAAGGCACCCTCCAAGATCTAAACCTTCTCAATGAACATAACAAACATAAACCTTGTTTCCGTACAATTTGACCGTTTTCCATGGAATTGAATCAGATAGGAACTTAGGGTAAGCCGCCGGTAAGGTTAGCAAATGTCTATCTCGAATCTATAGTCATGGCCTAAAGAGAACAGAACAGGGGGACATAATCTGCTCAGCTAGGTTCAAATAACAACACTGATGACAAGAATTTTGAAGAAATTAAAAAACTTGGATACCTTCACACAGGACAATGGTTCGTGTTGGCAAAACTCAAAGATCAAGATCATGTGTTCCGTTAATCAGAGATGAAAAATGCCAGAATTTAATCCATCCCACATGTAATTACCAAAGAAAAATTAATCCCACATGAGGATAAAAACTAGAAACCTGCGGGGCAATAATCGTTCAGATTCTATAATCGACATAACGTACAAGAACGACGACAATAATAATTCTCACTTTTTCCTTTCAAAAACAACTTGGAAATGCAATTTCTGAATCAGTACCTGAAAACCCAAATGGGAGGGAAATTTGTTTAATGGGTCTAACTGTTAAGTGTTAACCACAACGGAGATCAAGATTTGAAATAAGCTCCAGCAATACAACCAGATGGAGGATCAGCCTCTGATCCGTCAAGACCCTGATCAATGAGGTCAAACAGCAATGTAATGGCATTGTAAACATTTGGTCAATCAGCCCAAGATGACAAGAAAACAAGGAAGATTTCATCAACTTAATCCCCCAAGAAAGAGAAAAGTAAACAGAATTGCACCCAACATCAAGAATACCACCAGCAGAAAATGCTTAGGACAACAAGTGCAAGTATCACTTGAGGATAAAGCTCATGATCAACTTTCATAATCAGAAAAAAGTGAAAAACATAAATACAATATCGTGCGTCCTGAATGAGTATTTCATAAGGTGGTTACCCCAAAGAACAGGTAATCATTTCATGGAAGACCTTTCCTAATCCATCACCAACGAGTTTTCACTCCTCTGCCTACTCTGCCTACCTCAGTTTGAGTTTTATATATTTATATTTAAAGACAGCACCATAGCCGCAATTATTGATGTAGAAATAGCAACATCCCCACCTTGACCAGGCCAGAGAACCAGTAGTGTTGCATCGTTATTCACATAGTACTTCTCATTATCTACAGAAGTTCCCACTCAGAATCACATAAATCGGTGGATGGCAAAGTTTTTAAATCCAAGTCCCTGGTGAGATTGGATAGTGTAGAACATTCTGCTCTTTGTTGGTTGGTTGGTGTATGGTCTTCGTAACAGATAGCCAGCTGCTCATATTCCTGCTTCTTCCCTGACCTCATCTTTGAAGCAAAGGCATCACAGATTTTTTTCTGGTAAACAACGTTTGCAGTTAATAATTGTATGTGCTAGAGAGAGAGAGAGAGAGAGAGAGAGAACCTTGTATGATCTGTGCTTGCTGGCTCTCGGAGAAACAAAGCAAATTTCATTGCTATCCACCACTACACAACTTTCGTCAAGCCTTCTATTATCAAATGCTGTGTCCATCTCTGTACCTGGGTCAGTAACAGAATTTTCCTCTGCCACATCCACACTTTGGCCACCCGAATTCCCTGTATCAGTCCCCGGCATCAGTCAATATGTGATTTAACATTGAAGATATATTACGTCTTACAAGAAGGCAATGGATTAATATTAAACCACGTTAACTCCACTGGTTAGAATAATTAAGACAAAGGGACACACACAACAAGAGGGAAAAGCTGAAAAGTATCTAATTCTTTGGCATGCATTTTAATTTAAAAGCCTTTGCATCACAATCATTACAGTATTCATGCCCATCCCCAGAAGATCCCATCAAAAATAATTTACTGCATTCTACGAAACTAAAACACTATTTGCCAATGAAGGTAACACAGATATGCACATACACAAAAGTAAACATGGAAATAATCACCATTTGATTCCACAAGTAGAATCTTTCTGGAAGGGATTGGTACAATGTCTGCTAAGTCCTTCTGACAGGAGATAACTGGAAGACTCAAATCAGAAGATGGAGCATTTGAAATATCAGGACAATGCCAAGTCACATCTGAAGAATCAATATGAATTGCTTTTGAGGCAGAATTATGACGTGCAATTTCAACTGAAGATGATTTGGTGAGCATACCACATGCCTTCTCGTGGTTTTCATTGGCAACTCTACTAAATAGCGACATTCCACTCAGATCCTCTCCTAAGGAAGCAATCACCTCGGACTGTGACTCCTTTACAGGATTTTCAATGATACCAATGCTTGACTTCTTGCACACGGCAACGTCATCATTATTACCCTGTTCAAATGACCAACCCGCATCTGCTCTTTTGATGGGATCCACAGAGGATTGAGGGGGCAAAGGATTTACATCACAGTTTCCATCAAACAATGATGTATGACTCAAACCTTTCCCCTCAAGAACAACTACCACCAACTCCTCCTTAGGGGCAGATTGCCTCTCCATTTTGGGATCTTCTAAACTAACATCATCTAACTTCTTAAGGGTCATCAACTCCTTGAGCACAGATTGTTTCTCCCTTATAAGGTCCTTCAAACTATCTTCTTTTGACTTGCTATGGATCTCATCATCAGCATTTTGTTTCATATCTAAGTCATTTCCACCTTTCACAGGATCTTCAGTTGATGGAGGGTGTAAATCTTGCATTACTTCTGCACAAAATTTTTTAACACTTACTCCAACAGATTCGACCTGATCTTCCACAAATTGTAATGCTTCCTGCCCAGAAAAGGAATCCAACCAAGTCAAACCTACCAATTCAATAATCCATATTATGACATGTGTACACACATAACACACCCACAAAGACATACAAAGCATGAATTACTGCATTTATTGAATTAAAGAAAAAAAAAAAACTCACGTCAAAGAACATGGATAAACTCATAAAAGAAAAGCCATTTGACCACATACATGGAAGCAGGAATGCAAAGAAGGAAAGAGGGAAAAAAAAGCAAATATACCTGAGTTATAATACCTTCGACCTCCATGCATATAGCTTCAACCCTCTGGTATATGTTCCCAACCCAGGTTATTCCTTTACAATTCAAATCCATATTGAACATAATACACCTTGCGAAATAGGCAGGCTTTCTTTGGGTGATGAGAAGGGAGAGTGCTCACTCCAAGCTGGCAATACACCTTACCTAGAGACATTCAGATTTCAGAAGTTCAGTCAATTGCATAAAATGGGGATCCATTCATTTACCTGTACTATCTAGTCAAGAGATGAAGAAATTAGATGTGAAATAACCAAGATAGATGCCTGTCAAACAAATTCTCTATCAGTCAGTTAATAAAAAGGACCATGCAAGATCTAAAAATAAGCACGATGGAAATCCTCTAAAAAAACTTTGGACATACTCCATTTAATACCCCCATTAGTAATAGAAGACGCCCAAGCACAGAATAAATTCATTCACTGCAACAAATCTAAGGGGTATAATTGTTCATAAAGCATAACTATTACGGCTAGAAACCCTGGTGTGCACTAAGTAGGACTCTTGGATCTGGTTATAATAGCTCATAGATGAACTCTAAACATCTAAATTATAGGTATAATCTACAGAAGTGTTAGGACCCTTCGCTCGAGTCATGCTGAAGGATCCTATAGTTATATTCAGTAGATGAGAAAATATTCATCTTACAAGGAAAGGTTAAGCTACTTAAGGACATTGATGGGACATCTTAAACATATATTTGAGTACATCAGCATACATAAGAAACAACTTGACCTTTTTTTTTTTTTTTTTTTGAGGGGGATCAACAACTGTTGGTGATTTGACAAATGACAAAAAAAAAATGTAACCTCATTGCCAAAAAAATGGAAACAGAGGACCAATAAAACAGGATACAACTCAGCCTAGAGTTACTGCAAGAAAATCATACACTATTAACATTAACACATTGTGTTACAATTCAATCCCTTATCCTGTGTGGTGTCCCCCATGCCAAAACATCTTTTGCAGTCCAATGTGTAGCTAATGCATCAGCGAGGCTATTAGCAGAATTAAGGAAAGGTTTCATTAAATAATGAGCAGAAATACAACATACAAGTCAAGCTAGAACAACCCAGAAAAAAGCTAAAGCATTAAACCACAACCCAAAACACTTGATCCCTTGAGACCCATTGCTTAGCAAAGGAACCAGCCAATCCATTAGCTGATCTGTTAACCCATCTAAAGATTGCCACAATATCCATAGTAACACATTCAATCTCCCTTAAGGCATGCCTGTGAGGTCATACTTGATACTCCTAGACCATACTGTTCAGCCAAGCCAATTGGACAGGAGAAAATAGCCAAAATCAAATCATTGTCATTCCTGATTACTCCTCCAACTCCTGATGGGCCTAGGTTGCCTTGTGAGCTCCCATCAAAGTTCAATTTCACCCTATTATTACTAGGAGGCTGCCATTCTTCATAATTCCTTTACAATCATCCATGGTAACAACTAAGATTATGGGTAAAACAAATTCAAAAGGTAGCACTCAAGATTATTCAAAGTCTATTTTTTTGGATAGTAAAATAAAAATTCATTAAAATAAAAGAGAGAATACGACCGAAGTCATACAACAGGGAAATCAGACAACAAACCACCCAACTCATTTAAACAAACCCGCCCATATACAACAAATCCATATATTACCACTCTCTGACCCCCATTACAAATAAAGAACCAATCTCCCCCCACCAATTTGCAACCCAATTTTAAAAATCACTCATCCACATCCTCCAACTCGTCAACGTGGCTACTGTTAGCATGAACAGGATCACTGTGCTTTTCTTTTTTTCCCATTCCAAAAAACTCTTCTAGTGAACTCCTTGCCACCTAAGGACAAACCCAACAATTTGCTGATTTGAACCTCCTTATTGACAATTTTTTCCAAATCCACTCTTTTGTCTTCTAAATTCAAATTGTCAAGGTTTGCAGTCACTGCCTTTATTTTCATCCTTGTGCCTTCAGCCCCCTCCTCTCCAACCAAACTAAACCTTATCTCCCCTGATTCCACCACTTCATTCACTTGAATCCTAAAGTCCAACTCTTTGTTAAAATCATTGCTTAAATTCTGTCTATCGTCCTAAATCTCCTTACCAACAACCGGTTGAATCCTATATACAGCATTTAACCCTTTTGTTTTGTATAACCTCTTATACTTGTTGCTAGGACCCATTCCAACAAGACCATCTTTAAGACATGAAAAAACCTTTGTTACATTGACAAGATGCAACTTATTCGAGCTTCTAGACTTCTTCAAGGGTGCCGTCTTCAGCAAAAGCAACTGTCATAGCCTCATACCTCCTCTAACCAAGTTCAAAACCAATCCTCCCAACTACCACTTCAAAAAACAATTCAGACTTATCCTTACCCTTGGCTTCCTCAAAAGAATCCCCCACCCCAGATTCTGAGTTTACATGATTAGAGCTCGCCTCAACTATGGGAACCCCTTCATGACCACAGTCAAAGGAATCACTTGACAGCACATCTGTAACAACCCCCACAACTACACTCAAGTCTGCCTCAAAAATGACTTCCGCCACACTTATGCTAACAACTCCAGACCCCAAAATAGCACCAACACGACTCAGAGAGAAGTAATCAGAGGGAAAAATTGAAACTGGATTTGAACTAGTTGACTCCTGGACATCTCTGATGAGCACCTCAACAATCAGCCATATCATGAGTTCCTTTCTTTGCAACAAACGCCACCTTCTCCACTCTTACTTCCGCCCTACTTGTGATGCCAACACCAGGCCTAACTGCAGCATCACTACTACACTAAGATGTTGAAGGATGAGCAACAGTCAGGTTCACCTCCAAAATTGAAGCATCTCTTTTCTTTTCCTTAATAAGGTGGTCCCCACTCAAATGTCTTTCCTCCCTAAAACCCAAAATCATCTGTTCGCCTTCTTCTCTCAAAAGCCTCCCACCCAATTCTTCAATTTACTTCCCCTTGCATTCTTGTATTCTACGTATCCCTCACAAATCCTCTCCACCTTAATTTCTTCCCCTCAATTTCCACCTTTCCCTCCAATCCAATCACCTTCAGGAAATTACCACAAGACTTCTATCAGTATTCTAGCCATGTCCATCTTCTCCCAAGTCCTATTTTTATCATCGAACTTCAAGACTCGAGGCATGGAGAGGGATACCCACCACCCCTAACCACAAAACATTCCTAACTTCATTGATTGCGCCTGCTGCCAAAAACCTCCAATTTGGCCTAAGATCACACTCCCTGTCTTTAGTTTTCTCTAATTCCAAGACCCACTCTGCACACTCTGTTATGGAACATGAATAAAAACAGACCTCCATTTTACTTCCTAACTCCCAATACTCTCATCTTTCCCCACTCAAACGATGCCCTAGATTCAACCTTCTCAACCTCAAACTCAGTTCCTATGACCTGCCAACCAGACTTTCCTGTAGCACCCTTCATCCACTTCAACATCCTCCCGACCTGACACAAATAACCTCAAACTTGCTTCTCCATCAACATGAACCAACACCCGACCACAACTCACAATATGTTATTACATTTATGTTCATGCATAAAGGGTGGAAATATTCTAGCTGTCTTCACAGAAACATGAAATAAAAGTTAAGGTGGACAAGTGCTCCCATCTTCTTCACCGAAATCTATTCAGGCACCTTCACCTTTTCTAGACTTCCATCTAGATTCCAACTCCGAAAAAAAAAAAGAGCTATTGATGGTGTAATTAGGTAAGTGGCTTTACATACATACATATAGATATAGATATATGTAAAGTTCATGAAATCCATATTGCATTTTGGCATGATTACATACATACATACATATAGATATAGATATATGTAAAGTTCATGAAATCCATATTGCATTTTGGCATGATTGGTTTGATAAACAGTAAACAATTTCCTAAATGTCATGAAGTGCTCTCTCCATAAGCCATTTCTTTATTTGCACCCCCCTCCATTTAATTATTACATCATCATTATCATCATCATCTAACCCTTATCCCAACTACATTGGATCCGCTACTCAACATGAAGCCTATTTTTCCATTCTATTCTGTTTAATGCCATATCCATTGTTAAATTATGAGCGATTACATTATTACATATTGTCTTTTAATGACTTTTAGGCCCCTGTACATACAGGGCTTATGACACCTTGCTTTGCTCCCTTGAACAATTTGGACATGCTTGGGAAACAAAGATGAGGGCTTAGGCCAATGGACAAGCCTGTGATCTATAGACAGGGAATATGGGTCCTAGTCCCACCATGGATCATAAGGTTGTTTTAAATCTATGTTACCCAGATACAACAGGACATGGCTGCAGTGACCCATGCGGACATATCCAGGGTATCATACTTGTAATCCTATTTTCCACCTAAAAATGTTTCTAAAGGAAAAAAGCCCAACTCATGAAGCATCATGTTGACTTACAACATGCGTGGGGAGGGCGGGGAGCAGCTTACAATTGTGTAGGTTGTACTGAAGATACTCTAGCCAAATGTAGTTTTTTCTTCATCATATATTCTTGTTTAGCTTTTCCTTGTCACCTTCCCATCCTGTTGCATCCTCATAAGGTCTCCTTTCTTTTATATCTTGATCTTCCATCATATAGCATCCTGCCCTTGTTGATTAAAAGAAGAAAAAAAAAAAAAAACCCATGACAACCATGTGTAGATATTGGCTTAGAGGTTGTGTGGGTTGTACTGTAGAGACTCTACCTAAATGTAGTTTTCTTTTCATCAAATATTCTTCTGTAGCTTGCCCTGCCACTCTCTCATTTGTTCCATCTTCATAGGATATCCTTTCTTTCATGTTTCCTATCCACTTAGAATCAACAATAGCTTATCTCTCACCTTACTTTCATTAGTTTATTTGATATGCCAATTTGGGACTTTTTATTTAATCAAGAGATTTCTGGATAAAAAATAATGTATGACACAGGATGAAATGGTTAGAAAGTTCACAGAAGGGATAAGTGACATGTAAAACCACAGATTAAATAAATTTTCTGTAAGTTAATTTACTAAAATATTTTCAGTTTATGATCTAAACAAAAAATGGAGGCTTCGTGGAGAATGGAGAGAGGCTTCGTGAGGGTAGAGACTTCATGGAGAAAGCAAAATGGAGCTCTTCCCTGAGGATAGAGGCTAAGGATCTTCTCTTTAGAGAAATATGGATCAAAGGAAGACTGAGTCTGAAAATAAGAGAACAGAACATGGTCACGGTTCTTGTGGAAGGCTCAGAGATGATTGACTGGGTGAAAGAGTTTGTTTCTGATGCAGCAGCTAAAGGGAAGCAGATAAAATGGAAAGAAAATTTCTCAGAGACAGGTAGGAGGTTTGTGATAGAGAACAAGAGGAATGCAAAAGGTGCAGTCATATCTCTTACTGAATATTTCTCTCAAGGAAGGAAGTAAATGGTTTGTTTCCCTCAAGGGAAGAATGGTCGAGGATGGATAGGGATAGGTGGTATACTAACAAATTTCCTAAATAGAAGGAAGCTGGAGAAAAAAGAGTTGATGGAAATTGATGAAAGTGAACAAAGACCAGTAGTTAGCAGCCAGATCCTGTGTAAGGAAGAGGAACCAAAAAAGAAATTCTTGGCCATGGCAAACAATAGTAGGAATCCTTCCTTGGTAGCAGATGGGACAACAGGAAAATGGGGAAGAATGCTAATTATTGAGGCCAGGGTTGGTGACAGACTGGTGGAAAGTTACAGAACTGTTGAAGTTCAAACTGGGGCTAAGGAGTACCTTTATTTTAACTCCGTTTGATCTTGCTAAGGCAGTTCTGAACCCTCTTGAAAACCAGGTAAATGTTAAAGCCTTATGTATCCAAAATGCTCTGGGGACCTTCTCAGTCTTTAAGTGGTCTTCATCTTCCAATTCAAAAGCATTTTCAGTGGAAGATAATGTTACTGTTTGAGTGATTGGTTTGCCTTTCCATCTCTGCAATCAAGAGACAGCAAACTCAATTGCTTTGTTGTGTGGAGCTCACCTTGATGGTGTATTTTGGGGTGACCTGCGAAGTGCAGCCATTCTACTGGGTGGAGTAAAACCAGAAGATATACCAAGGAAGGTGACCGTAGCTGTGGATGGATTGTTTTCACCAGTCTGGTTAGTGTCTTCCATTGAAGCTACCCTTTGGAGGGAGGCCAGGCAGGAGGAAGATGAAAAGGTGGAGGAAATGGAGCTATGTGGCAGATTGGAGTTGGTTAAAAAGAAAAGACAAGGAAATTTCACCAAAATGGAAACACAACCTTTATGCAGCCCAAAAGATTTTAGTCAGGAGATAAGTAGAAAACGTGTGATGCAAGATAAGGGTATGACAATCAACAGAACTTTAGATCAGGTAGTTGCTTCTGGCGCCAAGCAAGATATTTTGAATGGCTTAAGTGAGGGGAAGGGCCCGTTGGTAGTACAAATTGAACCACAGAATGGGGGAGGTAAACCATCGGGTCAGGCTGGGGTCTTGTTAGAACATCTGATGGTGGCTGACCCAAATCTAAGTTAAGTGGGCCAAAATTAATTGACCCAGGACTTAATTTGGCACGTGAGGACTTAAAGGAGCACGTGACAGGGGGAGCACCTCAGGCAGACATAAAACAAGGTGTACCATCGTCTTCCTTGAGCTCCTCCTTTTGCTCGAACAGCTCCGCAAAGGTGTCCTGCTCCTTACAGTGGATCCCATCGAAGAAGCTGGCTCGATCTTCACAGGATCACCGTAATCCGAGGTGTGTGAAGTGCAGTAAGCTGCACGACTTAGTTTTGGACATGTCGACAAATGACAAAGAATTTTCTGATTCGGATTCAGAATCTGGAGAAACCATCAGCCTGGGAAGTATTGATCTCCAAAAACCAAAAAATATATATATATCATGGAGGAGGGAAAAGTAAACAATGAAGGTTGGGAGAGCCATTGGAAAGGCTTAGTGGCTAAGGCCTTACCTAAGGCCACCTCTGACCATTGCCCCATAGAAGTAGGACAAGAGCCTCTTGGAAATGGACCTAGACCATTCAGTTTTAAGAATATGTGGTTAACACATCCAGATTTCTTTTCTAAGGTTAAGGAATGGTGGAGTGAAGAGATGAGGGGAGTGAAATGGAATGGGGTTAGATTCCACAAAAAAATTAAAAAAGTTGAGAGGCAAAATAAAAGAATGGAATAAGGATCAATTTGGAAGAGTGGAGGAAGCAAAAGCTAGACTACTACTACCTCAAATTGAGGATTTAGATGCAAAAGAGTCCCAAAGGATGATGGTAAGAAAGGGGATGGTTAGAAAGAATGATCGAGGAAGAGGAAATTAAATAAGCTATCATTTCTATGGGTAAAGCTAAGGCACCGGGTCCAAATGTTTACAGTAGCATTTTATCAAGACTGTTGGGACATAATCAAAGAAGATTTAACTGGAGCCATTAGAGAATTTGAGAATAAACATATTGTGAATCCTGGAATCGATGCCACTTTTCTAGCTCCAGTTCCTAAAACGACTAATGCCAAACACTCCAAAGATTTTCGGCCAATCAGCTTGGTGACTAGCATCTATAAGATTTTGGCAAAAGTGCTCTCTAGGAGGACCATAGCAGTTCTCCCTTCTCTCATTAGCCAAGCACAAGGAACCTTTATACAGGATAGACAACTTATAAATTAGATCCTCATTGCAAATGAAAGTGTGGAAGAGATGAGAAGATCTGGCAGAAAAGGCTTTACTTGCAAATTGGACTTGGAAAAGGCTTATGGACTAGTGGATTGGAGTTTCTTGTTGGAGGTGTTAAGAAGGCATGGATTTGGGGACAAATGGTGTAATTGGATAAGTGGATGTTTAAATTCATGTCACTATTCAGTCTTGGTGAATGGAGTGGTTTAAGGACTTCTTTCTAGCCAATAGAGGCTTAAGACAAGGTGACCCACTTTCTCCTTTTTCCTCTTTACACTTGTTGCTGATGTTCTTAGCAAATTGATCTCCAAAGCAGATGAGGAGTGCCAAATAAAGGGTTGGAGAATAGGGAGGAGAGGCATTCCAATAACTCACCTTAGTTTGCTGATGATATTGTTATTTTATGAGAAGGGAATGATTTAAGAAAGGTGGACAACCTTAAGATAATAAGAGCCTTTGAGCTTGCCCCCAACTTGAGGATAAACTTTGACAAATGTTGTGTGGTTGGAGTAAATATGGAGGATTGGGAGATGGAATCCATTGCAAAGTGTTTAGGTTGCAACACCTCTTCTTGGCCTTTGACCTACTTAGGTCTCCCCTTAGGAGCTAACCCTAAAGAAAGTAGTTTTTGAGCCCCTATTGTAGAGAAATTTGATAAATGCTTAGTAACCTGGAAAAAGAATTACATTACAATAGGGGGTAGGGTGACTTTGATTGGGGCCACAATTGCCAACCTTCCAACCTACTTCCTTTCAGTTTTCAGGATTCCCTCAAGGGAGGCTAAGAAATCGGAGAAGGTAATGAGGGACTATCTGTGGGAACCGGAAGAGGTGAAAAAGAACCATCTGGTTAGATGGGAGATAGTTAATAAACCTAAGGAAGAAGGGGGCCTAGGGGTAGGGAACATAGTATGGAAGAATGAAGCCCTCCTAGGGAAGTGGTTATGGAGATGGCCGAGAGAGAGAGGGGGAGAGAGAGAGAGAGAGAGATTATGGCATGAGGTGGTGTCAAGTATTCATGGCTGCAGAGTAAATGGTTGGGATGTCGAGATATCTCATCGAGCTACCCTTACAACACCTTGGAAGGCTATGCATGGTATTCTCCCTCACTTCTTCAGGCTTATCAGGTGTGATGCTTGTTCTGGGGATTCTATTCGGTTTTGGAAGAATGTTTGGGTGGGTAATCAACCCCTCAAAGATCAATTCCCCTTGCTTTATTCTCTCCCCCTTCACAAAAATGAGCCAATTGCAAATTTTCTTGTGAGTGAACCCGTTCATTCCCATGTCTTTAAACTGGGACTTTGGATTTCATAGGGGATTAAGGGATAGTGAGTTGATTTGTGCCACTAAGCTACTTCATTTACTTGAATCAGTTTGTTTGGACCCCACATCTTCTGATCAAAGAGTTTCTTCCAAAAGGTACCTTTACTTGTTCTTCTTTTCTAAAATCCCTCAATTCCAACCCCAATTCCCAAGTGTTCCCCTTTAAAAAAGTTTGGGCACAACCTATTCCTCCAAAAATTGTTGTATTCTACTGGGAAATCTACTATGGAAAAATCAATACTTTGGAAAACTTGTAGGAAAAGAGACCCTTTCTTTGTCTTTCCGCAAACTGGTGTTCCTTGTGTAAGGCCCAGAAAGAGGACAGTTTCCATTTGTTGATCTCCTGCTCCTTTGCTACAGCCTTATGGAGTTGGAGCCTTAGTTTATTTGGTGGTAGGTGGTCTCTGCCATCTGATTTGAGTTTGTTATTCAACCCATCTTTTTTTGTATGGAACACTAGAAGAGGCAAGTTAATGTGGAAATGTATCAAGGCAGCCACCTTATGGACTCTCTAGGAGGAAAGGAAATGCAAGAGTCTTCTTAGAGGAAAGGAGCTTGGATGAAGTGAAGGACTGTACTCTAACAAGAGCAATACATTGGCTGAAAACCTTGGATATATTTGTTGATTTCTATTTTGATGACCTATGGAGGAATTGGTTAGTAATAGCTAATACTTCTACAAAGAAGACTAGAAGTTTGTTAGAATGGGATCCGCCTTCAGAAGGTGTGATCAAGTTAAATTTTGATGGGAGCAGCCAAGGTAACCCTAGGCCTTCAGGTATAGGGGGTGTCCTGAGGAATAAGGTTAGTAACATCATCTCCTTATTCTCAGGACTAGTGGGAGTGGGGAACTCTACAAGGGCAGAAATACTAGCTGTTGTAGAAGGAATTCAGATTGTGAACCAGCTTGGGGTGGAACTTCTCCTAGTTGAAGGGGACTCTCAGGTGGTAACAAAGTGGCTTCTAAACCTAGATGCTACCATTTGGGGCTACTAAGACCTCATCAAAAAAGTAAAGTGGTTAACCAATAATATGAGAGTTGAGGTAAAATGGGTAAGTAGGTCAACTAATACTATGGTTGCTTCTTTGGCCAAACAGGGGGTTTCTAGGGAGGATCTTTTTTGTGCTACATTGTGACTTGTTCTAGTATATTGGAAAGTTGTACTTAACTAGCTTGGAGAGGTTGCATCTCGTGCTTCTCCTTGAGGACATTGTACTATTTACCATTGCTGATTAATAAATTTCTTTCAATTATAAAAAAAAATAAAATATTTTCAGTTTCTTTTTAAACAATCTTGGTCATCAAGGACAGGTGCAGAAGAAAAAACAAAATAAAGATTATAAAAGACATATGACACTAGAACAGAGTTGAAGAATAATTTCTTTAACCAAAAAAAAAAAAAAACAACAAATTTCTTTTCACTAAAAGAGAATGATCTGAACACAAGTAGTATATCGGTAGTCTGATATTAAAGCCGAATAATCTTTTCACTAAAAGAGAAAATGAAACAGGGAAGTTTCTTTTAGAAAATCGAATCTTTTAAAAAATATTGATAAAAACTGACTTTTAAATAATAATATCCAGTTATCAATCTTTCTTCATAAGTTCTCAATTTTAATGCCTTTTTAAGTAAGAGCTTATATGATTCATTTCTTGAGTTGACTGCTGTTGCTGAATCATCATTCAGTTAGTCCCAAGTTCCCAATTATTTGAGGTTAAGTGGTGCAGTCCCCGGTCGTAATGGAAAACATAGAAGACATCTCCCTAATGCCCCTTGAGTTGCACCAGAACCAGAAGGCATTGACACTGAAAATAGCACTCAGGCCTCAAGGGGGCACGAATGACTGGTATTAAGACAACAAATTTACGAACTCAAAACAGATAAATTATAACGCGTTTTCACCTCACAATCCAAATAAATAAAAGAAAACTCTTCTCAATTATTAAATGGACTGAGTTTATCCAAATTAAAATCTAAAACGACAGAAGCGATATCAATTTCTCAACAGTCAGCTCCAAGACCCTAATGCCTGTTGAATTTCAGCATGCCTCCCACAATTGTTTCTGTAGTTGAACATAACAAACTGTAATTTAAACTGAGATGCATAACGTAACTACTAGGGTTTTAGGGAAAGGAATTTAAACGATAGTCATTGTTAAGCTGCTCGTTGAATAAACACGACGACAATCAGAAACTTAAAGCACAACAGAAGCAAACCCCCTGCAACAAACCCCACCTCCCGAAACAGGCAAAAAGAAAAGAAAAACAGAAAGGAAATAGAAAAGAAAAGAAACAAAATTGAACAACACATAAGATAATATGATCATGGAAACCCTCACCTCATAACTATTCAAACATAGCAAAACAAGCAACAGAAGCACAGACCCAGAAAACTAAATTCATCCATAAACACAACCCAGAAAAGAAAATAACCAAAAGAAAAGCCGTCGATTGAAGTTGATCAACTTACAGGTTCTTGGGACGATAACCAGATACAGAGAAGAGCAAAGCAGGAGATATCAAAGTATCGATAACTCCAAAGTAGAACGAAATCAGTTAACTTTCCCAGAAGCAGAATCCCCAGACAACAAACAGAAAGAAAAAACTAAAGGGAGAGGTCAAATTGTAAAGGGAGAGCGAGAGACGAGAAGGGAAGGAGAAACCAGGAATTAATGGAAATATAAACTTTTAAAAATCAGCCAAACAGAAGGGGCCCACAACAGTTTATGCGGCTCCCGCTAGAGTTTTAGTGCTAAGAGGAGACTGAAGAGATTATACCAACACCAACAAATGAGAATTGCTACCTGCTGCTGCGGCAAACCAGGCTTTTCTGTTTTAAGCTTTGGCTTACAAGCATGGATCACCCTTCTATAACGACTCCTTTTCTTATTCCCATAGAAAAATCGTTGCGTCACAATCTGGTTGACACCTTTCGTGTTAACCCACAACTCCTTCTGCCCACGTGTCTGTGTGAGACGACGCGGACCCACTGATTGGAATCTGATAAAGAGATCATCCGATGATACGGACCGTATGACTGGAACCTAGAGAACAAGAACCGGATCCCACCATCCTGCAAATTTTTTGCATAAATAATTCGTTCAGCGATGAGTAATGATCCTACGTGTCAAGAGTTTGTATAGATGTAATACGTGGCGTGCTGAATATCTTACATGGAGGCACGAAAGGCATCCACGTGTTCACAGTGCTTCATTCTATGGGCTAGGAACCTAGCGCTGCTGATGATTTCTCTGAATATCTTTCGGGAATGTGCCCCACGGGCCGGAGACTTTTGAGCTCCGTTCGAGGGGTACTTTCGTCAATACAACTTAGAAAAGAACAAAACAGCCGGATTAAGATAGGATACACAGTAAAGACATCCTAGGCCGTATAGAACTGTACTTCCCGTAGGCCTAGAGTCCAAAATCCAAACTTCAGAGACTAGAGAGAACGTTACGTCCGGTAATAGGGAATCTATTGATACAGGTTTCTGTGGACACCCCCTACCAATAGAATCTGACACCGCACATCTCATATATGACATGTCAAATTTTGATGTGCGGTGTCAGATTCGTTGGTAGGGTATTGGAACATATCTTGTTAGCAGGAGATCCTAAATCTTTACACTGCGCGAGTCCGGATCAGAAGAGGATGATTCCCTTGGTGGCAGCGTAGCACCAAGCAACAAGGAACAACAACCACTCGAGGCCTTTCATGAGTCTCTGGTACGAGAACTTGGGATTACAATTCAAGAGAACAAATAGGCCTTGATCTTCTGTACAAGAGACACGTGGCTCATTTCAGCGAAGTTGTTGAATTATAATGGGCTAATTATTATTAACATTATTATTATTATTATTTTCTTATAATAGGCGCCATGGATATTTATATAAATGGATGCAAGAAAAAGGATGTTATGGCCTTATGGGTATGGGTATGGGTATGGGCCCTGGCCTTTAGGGTTAGGCATCTTCCTTTGATGGGGTCCACCACGTTGGGTAGAAGGTTTCCGGATGAGCAACGAGTGGCCTATGTCTGAGATGGAGACATGAAAATGGATACGGGACCCACCAAAAGAAGTTCTGGATTGGACATGTTCTAGTTTGGAAGTTAGGGACAGAAGCCAAGCATCAGCTATAGAAACTTTTTCTCAGTTCTACGACACCGTCCAAACCCCGTACGGCCCTTTATTAGGGTATATATATATATATATATATGATCAGGTCAGATATGGAATTAATGGATGCAGTTAAGTCCAAACACAGCCCAATTGGAAAGCTTTTTAGACTTCTAAGTTTAATGTAGAGTGGCTGTTACTTTAAATCCTCATTCATAAATCGGGGTAGGTAAATCGGTCAGCACAAGACTTTGCATTTATTTTTTAGTATTGGTGAGTCTTCCGAAAAGTAACCGAGTATATCAGTTGTTTGGATAAAGTAAATAACTTTTGTGCTATCAATAGAATTGCTAAGATATGATGGGACAATATTGTCTCATGAATAATGATATTTTTATAAATAATCTATACACAGTTATTATTTAATTTTACCTGAAGATTAAAAAATATATTAATAATTATACTTACCTAGATAAGAAAATATTTGTGGAGAATAAGTGCATTTACCTAAATAAATAACCTCCAAAAAAAACAAATGAGACCTAACCCAATAAGAAATAAATGGAATGTGGATTTAGGAAAGCTAATATAGTTATATGGTGGAGACATCCAATCTAATGAAGAGTTAGATCACCATCAATTCATCCCATTTCTTGACCTATCTTTTTTAATAAACAACAAATAAGTAAAAACATAAAAATGATTGTTTTTTTGTTAATTTAACTTGTTACTACCTAGCTCTAGCTACATGCTATGGTCTTCATTTAATAAATAGTGCAGCAAAGAACCAAAAAAAGAAAAAAGGTAAAATCAACTTAAGCCATTTCTATACAAAATGTGTAGTTTGAAGCCCAACTTTGTTTGTGTTGGTACATTATCAAGATTCTTTCTCTTTGTAACTTTTATATGCTTAGGAAACTACAAAATACAAATCTTATGGAACGGCCCATACAAATCTTAAAATTCTCGTGAAATTTATAAATAAATGTTTTTTATGATACTTTTTGGTTCTATGTTACTAGAAAGACATTGGATGGTCAAATTTAAACACTAAGGACCATGGATAACGTTGCTTCAGGGCTCTTGAGAGGAGATGAAGGTTGAGATCTTTCGGTAGGTGTTTGGCATTGGTACGGAAAATACTACACCATTTTCTCATAAAAATGGTGCTGGGCATGTGTGAATTATAAGCACCGTTTTCTCATTGGAGGCAGTGCTGCTTGCCACATAGGCTGTTTTTTTGGGAAAATAAAATTAGTTTTGTTTAATACCAGTGTTATAGAATTATTGGTCAATTATCCAATGTCCAAAATGATGTCACATCATTGTACCACTGGCAGCAATGACCTGTCTTTTGTGAAAACAATTGCTTCAAACCACATCATTGCTCAAATAAGAGGACGTTTTCTAAAACACTGCTTTTTTTTTTTTTATGTGGTGTAGATGTGGCACCATTTTCTCAAAAAATGGCATTAATGCCAAACACCCACTCAATTTTTATACTTAAGAGTACAAATAGTACGTGGCACAGCTATTATTAGTTACACATGTTTTCATCACAATCATGGCAAAGCTATATCAAACGGTACAATATTTTTGTAAAAGGGAAACAATAAAACAAGTTCAATATTTTTGTAAAGGGAAAACAATCAGTACTGAGGCATTGGCATGTAGAGGTGAGTGGTCTAGCCACTACGGTTTTAACACAAAGGCCATGGTTTCAGGATGAATGGCAAGAGAAATAAATTGTGTTTATCCAAGGAACTGGATAAATGTGTGGGTTTCTATTTCTTCCTCACTAAAAAGCCCTCACCCTCTTCACACCCCATCACAATCACACATCAAGAACATTTCCCATACTTGTATGATTTCATTCCAGATGTTCCATATACATAATTAGAAGTGTTATTAGGTGGGTGTGACTTTGTGAGGACTAGATATGTTCATGGGCTAGCCCGGCCTACTCTAAGTTAGGCTTGGAGCCTTGGACATGAATTTAGACCCATGAGCTCAGGCTTGGACCTAAAACAATAGACCCAACATTTTTTGGGCCAGGCTCATGCTTTCTCAAAAATACTTCGCCCAAGAGCGAGCCAACTTGATAATAAATAGTATAACAAAAAATATATGTTTTATATAATTTAAATATATAATATGTTATTTTATTTGTTTCCCTTCTCTTTTTTCAAGCTACAATGAGATTTTTTATATTTTTGGGTTTTGAGGTCTTTTAATATAAATAAAACAATTTTCTACTGGATAAAAAAAGAAAAAAAACATTGTTTTCCAAATTTTCTAGCCAGGTTTTAGTTTTTACACGAGTGCCAAGCTCAGGTTCAACAACATGCCATCTTTAATTTGTAAGCAATGGTACCCATTGGATCCCCGATAGCCAAATTTCCAATGTTACAAGTATTACGCTTTTCAAACATTGAAAACACAAATAGCTCAAATTAATAACGGTTGTAACTGTTATACCTAAAAACGCTAAGGTGGCACTCATGTAGGATGTGTTTCATTGCAACGTGAATTTTTTTGCATTGATGCAAAACCATGGTTGTGCATATTATTTTGGTGCAAATTATATTTTGTTTTTATTTCAAATCTTACGTTATATTATCCCATACATTTATACTAACATCATTTTAAGATCTTAAAATTGCAACAGTATCTGCTTCAAAATGTCTGACGGCCTTGACCACATATTAACATCGTTTTAAGATCGACAATCTCTGGTGAGGGGATTGGCAAATACTTGGTTAAAACTTAGAAGAAATTCTCACGTGCATTTTACCACTCAGATCTTTCTTTGGTCGGTAGTCTTGCTATCAGAAACCACAAAACTTGGTTTGCACATGTGCGGCTTGTTTGGAGGCTTGTAATGTTCCCGATGAGCAATTGCTGTAGCAATTGAGAGCAGATCGAATGTCGAGCTCCCAAAAACCACCAAGTGTAATAAAAGCCATTGGTTTATGTTCCTCATAGGTGGTAATAATAGTTGCTATTTACACAAGTGGTGAATTTCAAATCACCTTACATGCATATTATTTTTACAGAAGCAACAAAGCCATTTGACTGTTTAGATTTCAGGTTTGACCAAACCACTTAGGTTCAAACTGGTCAAACCAACTTGAACTATCTAATTTGATCATCTTCGAGCTAATCACATCAAAAGTGGTTAAACCATTCAGATCCGAATCAATCTAATAAAACCAGAACAAACCAATTCAATCAATGGCAGATTGGCTTGGACTAACCCATATCAGGTTTGTGCACAAGTTTGGGACCAAACCTATTGGCCCAAAGCGGGTCAAGAAATAAATCAATCCAATATGGATTTCGGTTGTATTGCACATATATGAGCGAAACCAAACGATCCATACTATGTCAGGTTCAGGCTGGCCAGTAGCCCCAAGGTGATCAGGTCTATTCATATTTAGACGAAGTTGAGCCGGTCCTAACTCAGGTCAAGTTGATTTGGATTTGTCCATTTTGGGTGGTGTGTTGGTTCAAGACAACTAATTTAGTCAATCATGAATAGAAAATTAATGCATTAATTACAAATTATTTCAATCAAATGAAGAACATTAAAAGAAAATGTCTAAGAAATTAATATTTGTATTGGTTAACCCAATGGTTATCTACAACCCAATCCAACCCAACCCATTTAAATTGATCCAATGGGTGGTCAACCCACTTCCAACCCACCAAAGTAAATGGGCAGGCTGGGTGAAAAATTGCCAACCTTGCATGGTACAAACATAAATAAACAAGAAAAAATAAAAAGCAGCAAGTTTTCTGAATTTTAAGATACATACAAAAAAACCCCAATGTTGTCCATTTCTACAGGTTGTTTATATGGATGGTATTGACCTGCTACCATTAAAGGAGCGTGAGCTCTAATAACATACATTGCTATAGACTGATCTCAAACGTTGAGGAAGAGAGAAGTTTAAAGAGAGCATAACACTAGCAAGATCCCAATTCCCAAATGCTGTTGTAAGTTTAGCCACTCGCTAGTCGCTTCTTAAGGTAAGTGGTACTCTACTGTAAAGTCTCATCCACAACTTCAATTTCGAATCTTTTATCCAAACTCCAATTCCTCCGAAGGGCTTGCATGATAAATGATTTGTTGGAGAGGAAAGTCAACACGCTAGTGAAACCTGTTGTCCCTGTGTTGTCCATCAAAGCAACATATATCTCCAGAAAGGTAAATTTACAAAACCTATGATGACTGCTAACAACTAAAGATAGAGCAGGTAACTCCTCTCTAGTTTTATGCTCATAGGACATGGCCACCGAACCCTTCTCGATGCATCTCCAAAGCTCAAGCACCTCTATAAACCACATCCTGACACTCATTTTCAGTTCTCGGAATGTATTTAAGTAGATTGGGTGTTTTTTTTATGATAAAAACATAGATTGGGCATTAAGCATTTAAAAGCACAAGATTAGGTAGCAAAAACGCATAGGTACGACATTAAACATTAAACAACACCAGGCGCAAGTTGTAACGGCAATCAACACCCCATGGGCCATGACATCAATGACAGCATCGTCAGACATCAAAGACACAAGACAATCAAGTTTTATTACAAGGATCGATATCAAAATCCAATTATTAAACGCATGAGATAATGTAATTATTTTTGTTCGTATACGACGGTATACTGCTATACATAAAAGCAATGTTCTGCTATATTCAATGTACTAGTCAAGCTGGACTGGAAAACTTTATTATACAAATATCAAAGTCAGTTCATTATAAACAGTCTTTTTTTTAATCATTTTTGGATTCATTTATATTTTATAAAGTTAATAAGTACATAATTTCAAAGTCCAATTCTGATCCACTCAATGTAGAACTAGCAATTGGATTGGTGGGTCGGATTGGGGTTGCGTCAAGACACTTCGGATTAACGAGAACACTATTATACATGCCCAATTTCCCACTCCACGAGGATGGCATTACACATGAAATAATATGCTTTCCATGAAAATAGCCAACTATTTTAATTTTTCAAGCCCATGTGTATGTAGAAAAACGACAAAAGAATAAAAAAAAATTGTTTGGGTATTTGAAGAATTTAAAGGAAAAAAGGAGGAAAAAAACAAACATAACAAATTTAACAAGAAACATGCCAGTATGCCACAAACAACCATTCCTGTTTACCAGATTCCCTTTAAAAGCATCCTATACCTGGCTGCCCATCCTGCTAATTCTCTCCCCTTTACTTCAATACTAGTTATTTGCTTTTCTTTAGTTTTAGTAATATCAAACCTCAACATAGATAGATATAGGCAAAAGGGAGAAAGAGAAGCAGAACAAGAGAAATCACGACGGCATAACTAAATTACACTACGCTAGTAAACTCTTTTTTGTTGATATAGTTAGAACACTACCACTAAATCACAAATTCTTCGTACAGAAGATTTCCCAGAAATAATTTGAACCATTTTGAACTCTCTCCTACACCTGCTCTAAAGAATATGCTTCTATCCCTGGCTGCACAAACCTCTTGGACACCACCAATTCAAATTAGTATAGAATTTGCAGCAATTACCCAAACAGTACCAAAAACAACACCTTCCTTGAATATTATTGATGCACCCAACTAGAACCATCTAGGCAAAAACACTTCAACGAGAAAAACTATAAATAATAAATATCAAAATAAAAGTACGAAAATAAATACCAAGCTGACAAATTCTGATAAACAAGCTCCACTGCGGATAAAAATATCAGCAATGATGCACTATGAAAGATTAAAACCCATGGCATGGAACCACAGATGGCAACGCAGACACAACTTCAACAGTCATCATCATCATCATCCAAGCCTTATCCCAACTATATGGGGTCGGCAACAACTTCAACAACATAATTAACAATAAAAAGTTAGAAATAGAAAATAAGTAGCATAACGCGCCAAATTAGTTGAATATATTTACCATTGCATCAAACACAAAGTGTCCTCGTAAGGATCACCGACTACCAGGATCCTGATAATATTTCAAGAGTAATATCTAACGGTTAATAAAATAAGCAACAGAGATCTTTTGGCACCCAAATAGAAACCCACCAATATTGAATGCAGAGCACCAACAATGCATATGTATCATTTCAGGGCAAAGAGCAAGCAACAAAAATTTCCAGGAGATATCAATAAACAATGTTAGTATTTTACCAATTAGAAATCCAAACAAACCAAAGAAGGCATACAGCCCCAGCACTAATATTAAATATCTTGAGTAAAAACTAGTCCAGTTCCATCAATGCTGACTAACAGCCATCAAAATAACCCACATCCAAGAGGCTCTAAGTAGAGGTGGCGACAAAAGCACATAAACCATTTCATCAAACCAGAGATTACATTGTCTGCATTCACCACAACCATTTAAAGCATTTGCGCCCAAGAAGCTGTCGTACACCTGAATCAAACACCCATTCACAACTCAATCCATCAATCACAATCTAACATACAGAACAGACTTCATGCAAGCATAATGTCAAAGGAATGCAGAAGGCAAATATCTATTGAACAAGCACAGAGAAATCCAACATTACACATCTAACATGCATAGCAGATTTTGCTAACATAAATGGGAGAAACTAATGAACAAGCAAAACCAACTCCAGTATTTTCCTGATAATCTAACATGCCTAGCTAACAAACAAAAAACATGATTAATACAAATTTAACATCCACAACAGATTTAAGCAAAATACCCAAAGAGAGGGAATTGAAAAGGCAAAGAAACATGTTCATTCCGTATTAAACATACAGAACAAATTCCAGGCTAGCATAAAAAAATGAAAGTATATTATGAAGCAAATGTCAAGTTTGCCTGAAATAAGAAACACAAAAAACTAACATATAATGTGGAAACACAAAAAACTAACATATAGTGATAAACTTGGAGTGACTATAAACAGTAACAGAAAATAGCTAGCAGGTAAAAAACATTATTTCCAATCAATCAATTCTGATAATGAGAATATAGCACTACAGCCAAAGTATCTCTCTAGTTAGTGAAAAAGACAGCAAGTTAGGGCACATATGCAATGTGAATACAAAAAATGTGTTGTAATGTATATGTTATTAAATCAAAAGATGAAAGTTAAGGTTTCACTCATATACAGGCAGGCAAATCTGGATTTGCTCCTCACACCAACCTCACAGCACATCACAAACATGCATTGGGAAAATCTCCCCATGAATGACATACAAGTATGATAGCTGTTCCTGATGTGCGGCTGCAAGTGCTGTGAGGTTGGTATGAGAAGCGGTCTGAGAAACAAATCAGGAATTCCAGACAGGCATGTTTAAATGCAAAATACAGATGTATAGATTATTGTGAAGAGACCATAGACTTAAAGAATGAATGCAAGCATATACAACAACATGCAACAATATCAGTGCCAATCAAATAGATTGAAGGAAATCCAAATCACCATCAACACTTCAACAGATTCAAAAATCGTCAACAATCAGGAAAGAACTTTGCTATATCACTGTAATGGACTCTAGGAACGAGCCATCCACACTGTGGAGCTTACTTCTGATTTACCAAAAACTATTAGCCTTAAATTATGAGTTTCAGAAGGTTGCATATTGATGGTTTGCTGTAGTTAAGGTGACTAGACAACAGCTAGGCATTTTTGTGTGGAAAGGAAATTTGATGCCTAGGCATAGATTAGGCATCACCAAGAAATGAAGGGCCATTATCTAATAAGCAACCTGGCGTCTTGGGAGGGGTAAACGGGAAACAGACCTTACCTCTCTCCATTTTTTTCACAAAACAAACCGCTTTCAGACTTTACCATTGTACCAAATAATGGTTCTTTCCCAGGCAATAGAAATGATAAGTAAATATAATGCATACTTTAGATTGTAACCAAGGCCCCGTTTGCTTTCCGGTAAGTTACTTACCCAGGCAAATGCAGTTACTTGGGTAAGTTTTTCCTGGGAAACACTTACCCGGGTGAGTGCATTTACCCATGTTCTTTTATTTGTCATGTAAATAAGGCAATGATCATTTTGGCCATAAAAATCCATTATTAAAAAAGGCATTTTTGTCCCATTCAAGTGTTGGCAACTTCCCCCCTAGGTGAGAAAGTTATTTACTCACCTAGGGGGTGGGTATCACTTACCCGAGTAAGTGATACCCAGGAAAATAAACTTTCCCTAAGTAAATGTAAACCAAAATCTCATTGACCAACTTTCCCCGTAAGTGATACCCAGGAAAATAAACTTTCCCTAAGTAAATGTAAACCAAAATCTCATTGACCAACTTTCCCCCCTCTCAAAATCCGAAAAAAGAATGCCCCCTAAATGTAAATGATAAGAAGTTGTTAAAGTACAATACTTTACCTACCAAAAAAAAAACTATAGAAGTACAATACATTCATATATAACTAAATGATATATTACAACATGTTTTCATGAAAAAAATAAAGAAGACTTAAATAATTCCCTAGTTCAAAGAAGTGCAACACGCAGACAAGCACAGGGATTAAGCACCCTCACTTTGAGCTCTAATACACTCGGCACAATTACTTGAGTACCCCCACCAAGACATTTATATGGTAGTTTATATACCACTTGTCAAGTCGATTAACCAAGGCAATAGGTTTACAAAAACACCTTGGTGGTTACAATGGGCAATGAGTTAACCACATTGATGGTCTAATAAAAGGCATCCCGGTGCACAAGGCTCCCGCCAATGCACAATGCAGGGTCTGTGGAGGGGCAGATGTATGCAGTCTTACCCTATACACAGAAAGGCTGTTTCAAACAATAATGGTCTAAAGATACCGCAAAAAGATATCATATTACCCATTATTGCCAGAACTGTAGTGAGGAGAGCTATAGACAGCACAGAAGCAATGGAGAAGGTGCATTAAGGCCTCTGTTCTGCACAATGCAAAACTTAACTGGAATTAATACCTCCAAAACTTAGACGCTTAAATATTCATCAGCAATTATCTTAAATGGGTTTTCACTTGCAGACAACCTTATTGATGGACTTAATATCAGCTCTATATTGAGGGAGATAAATGAAAGAGGAAAAATTTTGTTAAAGTGGAAGTCTTAAAACTCCTGCTGTAATCCTACTCCAACCAAAGAGGGCAAACCTCAGATTTTATCAGTCAAAATCAATATTTAATGAGGTGAATTATCAATCATCACATCATTAATTCCACCCTTTAGCCTCATCAAGTACTATTTCAAGTTTATGGTTCAAAAACCACACCTAAATACAAGGCACATTTTCATTATTCAATTTTCTTCTTCAGACTGTATATTTCCTTATCACTGAAACAATAATCTTATTATCTCAAATTGGTCCCATATCCATCTTGATTCCTTTATAGTTCGATGCTTCCTGCTCTCCTAATTCACCTTAGTTACTCTCCTACACATATGTTAATTCTTCAATCTTCCAATTTTCTGCTCCAGAACGATGAGTTATATAATTACTACTTTTAATATTACACTTCAATATTCAACTTGACTTCATTTAGTGCAGTGAATCCCCCTATAAAATTGGAAATGATTCAATATTGCAAGACAATAAACTAGCAAACCACTCATAAAAATACCTTTATTTTCTGTACAATAATAAGTGCCTATATTTTCCTTTGTCAGAAAAAGTATGCATACATGTTGAAAAGACAAACTATCAAGTCAGCCTTGAATAAGATGAAAGTGCTTTCCCAAAAACTGAAGTGCCAACTACTGAGGGTTGTAGAGAGACAAGAGAAGTAACATGTAGTGCAACTAGTCACAACAGACTTATAGCCAATGCAGTTGAATTGTTATTTTTTAGTGTTTCTTCTCTTTTATTCATAGTCACTGTTCCAAGAAAAAGGTGTAGGCATACTATAGTGCTAAATATATTATTGTGATTAAGCAAGAAATTTGAAATTATACTGTCAATATCCATTCATCCTATGCCTAATTACTAAAAAAAGGTTTAAAACCACTGCAAACATGACTAGTCTTCTGAAATACTTAGCACAATAACTAGAACTGGAACTTGAATTTGGACAAAAAAAATGGATTCATGAAAAGACAACTTATTTTACTCGTTGCAATTAAAGGTTTCCAAGTGTAGATTCTCTAAGGCACTTTACCATAGGTAGCACAATTCATATTTAAAAATAAGCATTTACAAACAACCAAACATAACCATAAACAAAAGGTGGGGAACAAACTGGTACACTAAACAAGGATCAATGAAATTAAGAATTTCATTGGTCAACTAATGAAGGCTAACATCACCCAGTACAAAGATTAGGAACATGTAGAGATTCCCAAAGCATGCAAACCTTGCTAAGTGACAATAGTTGTCCAGCTCACAAAAGAAATAGAGAGAAGGCAACCAAGACCATTGACCAAGCCCCCCCCCCCCCCCCCGCAACTCCACATCAATCATAGAATACATAATCCTTCCAATCCTTAGGTATAGTTTTCCTTGTTGGGAGGGATTTATAATAGGGTTGGGGCTGGCAGAATGTCACAACTTTTTTTGGTTTTTCCCATTTTTCTTGAGCCACAATGTTCGTACTTCATTGTATCCTAATATTTATTTTTAATAAATTTTCATTTTTTATGATAAAGCATGAACTGATTTCATCTATATAAACAAAGATGAACAATGAGAATCCAAAGGGGGGTAGATTTATCCCTAGAGTATAAAAATTACAATTGTGCCCAGTACAACTGCTCCCTATTTACCCCTAGCTTAGCTAAAGAGTCAGTGAACCCAATGAATTGCAATACACTAAAAATTTGTAATATCCTTTTGATATCATGTCTACACTCTACATAATATAACATCAACCCTATGCAATTCTGCACTATATTTTTTTACATTAGACCATTGATATCCTGTTCACACTTCACAGTTTAACATAATCATGGCGTTTCAAAAATGACTTTGTTGAGAGCCTTGAAGCAAGGATCACAAATTATTAGGAGCTTACAATACATTTATCATCGACTTGGCACAAGCACATTTTTGCTAAAAATACCTTCCACAAATTTAGAGAAGGACTTGAAGCACTAATGCCAAAACAAAGATTTAAAAGCAATTCACCATAGACAAAATCATAACAAAGACAAGCACAAAATCTGGCTTTATGAATCAAGAAACAGCTCAGAAGTGGGAAGGATTTATCATGTACAAATAGAAACATCATATACTGACAGAGAACCTCAGGATCTTGCAAAAGAACATTTTACAAGGAATGTAGCATGAATACAAAATTTTCATAGGGATAAGAATACGTGTATCATGACAGTAAACCCTAACTGCAAGAATTACTCAAGGAAGGCATAGTATATAGCCTACATGACAGCACTGAACCATCAATCAAGGAGTCAAGACAGCACTCTTTGTAACAGACTTGGTAGAAAATCAACGACATCAATTAACAAAATCACGACTGAATTTACAAAAATAAATCAAAGAAACTATCTATATGCACGCATATGTGAATGTATTTATGATTACATGGATATGTATATATCACCTCTTATAATATTTTCTACTAATAAAGCTAATCCACCCTTCAATGAAACTGAGCACTTCTTGTGTAAGCTAAGTTTAAAAATGAGAACACCAAAGAAAAAACTCTTTCTTCCACTCTGAAATGGCTCATTCAGATGGATCCCAGGGTCTGCAAATGATCAAGCAGATAACTTGGCAAAGAGAGGAGTCAATAAGAAAGTATCTATTTCAATTTTTCAACACCATTCAGCAGTACATTTTTAAGTAGATATAACTAATACAAGACAACCTCTCTATCTAAGAATCAAACCTGAGGAATAATAGTTAAAAATGAACATATACCTACAATTTGTAACTAATAGCACAAAATAGTGTCTTCAAAATTACTACCATAAAGGATCCTACATGTTCCATTTTGGAACCAACCACAAGAGTCGTTAATAGAAGCAATTATTAGCATGACGCTAATTGCTTAGAACACTTACTAAGTCCAACCCATGGGACTGGGACACCAGTGAAGACAATAACAAAGTGGGACTGGAAAACTAAAACAATGTAACTACTAATAAGCATGCAAGTATGCATCAATTATTCACTTTTAATGCCTCCTCCCTCGGCCCTTTACCAATCTTGAGAGAAACCATCATCAAGGAATCCAAAATAAAAATATACCGATATACCACGATAAATATGGTTAAAGTAGATCAGCTCAATCTTACTTTCTAGAATCTTACTAGTGCGACAGGAACTACAGTATAAAAAACAGCAAGATGGGAAAGTCGGGTTACCTCAGTAATAAGGAGGCATGCTCTGGTACATCCCACCAGGTGGAACTCTGGGTACAGGAGACGT
Organism: Nelumbo lutea; assembly: GCF_056320005.1. NCBI lineage: Eukaryota > Viridiplantae > Streptophyta > Magnoliopsida > Proteales > Nelumbonaceae > Nelumbo > Nelumbo lutea. The sequence continues at coordinate 18,222,408 of NC_142684.1, read as the reverse complement.
CCCGGATGGTTGGTGATGCTGACCTGGGTATGCAGATGACGTTAAACCATAGTGCCCGCCCTCAGGATATCCCCCGGAAGGCATCCCAACTGAACTTGGGGGCAACCGATACAAAGACGACCCTCCAGCACTCAATCCACCGTACCCAGCCGAAGCAGGCCCTCCATACTGCGATGTACCATATGGGCCTCCCAACCCGGCACCATAACCACCGCTTCCACCCAATGAGGATGGAACCTGAGTCCCGACCGACGACAATCCTGGTGCACCGATAGAAGACTGCAAAGGCGAGTTCAGATGGTGATGATGGCCTAATGCTGGCGGACCCTGGGGGCCTCCGGAGAATCCCCCATAAGAAGAAAGGCCCGCTGGAGCACCCCCGTACTGAGATGTAAGAGAACCAGGCATGGAAGACGGAGGCGGCATGCCTAATCCATCTCCAGGAACTTCACCTGGAACCCCAGTTGGAGCCTGAACCCCTTGGGCTCCAACAGGAGCAGGCTGGCCAGGCTTTGCCTTCTTTCCTTCAATCGCCAATTTGCAAACCATCTGATGCCCGTCAATGGTCTTGGTAGGATCAACAAGTGAAGCCTTGGCAGCCTCGGCAGTCTTGTACACAAACAACGCGAACCCCCTTGACTTTCCGGTCTGCTTATCAAACCCTAATGGTCCTTCCTCTATCTCCCCGTACGACGAAAAGTGCGCCAAGAGTCGGTCCGCCGGCATATCAAACGGCACGTTCCCCACATAAATCTTCCGCAACGAGACATCAACGGCAGGTACGTTAGCGGTAGGCCCGGAGGTCCCAGCAGCAGCGAGCTGGGTGACTGTCATACGACCATCTATCTTCTTACTTGGTTCCTTCAAGGCGAGAAGAGCACCATCGATGTGCTTAAACGTGACGAAACCATAACCTTTACTCTTACCGGTGGCCTTATCGAGGATAACTACGGCCTCTTCTAAATCACCATACGTTGAAAATAAAGTACGCAATCCCTCAGTAGTAGTGTCCCAGCCGAGGCCGCGGATGAATAGCTTGCGCTGGGTTAGGTCACGATCTGCGATTGCTCGAACAGCGTCGAGGACATCCAAGTGGCGGACAGCGGCGTCCTGTAGGATGTCGAGGAGCTGCTCCTGCGTGAAAGGCTCGATAATTCTCCGCGCGTCCTCTAGTGTAAGCTTCGAACCTAAAGCGGCATCGGCGGCAACAGTGCCGTTCTCGTCGGCCTTTCGCTTCTTGGCAGAAAGATCCATGGATTCGAGCCTGAGTAGTCACAGAATAAACCCTAGAAAGAAACTACAGAAAAACCCTAGCCTACCCGGAAAGAGAGAGAAAGGACGAAGAACCGAGAAGAGGGTTCCTTATGTGAGGTAGCAATCGCCTTTGCGTTGCACGCTCGTTGATTTATATCGAGATTGAGATGGGATCGAGATAGGAGTCGTCAGCGACGAAATTACTTAAATGTACCATAAGATATCTGATAAATATTACGGAGAAGTACAAAAGCACACGATGGGGGCTTGGGTAAATTACAAAGATTCGCCTTTTATTATGGGGGTAAGTGACAAATACCTCATATACTATACTTTAATTTCTTAAAAAGGCCCCCTAAATTTTAGTCATTAGACAAAACCCCTCTGATAGTATGTTAGTTATCTATGAAAAAAATTCTCATCTAACTATTTAAAGTTTTGTAAATGCCTAAACTACCCTTTTTAATTTATTTTACCTTTTTTTTAATTTATAAAATCATCTTACTTTTTTAAACACCTAACAACTTAGGATTTATGAGGTCCACCTCTTTTCTTTCTTCTAAGTTCTATCATCACTAGAAACCCAACATTCATTTTCAAAGTTAAATACGATAAGGCTCACAACCTTTCTCCATTGCCAACACAACCTAGAACCATCGCAAAACACCAACCACCACCTGCTTCATTTGTAAGAATGTCATACCCTTTGCTAAGCCTATCTTGAGTCATTGCTTGGAATATCAGGTAAGTGTATTAATTCCTCTCCATGAAAATCCATTTTCTGATGACTTCGTCTTTTTCTAGCCACTACATTGGTTTGAAATACGACTAATTTGAGCCCCATAGAGCCTAACTTCCATCCTTCACCTAATTAAATGAATTACAGAAAAGGGAAGAGATGGATTTTCTTATTCTCCATGTCCTACTCATCTTTTTATAGCCACTGCTCTAGTCAGAAATACGATCAGTCTGAGCCCCACAGATCCTCTATCCTTCCTCTGATTAAATGAATTACAAAAAAGGGAAAAGATGATTTTTTCTTATTCTCCCTGTCCTACTCGAGAAAAGATGGATTAGATGCTTAGTCGAAATTAAATTTATCTTTCTTCGAATTTGGTGGAATTTCTCATGTTGGGACAGGTTGTAGTGATGAGTATTAGAAGTTCTTTTAGGTGGAAAAAATACCCAAAAACAAGGAAAATGTTAGAAGATAAAATTTGAGAACTTGATAAAATCTCTAGGGTGGTATGAATAATGCTATGCTAATTTCAGGAGCTAATCTTTGTCCCTCTTGATTTTGGTCGATTAATTAATCATTTTTTTCTTTTATAACTTTTCATACAATGCAACGAGGGTCTAGAAAACATAACAGGAAGTTAGCAAATAATCTATCTAAGATTGAAGATTAAAAGGGGGTTGATTATTCACTATTGAAATTGTGTTATTTTTTCCAACATTTTCCTAATCGTCTTGATGTTCTCGACGATTAGAGTTTTTTTACTAAGGGATTCATGACATTCAAAGTATTGTTCTTTACAGATGCCTATACAAACTATGGAGAAGCATAAATGGTTAGAAAATTTTCTTTTGGTCATATGTCAAGTAGTTGAGGGATTTGAATTCTTATGTGGAAATTTGAATCAGTGGTAAATTATGTCAGCATTTGACTAAAAAAACTGAGGTCATAACATGTCCTGCAACAAACTTTGTTATCACGTTTTTCCTAGGAATATCAATGTCTTGCAAGCTCTGATCATCAGTGATGTTAGTGGTGTCAATGTATCCTTTTTTATATTGCTTTGAAAGTAGGAAGAATGAATGGAGGAAGCTTCGTAGCTTTTGGTCGATTAACTACAAATACCCATTATTTAATAGTGAAAATTTTATTGCTTATATTTTGATATTTGCTCACACCAATCTTAAATATTCTAATCTCTCCACATAAGACCATACCATATAATGTCATATACCCACAATGTCACAATTGTCTTTACTTTACTAACTAGACCAGCTCTCTCATTTTGGGTTGCCACTGACTGCATCATAGCAGTTGGACCGCCTTTCTAGGTTTATCCATACACTAGGTTTTTTTTGCAGGACTGCATTGTGGTATCATCTTTGGGTAAAATGGGTTTGTCTGCAAGCTCATTAGAGACCGGGAACACATCCCCATATGTGATCGACTTCTTTTTTGGTGACAATCAAGGTATTTCCTAGGTCTGTGAGGTTTTAAAAGAAAATGTCAATAATAAGAAAATAGTGAAAATTTAAATGGAAAATTTGGTAATTAATGTTTTTCATCATTTGACTTAACAACTAGGGGGTCTTTGTCTAACGACAAAAGTTCAGGGGGTCTTTGTTACAAATTAAAGTATAAGGGGGTCTTTGTCATTGACCCCATAGTATAGGGAGGGTCTTTGTAATTTACCCTTAAAATTATTTAGATATACTGGCCTCACAAAATATTTTGTCATTAAAATTAACAGGATGGATTAAAAAGACAAAATAGCCTTCACAACTAGAATCTCTCAATAGCCCAATTTCTTAATCATTTGAGGCCCTAAACCCATTGAAATTTATGATTAGATCATATCTTTGGACGTCAAAGAGAAACCTTAGAAAATGTCAAATGTCACTTCCCTCTTAACCATGGTTTGCCTTCAAAAAGGTGTGTACTCTTTGCTAAAGTCCATTTAGATAAACCTCTTAATGTGGTTGGGGTCATTCAACAAAATCGTAATACATGGCAATGGATGAAGTGAGAGCAATGTTTAAGAATCAAACACAACATAAAGGTAAGGAGGGGAGGGGTTTATGGGTTAAATGTTCAACCAGGGGTCAAACCATGATGACTTGACATATACATACATACATACATATATGTATTACAACTTTAAATATACTTAAATATAATGTATTGATGGCAAATTTCTTAATTTTTAAAACAAATGATTATGGTTCAAGTCTCTTAATTTACATTTTCTTTAAAATATATCATAATAAAGTAATATGTACAATAAAGACTCATTAGTTAACATAAGTTAAGAAGTAGACTATGGTAAGTAAATAATATATGAAAATAAGAGGTCATGGGTTTAAATCTTGCTAAGAACATTTTAAAATTTATATTAATTAAGGACCCAGGCAGTTTCATGAATCTAGGACCGATTCATCAGTTTTCTGGTTAAATCGGCTAGTTAACTAATTTTCACTTTTTTTTAACAAAAGCGAATATTGGGGTATGATCAAATCAACCATTGTCCCAGGTCATGGTTCAACCGGTCCCATCAGCCGATCCAATTTGATTTTCTAAACACTGAGTGAGAGTCTGCATGGGAGAAAGAGCAAGTGAGATGCCTTATGAGTATCAGTTAAAAGAGAAAAAAGATATGGTAAGTGATTTATGGAATAGTCGTGATCTATTAAGGATTTTCCATTGTTATTGACCGAAGGAACTCCAAGAACTAATGCATGTTTGTTGTAATGGACTATGAAACTAAAGAAATAGTAGAAATCTTAGCAACGAGGGCAAGATAGATTATTCAAATGAAACTAGAAGATGCGAAAAAAAAAGGAGGAAAACAGAATGGTCTAAGGGGCCATGGCTTAAGGTTCGGGTGGATGTTAGGAAACCTTTAGAAAAAGGCTTGTGGGGTTATTTGGAGGAAGGGAAGAATAGGTGGTTCTCCTTCTAATATGAAAATCTACCCTTTCTATTTCATCATTGTGAAACACATTAAAGAGAATACTCAAATGTTCCAAGGTTAACCAATGGTTCATAAAGAACGGTCATGTGATTATGACCCTTAGGTTAAAGCAATGATTGGAAAGTAAGTTGATAGATTATTGAATATGAAAAGTAAAAGTCCTACTATAAAGAAGGATGATCCAAGGCTAAAGATAAAAGGACCGATAAGATCTACTTGAGGTGCTAAATATAATGAACTTCTCCTTTCAAATTACAAAGGATTTCTGTAAGAGAAGCCATCAATGAGAAGAAGACTCCTTCAAAGAGAAACCACAAGAAAAAATAGACAAGGAGAAGAGAATAGAGGATTCTTAAACAACATAAATGTTATCTTAACGTTATGAACTTTTTTCAGCAATGGGGGTTAGATATGAAAGTGAGCAATTGGCTCTAAGGTTAAGGAAAGTGACTCTTCTATTTCAGGCAGGTAAGGAAGTCCTCTTGAAACCAGTCATCTATAAAATTCCCACTTTATTGTACATCTTGCTTCCTAATTCCCAAAAAAAAAACATATGTGATGACTTAATGAAGCTTTAGAGGAAATTTTGGTAGAGTGACCAAGAAGACAAAAAAAAAAGAAGACAAAATGGATTGTTTGGGGTCGAATTTGCAAGAATAAACTAAACGGTGGATTAGGTTTTAGGGACCGTTAAGCCTTCAATTAGCAAAGTTGACTTGGAGACTGTGTTCAGATTCTTCAAGTCCATGGGCTAAAACTCCAAAAACAAAGTATTTTCCAAAACAAATTTTCCTCCATGCCAAAATCAATAGTAACCCCTTTTAGGGCTAGAAAAGCATATTGAAATATTGGGAGATTTTCCAAAAGGGCATAATATAATATGGAAAGTTAATAATAGTAACCCTTTCAAAGCTTTCTTGGGCTTTTCTAGACTTTAAAACTTCTCTATGTAGCTATGTCTTGTACAAATAAGTTTCACTTGAGGCTTAAGCAATATGCACTTGATCTTTACAGGGAGAACTTAGGAGTAGAGCTTAAGTTTCTATTCACATGAGCTCAGCTTTTTGACAACCTACTAGCTTTCTGTAGGTCTTATTTTTGTAACCTAGGCCTCCGTTTTGGGTTTGCAATTGTTAGACAATAAAAGGGGCCTCACTTAACAATTTAAGCTTTTAACTTTTAAATTAATGATTACTTGAGATGACCAAATGGTATAGTGTTTGTTCCTTATTATCCCTATTATAATTAATTAAATTTTAAAACAAAATATGAGCAGGTTTGTACTTGCCCGAGTAGTGATGATGAAGTCCTAAAACTAATTGTATACAAAACTGAAGTAGTATACTTAATCAATCAAAATATAAGGCGGTTGAGAACTTGAGTAGTTGGTTTTGCTCTATGGATCAGCTTCACTACGACTATAACATTAAGAAGCCATTAAAAATTTCTAACTTATCAGATGAGCGAGCGTATTGTGTGTTGGGTGAAAGGGTAGCCCAAACTCCAAAGTCTCTCTACTATTTCTACGATTTCACTAAACCCATCCTTCCTAATTTTTAAAGTTGGACTTGGGCTAATTAGCTTGGGGCTTGATGAGAAAGATCCATATCCAAAGTTCAACTTTGGAAATTAAAATCTTTGATTGAAATAAATAAACATAGTTTACAAGTTACAACATAAACAAAACTAAGAAGCAAATAACGCACAGGCATACCCTTTCCCTTGATTTACGAGTTAGGACTTTCATATGCCACCACATATGAAGGAAATAATTTTCAATTTTCCTATTCTAAATGGAATATTGGAAATTAAGAAAGTGTGACAAGGGTTTTTAATAGGGTAAACACTTGGAACTTGAGCTAATAACCAAGGCTTTTAGAATAGAAGAATCCCTAGTATCAGCACATGCTCTTCTAGTTACCAATTCCATATTCTTATTCAAATTTTGTCTCACCATATTCTCCACCATTCTCTTTCCCTCATTGGCTTACCTCTGGTTTATAGGGGAACCCATGATGACCCTTCCCGTTTGAGGCCCAAAGTGAGCTCCTATCTTTGTTTGCCTCTCATCTTTGAACCACTACAATAACTTCAGTGCTCTCTTCTAAGCTAAAGGATTCCATAGCAAGGCCACCTTAAGAAGAATAGGAACAATTCCCAGTTGTGCCATCTTCTCTCTTTGCATTGAGCTTTGATGTGCCAGAATCACTAGGATATATGCAGCCAATTCCTGACATTTGGGTTTGTCTTCTCCTACCATAATCTCTATGAAGGTTCCTGGAACCATTGCTTCATTTTCCATTGCTTTCTTTCCCATCAAAGCCACCACCATGTTCCCTAGAGTCACTAGAGTTTTCTTCAAAGTTTCTTTTTCAAAGGTTAAGGCCAACAATGCGTGTATGACACCATTAGAAACCAAAGGTCCTACTCTGCCCAACATGGTGGAGAGGATATGGATAGTCCCCAAACAAGCATTCTTGACTTCCATGCTTGCATTTTATTCAAGGACCCTGGCTAAGAAGGGGAGGATTTCTAATGAAGCAATATGGAATTGGGTGTTGGTCAAAGAAGAGATTGACAACACCAGTATAGAGAAATAACCCAATCCATGGATTAAACCCCTAAACCAGCCTGATGAAGGATGATTTGGACCGACCTAGTAAAGAGGGGACACGTGGACACAAACTGACCAAAAGATGACAACTCAGCCTGACATGACCAGTCTACAACAGATCGAGCTTGGATATTCAACCACCTCGGTTAAGGTGACATTCTCGGGATGAGATCACCTCGGTACCAAATCGCAACAGGATCACCTTGATCCCAAGGCACTTCGGCATTCAACCCAGTTCGGAACCTAAAGGCATCAGCTTGGGGATACCGATAGACCACTACGTGATGATCCAGAAAATCCCTCCAACGGATTCCAAACCTTGCGGGATTACACCGTGTAATGGCAAGCCTTATCTCCTCCCCACCCGGTTCGGGCGAAATTGATGAGCCTTATCAGTTGACAACGTTATCCCCCAATTAAAGCGGAAACGGATCTCATCGTGACGAAGATCCCACAACCGGTCTGCAAAACTTGCGAGGACTCAACTATATAAAGGCTCCACCCCCGATGGTTCAAGGTACGTGTGATTTCTCTACTATCTAGCTCTCTATATTCTCAAAGCAATTTTCAGCTCACAACAACCTATTAATTTAAGCATTGGAGCAACCTCGCCGGATTAGCTACATTGGGTTCTTTGATCTTATTTTGCAGATCCGCTTAGCTAGTCGTCCGACTGGAAGCCAGATCATCCTCCAGTAGGGAGCAGTCAGATCGCACTACATCACAACCCAATCTTCAAACCAAACACTTGTAGTTCAACCTCTGTAAATTTTGATGAAAATCACCTGATCGGTTACCACTTTTATGAAATCAATTGATTGGTTACAAGTTGTTCCGATATCATGTCTTTTTCATCATCATCCTTTTTTCTTTTGCATTTCACATAAAATTAAAAGAAAAATTACATATAGGTGTACCCCATGCTTTAGGGGTAATAACACTTAAGGGCCCTAATTATTAAGTGTGATAACCTAGTATCCTAGAGCTTGGACTTTCAGAAATCTACACTCAAATCTAAGGGGCCATTTGCAAGTCTTTTTTTGGGAGATCTTCTAGAAGCTTTGACAGTCAAAAGATGATGTGAACTTTTGCATCAAGATCTTAGTAGCTTGAAGACTGTTTGGTTAAGGCACATCTTTCCGTGCAAAGATGAGTTGAAAAAAAGGCAAAAAACTCCACTTAGAGCTTCTCGAAAATAGCTTGAAACGGGCTTCCCACATCTTTTTGGGGCTGCGGCTAGATCTTTTCCTAGCCAAAAGGGAAAAGGCCAGAATATAGGTTACCAAGCTTCTAAAAAGTTGATAGCCCACGCGAAAAGACGCACCAAATGGGGCCTAGTAGTTAGCATTTTGTTAGTTACCCACAACACTTGATGTCATGCATGCCTTAAAACATTTTGAAATCCAAAACTATCTTTCACATATTTTATAAGACCATTTCATGAGGGTTGTTTCAAGTTCTATAAGATTGACCTTGCATTAGAATGTAACCATTCTCCCAAACTAACTCAACAAATTCATTATTAGGATTGCATCAAAAAGAATTTAAAATTGGCAATTTGATAATTATACCACTCATTTAAATGCCGATTAACTGTATTGGACTCAAGTGTTGAATTTTAAAAGTTCAGCGTTATTGCTTGTCACACTTGAAAGTTGAAGCACTTTTGTCTCACTTACCCCAAGTACCTTAATGAGATTTTCCTAAAATCAAACCCCAAAACCCTGAACCAATCGACTTGAGCTCATATTTTGGTTAGGATGGTTGAGTTTTTAGGCTTGGGTTAACCTGAACCAAGTTGTATCACCTTACTCTGCTCCAATGATGTTAATCAAACTGTTGTTCACTAATAGCAAACAAAAACGGATGGGAACATAGGCTAAATTGAATTTTGGCCCACAAAATCAGCTAATAAGATTGAGAGGTACCTATGAATGGTTGGTTTGATGCTTGAAGCATTTGGACAAGTGACAAGTTATGGTTGACCTAGACCCAAAATTTTGCCTCTTTTACAAATGATAACATAACAAACGAGCTCATGTTTGTCTTCTCATTGTCTTTAGATTGTTTACACTAATGCAATTTTGTCATTATAGACTTGTAGTAAATCATCATATCAAATCATAAACTGTGGTTGAACTAGATCAAATATCAAATTTGTCTACTATTTATTTGATTTGGTCCACAAAAAAAATCATTGTGATAGAATTACAGTATTGCCCTTGCTAATGATACATAATCTCAATTCCAGTTCAACCCAAATATGAGTAAATACTGAGATTGAATTGGGATATTGGCATAGTTAAATTTAGGTAAGATATTTCTAGCCCCAACTAAGATATATTCAATTTTGCAAGTAATTTTAGGTAAAATTTGGCAACTTGATTAGACTGGCACAATAAGAAAGGAGACCCATAGCTTTTTTTTTTCTTGGTACAAATTCTAATAAAAGGGAGACATAGAATGGTCAATCTTGGACTACAAATTGTAGCTTTTCTATAGGTTGAATGCATATAAAAGATGCATTAATTCCTCAATATTCACAAATATTTGTAAAGAGAACAAACTCACAGGCCTAGAGAGAGAGAGAGAGAGAGAGAGAGAGAGATGGGGAAGTCGTCACCAACCTCTCAAAAAGTTCGCTGAAAATATGGATAATAGATATCTTTACAACTTTTCGGCCTCCTTCTTTCCTCATTGGGAAAAAGTGAAAAACGAAAGATGGGAATACTCAGACCATGAAATTGATGTAATCTAGATGAGCTTCACCCAATGAAAACATCTTATTGGTGTTCTTGTTGGCTGTAGACATTAACATTGATTTGACTAAGACCATTATTGCCCAATCTTTCTTTCCAAGGGCTCTAGTGGGAGCCTGGAAGGTCCATTCCATTAAGGTTGCTTCTTTTGCAACACTTGTTGTGTTGCCACTTGCCATTTGGACATTCTTGTTGTTATCAGGAAAACTAATTATGACTGCAAAACATATTAGAATTTAGAAACATCACACGAGCCACAAGGGATGGAATCGTGAAGAGAGTAGGGATTGCTCTTGAATCTTGTCCTTGATTGATTCAACCCCAACTCCAATTCTATTTGGTTTTGTGATAAGAGAAAATAAATCATTATTTCACCAGAGAGTAGTGATATACAGGATGATGGAGCTTTTTGCCTATTCCCACTGAGTATTGACAAACAATTAGAATATAGCCAGCAATTAACTTCATATTTAAACCCAGAAAGAGATCATAATCTTTCCCATGTTCCCAAGGAAATTGATTTCACTGTGCGGAGATCCCTTAACTTAATTCAACTTTAACTCTGTTTGAACCATGATAGATAACTCATAACATCAGAAAACAAAAAGAATGAAAACAAAAATAGAAGAGATAAATTCAAACATAGGTAGGTTAATTGTTTGGGTTATTTAATCTCTACAATGGACCATGCGCATAAATGATTGCCCCCAATCAATTAAGTAGGTTTAGGCATGGCTTTAAACAACAACTCAAAAATGAAATTGTTATGGCCATCGGTTTCCGAGTCAATGGTTCGATCATCCTATTTGAATGGATGATCCATTTTGATAAAAAAATAATTAAAAATAAAAATGGCCAAAAATCGTTGAATGGATCAACAGGTTGATAATTTGATCACCCGGGTCAATGGGTCGTTGACTGATTCAATGGTTTTTAGCCAGAGACTGGGTTTGGGGTAAAATGGAATCGGTTGCTTAGATGGTTTCTAGGCTGAATGGTGCAACCGTCTGAGTCAATGGCATTTTGAAAACCATGGGTTTAGGCATGGATAGAATAATAGATGCTCTTCTCTCCACAAACAATAGGTACTACAATCAGATCACTGTTTGTACCAAAAAACCTAACATTATTGTCTCTATCCCAATTGGGAAGAGGCTTTTACCTCTTCATGAATGCACTTCCATGCACAAGAGTTTCTGATATGCATGTAAAGGAAAAAAAGTAGTCTTACTTTCTAGTCTCTAATTTCATTTTTACAGTTCATAGTGCTCTTTCTTTATGTGGGTTTTTCACTTTTCAGATGCCACATTGGGGATTTTGATTGTACATTTGGACTGATCATAACTCTCATTTGTTGCTAACATTCTAAGTTTTGACAATTGCTATCTCATTACTTTTCTCCTTACAAGTATATGGTTACTTTGCTACATTATTCATGGAACCAAGTAGGGCTGTCAATAGACTGGATACTGGTCCAATCTGATCTTATTCGGTATGAGTCCATGGATACTTTAAGCCATTTTGGATTGATCCAGTACATTGTCTGGTCCATTGATTGACACATGTACTCTTATCTTATGTCAATGGACGCCTCGGGATATCAATTCAACAAAGTTGATTTTGATTCAGATGGCTCCAACCCAAACCCGATCCACTGACATTCCCTAACCAAGGGCCCACTAATAACTTTATATAAAAGCATTATTTAGTACTGATTGAATCCGTATGTGCATACAACACATGCAATCACTCAAGTGGATGCCACTAACTGGTTTAGGGTTCATTCATCAACATTAACTGATACCAATTCCTTGGTTTTTTATAAATTGGAATTTGTGAATCACACATTTTGTTTCTAACTTCTAAAACTTTAGAATACATTGTCGATACCTCGAATCATTGTTTCACATGGCAATAAAACAAACTATTGTTTTGTGGAGCTGGCCCTAAAGTGAAGATTGATGTAACGCGTGGGATTCATTTAATAATAAGGTGAAATCCACACTACCCAACAACACTTGGATAAACAATTTCAACTTTCATTCTTAGATCAAAAGGCTTCAAACGTTTTCATAATATGGGGCCCATACTTTTGGGAAACTCCATTCAAACCAAGTAACCAAAAAAATTGAGCTCACACGTCATGGGAAGTTGCCAAGTTGGGCTTGGTTTAGCTATCAACTATTAATTGGGCTTGGGCTTCAGTTGACAAATGGCTCAGTGAGGGAGGCACACTGGAAATCATGTTAGGTAAAATCGTAAACCAAAACTCTCTCTCCCTGTGAAACTTATTTTTGTAACTATAATGGCTCCAACTGCTATGGTGGAGACTGCAACAAAGCAAATGAAATTCATTTACAGGTCAAGTGATTATGCTTCTACTGCCCAACTCGCCCGAGTTCGTCTCCACCTTCCTTGACGCGTCTTAATGTGGTGCCACAAACACAATAGCGAATCCCTTCTACACATTGTCGGAGATCGCCAAACAAGCCAAAGACTCGAATGCGGCTGTCGATTTGCTTTCTGGGATGCGAAGAGCATTTCTGGTTATAACTTGGCTAGAATCTTATGATCCATTTGCATGAATACAGAGGCAGAGGAGGAAGACGAGCAACAATGCCCTTTATTAATATTTTCCCAAAAATGTTGCCCTATTTTAGTTATTATATAAAAATATTATTTTTATTGATATTAAGGGCAAAAAGTTGCCCTTATCTACTAGAAATCCATTATTAAACAACATTTTTGCTGTTGCATGTGCTCTCTACCATCCGTTTGTTGTTTTCCTTGCGAAGTCCTTTTCTTTCTTGTTTGATTGATTCGCTTTTGTAAGTTTGTTCTCTCCAAAACTAGAAGAATTTAAGAGATTTCTATTGTATATTTAAAACATAAATCTGAAATGGTTTCTCCAATCTTTGTCTCTCTTTATCTCCTCACCGAGCACCAAGCATGTACTAGGCTTTTCCTCCTTGGTTCCTTACCTACTCCACAAAACTCTTTATTGGAGATACACCACCTATCTCTATCTCCTAACTCGGCTAGATATCTATCCTTAGGATAACAATTATCCTCGAATCCTTAGGATAATTGTTATCCTAATGAGATGTACTCTCCTAATTGCTATCTCCGTAAAACTCTATCAAGATGGAGTTCCTTTTGTTGTAAACCTCTTCTCATTATAAATAAGATCAAGGCCAATGCTCTTCTCATTGTGCCCAATTATTCTTTGAGATCTTCGACTTTGTCTTGGTATCGGAGTATTCTACGATTCCCATGGCTTCCAGTGGCTTAAGTTCGAGTTTCAACACTCAATAGGTGCCTTTGCCACTACCAACACATCAAGTTCGAGTTCAACTCCATATAGTGGCATACAATATCTTCCCATTAAGCTTAGCAATGATAATTACCTGCTTTGGAAAGCCCAACTGCTGTCGATCCTCTACACTAACTGGTTGATGGTTTACGTAGACAGATCAATTGCTGCACCACTACAGTATATACCAGGTCCGATCGGTGGCAATTGGATGGTTGCATCTCTCATGGAGAACGTGTTTGCACAAGGAGTAGGACATCGGTTGTCTCATGATGTATGGAATGCCCTTGCTAAGTCCTTCGCCAATTATTCTCACTCCAAATTGCTTCAGTACAGAAGACAACTTCAGAGTCTCAAGAAAGGAGGTATGACTATTTTTGAATATATTCGGAAAGGTAGGTTTATAGCTGATAGCCTTTTTATTGTTGTTGAACCCATTAACATGAGTGATTTAATTCTCTATATACTTGCCGAATTAGGAGCTGAATATGAATCTGTTGTGACTACTATTACTAATAGGCCCTATATAGAGGACCTTGATGTTGATGTTTTAGGCATTCTTATTGGCCATGAGAGCTAGCAAGAATAGACTGCTACTCCTGTCGACTCCACACCCCCTGCAACTAATATTGCTAATTTTAAGAACAAAAATCAGAACAACAATCAATATACTGTTCCTATGAACAACTGTGGTACAGGCAGGGGGCGTGGTTCTTTAGATAACCATACAAATAATGGAGGTAGAGGGCGCGACAATCAAATTGTTTGTCAATTTTGCAATAAACCGGGACATGGAGCTGTGAAATGTCGACGACACTATGATTTGAATTACAAGAATGAAGAGACAGAACTAGCCGCCTACAACAACAACACTACTCCCTCTCAATCATTGTTTGACCCAACTTGTTATCCAGATAGTGGTGCCACGCATCACATGACACCTGACATTGATAATCTGCAGGTTTAGTCTGAGTATGCAAGAATCGATCAAGTTAAAGTGGGGAGCGGTTCAGGTTTGGCAATTAAGAATATTGGTTTTTCAGTTATTAGCACTGCTACTCATCAATTTGCTTTAAAAAATATTTTTTATGTGCCGAAATTATCTAAAAATGTGTTATCTGTTCACAAGTTTGCTTGTGATAACATCTCATTTTTAAGTTTCATGGTGACTATTTTCTTGTGAAGGATTATATGGGGAACATCCTACTGCGAGGAGCCAGTAAAGACAACCTCTATCAATTTCCAAGAAGTATGATTAGTACGAATTGGCCTTCAGCCTTAGTCATTGAACAGGTTTCCGTTAGTGAGTGGCACAAACAGCTTAGATATCCGGCTATGCGAGTTGTGAGGCAAGTTGTATCCTAGTTTGGATTACCATATGAAGGTCAATTTAATTTCAACCCTAATTTAGTATGTGAGTCATGTCAAGCAAGCAAGAGTCATAGGTTATCTCTCCCCCTTCTTCTACAACTATTTCTAGTCCATTAGATTTGTTTTTTTTAGATGTATGGGGACTAACTCCAATTTTATCCAATGCAAAGTTTCAATATTATGTAATTTTCATTGATGCTTATAGCAAATTTTGTTTCCGTTGCGACGGAAGATGTCTTTGATGTATTTTGTCTTTTAAGCATCATGTTGATATTTTATTTAATACCAAAATCAAGGCCTTACAATTTGATTGGGGTGGAGAATATTGGAGGCTCTCTACTTACTTGGACTCTACCAGCATTACTCACTAGCTTGCGTGTCCTCACACACATGAACAAAACGGAAGCGCTGAATGGAAACATCGCCATGTCATCAAAGCAACTTTCTCCTCGTTGCTCTCCTTTTGGGCGGATGCCGCTCTTACAATTGTATACTTAATTGTCAGGTAATAAATCTTTTGAGTATAGTAATTAATCCAAGTATCCAACATACTATTCAGCCATCGAGGAGTTCACAACCTACGACCTATTCACTGAAAGACAAACAATAGATCATTCAATTCAGCCACTTCAACCGTGACCAGATGTCCTCGTGTCCATGTCCCCTTGCTTGCTTAGCACAAATTCCTTAAAAGTTTTTTGAAATGCGTACTGAAAAATAAAAGACAGACTTAAGGTGAGTTATGTTCCACATGATCTGTCAATTTTGAACGGAAAATTGGTTGTATTACAAAAATGTACAGAACTCAATCTAAGAGGTGATCCCAGAGAAACATTTATCAGACAAAAACGCATTTAATCACAAACAAATTATTCAGCCATCAAATAAAGCCAGCATATCACCCAGAAAATTGAATGTACACTTTCAGCATTCAAAAAGTAACTGAATCTCATAAACCAAATTATCCTGCTGCCTGGAAATCACCGAAGTCATCTTCTGCAGTGTCCTCAGAGATCTGACTTTGATGATTTGGTGGTTCCTTTCTAGAATGCATAAACTCAGTCTTTGTAGTTCCTTCAAGGGTTAAGTTAGATGACAAACTTCCTGGAGACATCTGCTCAGAATTAACAGGTGAAACCGTTGCAGCTGGAGGGGGTGGTGGCTTAAGACAGATCATGGGATCATTCTTATTTGTTTTGTCATCTAATGAGAGATTGTTGAGGTCCTGATCAAAAAAAGCAGACCTAACTCTGCGGCTTCCTTTCTTCTGCAATACAGAATTCATACTGTTATCATCAAATTTGCACCAATATATGATTTTATTCCACAGAAACATTACACAGGTTATATATGGTTGCAAAAGATCTCACGTTCTTTATTTTAAGTACTAGAGTTTCCCCTTCTTTCAGACTGTAATCAACTGATGAAGTGCTTTGGTAATGTTGCTCCATCTCTTCAGCGGTTTTCTTTTTGTTCAGATATCTTTCAAACATTTAAGAAGAAACAACTGTCACAGGTTGCACTGCTCTTAAGTTCATATTTGCATCTCAAATAAAACATATGATTCATATATACTACCAGTATTTTGAACAACACAGAGACTGAATGAAAAATGAAAAAAGAAAACAAAGAAACCAGATGCAAGGATACTTCATGTGGTCATGAAGCGCAGCTTGGAAGTCATATGCTTGTGGCCTTTCTCTAAACCCAATACCAATAAAAGCATGCCGTAGACGACCACCTACATAGATCACAGATGCATGAGCATCAGATTTTGCATAAAGAATCGGCTCTGAAAGAGAAGAGGCATGAAGGAAAGAAATAAACAGAAGGGGGTGTTATGGCACACTAAAGGCTAAAACAGATATCATGATCCAACTGAAGTTACCATACTACTAGTGTTTACCATGATGGTTTCCTGGCTTGTAATGATATCTAAGTTTACATACATATTACTTTTAGAAAATGACTGATTTATTATAAATTCAATCTGAATGGACATTGGATTTTGGAAAGGCAACAACTTGGATCTGGGGGATTCAGAACCCATAAAATTGTCTAGAGGAGCCTTCGACTTGTCCATAAATTTTTACAAGTAGTCAAATATATTATTATATAGTGCATAAAAATATATGAAAAGATCATTTACGGTATAGTCTACGACCTATTACCTACATATGGCAGGGAAACGGTGGGACAAGGCTTAGATAAGGTACACTTCAGATTTAAGTACCCGACATGATATAACACTGTTATACAGGTATCTGGTATCATAACCTGCAACACTTTACAAAAAAGGGTGATCATTGGTCAAGCTGGGGTTAGCACCTAATAGAAGAGGCTTAATCTAGGTCCAAACCCAGCCCCAAGCTTCCAGGCCTATCAATATTAAATATTTAAAATATGTTATACTTTTTCATGCATAAAAATTAGGGGTGCAACTCGGGTTGGCCCGAGTTAACATTTTACACTTCTTCGGGCTTGGGCCCATTCAAATTTTGACAAAATTCAAACCCTAACCCGTCCAAGTTGCAGGTTGCACCCCTAATAAAAATATATATTAATACTTAATACAGTATAAAACATTCTATGCAAAACTATAATATAATAAAAAGTCATTACTCAATATTGGTTGTGCTTACACATAAACACAACATATGCATTTCTGTCACACTCATTTTTTGGACATGTTGCTTCTTCACTGCCCAACACTTTGCTCCATATAATATAGCTGGCCTTACAATTGTTTTATAGGATTTTCCTTTTAATCCAAGTGGCATTTGTCTATTACATAAAACTCTAGATGCACCCCTCCATTTTTCCCATCCTGCTCTAATTACATGGACAACATCCTCTTCAATCTCTCCTGGTTATGATCATCAAACCAAGGTACTGGAAAAAGGTCACCTTGATTTATCTCTTGATTGCACTCCTATTACAGATCATATATTCCGTTTTAGTCCTACTTACTTTAAGCATCTGTCTATAAGCTTAATTTTGCATTTGATCCTTTATTAGTTTCATCAATTAAAACAATGTCACCAGCAAACAACATGCACCAAGGGACCTCGTCTTGAATATGTTTAGTCAATTCATCTTTTACCAATGAAAATAAATAAGGGCCAAGTGCTGAACCTAGGTGAAGACCCTTTTTTTGGTTGACGGTGAAGACCCATTGTAACTATAAATTTTGATATTTCTCCCACAAGTGTTCTAACATTAGTTGTTGCACCCTCATACTAGTTCTATGTACCTATTTAGAACCCCTTTCTTTTCCAAGACCCACAATATCATCCCTCAAGAATTCTATCACAAACTTTCTCTAGATCAATGAATATTGTATGAAGATCTTTCTTTCTTTCTTTTTTTTTTTTTTTTTTTTTTTATCAATGAGTATTGTGTCAATCATCTCAAAAGAAAAATAGCTTCCATGGTTGATCTCTCTAGCATAAACACAAATTGGTTCTCCAATATACTTGTTTCATGTCGTACTCTTTGGTAAAATTTTCATTCCCAAAGTTTCATAATGTGGCTCACAAGTTTGATCCCTTGATGGTTATTACAACTTTGTATATCGCCTTTGTTGTTAAATATAGGTACCATACTCCTTTTTCTCCATCATCTTTTAGTTATCTTACAAAATAGCTTAGCTAGCCAATATAAACCTACCTCTCCCATACCTTTCCACACCAAGGTTTTAAGTATCGATACACCTGATATGCACAACCCTTGTGTATCGGTGTTTGCAAGGCACACATATTTTTTTTCAAAAGTCCTGAAGGGGTCGGTCTTTGACCTGATACCCCCCCTGAAATTTCCCAAATCCAAAATACCTTTTATTTAAGTGTATCGGGGTGCTACCGAAATAATACGATATACCTGATGGCCAATACACACTAATATGTAACAAAAATTTGAACCTTGTTCCACACTTCTATTGGATTCATATCTAGTCCTAATGTCTTTCTCTTTTCATCTTATTTAGCGACTCTTTCATTTCACTACTTCTAATATTATGAAGGTACATGTTATTTTTAACACTATTAGTGTTACTAGTCTCTCCTCCATTAGCATCCTCTACATGTTGTGTTCATTTAATAATTTTTCAAGAGTCTTTCCACTTTTGTTTGATTTAAATCTCTACATTTCCTTTCTCTTATCTTTGCTAGTTTATAAATTCCTTTTTCTTTATCTTTAGTGCCTAATTTATGATAAAGCTCATCAGATGACCTAAATTTAATTTCTATTACTTATTAACTTTCTTTCTTATTGTTTCATGTTTTTTGAAGTTTTTTGCATTTCTAATCTTTTGCCATTCTTTGTAACAAGCTCGCTTTAATCTTTATGAATCAAGCTCCAATTGATAATAAGACTACTAGCATCCACACAAATTTTGGAATCCCTCTCTTTCTAAATACACCAACAGATAATTCTTGGAACCATAATTCAGAATATAGCAAACCTAAACCAATCACCATAGAAAAAGACATTTCTCTCTCTAGTAAATCTGTATTATACATGTCATAATATATTACATAGAATCTACTAAAACTATGGGTTTATTATAATGTCTTATAGCCCATCCTCACCCTTGTTCAGCTCATGTATGCAACAGTCACCACAACAACAACAACTACAAGCATATTATATATTGAGAAAAATTGTAATTTGGACTTCAAATTCAACTACTGTTCCATTAAACTATATTCCTTCAATAACCAATGCTTATTTTCACATTTAGAAATACAAATTCTTGATTTTCTGCATCTATTCGTTGAGGCCTTTATTAGATCACCTACCATGGATGGATAAGAGTAATTAGACCCAATTATAGCAGAGTGTATAATTCTTGACAGGGTTTAAATAAATGTTTATAGAATCAGATGGTTACTCAAATAATAAGTTTAAAAAGTAAAAGAGATACAAAAATTGCTTAGTCAAAATCAAATTTGTCAACCTTGGACCAAACATAAAATCATTTTGGCTATCGAGTCATGGTCAAATGTTTGACTGTCCAGTCAACCACCTAGCTCACTCAAACAAATAATCTAAGACAGTATATTTTATAGACTATAAGCACTACTAATGCATATCTTTGGAGTAACTCTGACCACATCAACATTAATCAGACATCCCAAGAATTGTTTTGGCCACCTGCTCCCAGTAGGATTGTTATAATTGTGTGCTCTGATCCAAGTCCAGCAAAAGTATTCAAAAGAAAAATTGTCATAAAACTGGAAAGGATCATAGCTTACCTATACTCTCTTCTATCCGAAGAACAAAGTATCTGAAGAAACAACAAAGAAAAGTTTAGATGCTCTGCAGGTAAACATAAAGACTAACAGTTTCAAGCTAAAGAAAGAGATTCAAAAGTATTAAGCTCATAAGACAAAATTATGTGACACCAGAAAACTCATAAGCTATGATACCCAGCCATGGAAAAGGCGTTGATGAATGAAGTGTTGGAGAAAAAATTATACTAAAAATGAAGTATCTGACATGATATGACACTCACATGGACTTATCCATGTATCATAGCTTGTAATAGGTAATATATAAACAAACACAGAGCTTGCTTAACAAATGAATGAACCTAACCTGCTGCTGTCAATTACAGGTTCCACTGGATGTGGTTCCCCTTCTCTCAAAAATGCTCGAGCATAAAGTTCTCCTGCTTTGAATAATTCAAATAGTTAACCTAAAGAATGTAACAAAAATTTTAAGGAATATATCGAACAAAAAGGTCTCCTGCTATGAATAATTCAAATAAATAACATAAACAATATAAAGGAATACACCACATTATTTTCTTCCAGAAGAATGCCTCACCTGTAGTCTTATCTTCAAGCTTGATAATGCACTCCTCCCCTTTGCTGATGACTTTCAATGTCCCTTCCCATGCCCATTTGTTGACATTCCATTCATCAGCCCTAAGAGTAGACTTCGGAGTTCATTATCTTCATTTCAAATGGTAAAAGAAAAGGATATGGTATTTTGATTCATATCTGTATAGTCCCAATATACAGCTCCTTTATGCAAGTGGGCTAATATATATTGATTTAGATCTTCAAATACAATACAATACCTTACTGTTTCCAAAAGAAAGAAAGAAAAGAAAAAGATATGGTGGACTTCATGAACTTTGCATCTAAATGCATCTAAGATCGCAGTCTGTATTTGGCATGCAGAAAGACAGAATAAAGTGAAAAAGGGATGTCAGAGATGAGAAACAGCTATGGATGAAATCAAGCATAGCTGACGTTTGGAAAGCCACAAGGCCCACAGCTTGATGGACACCTACCTAAAATTAACAAAAGATAGGGTGTTAGGTATTTGTGTTCATGGGCATCCTCCCAACTACATGGATGAGGCACTCTGGAGAGCCCTAGGGAGAATACATATATCATCTGCATCTCTACAATAAGTTCATGAGTGGTTTTCCTATTTATTCCTCTCAATAACTGGGGGGCTTCACAAATTTTATAATGTGGTTATAGGTCCATTGACAACATGAATGCAGATTTTAGCAGCCCATGACCTGTTCTTGGAATCTTTTAAGCATTCATCATATCTTAAGGGTCAGAACCATGTAATCTATCTTGCCAAGTTATCATCAAGATGTTTTCGATGCTTCTTTTAATGACCTACAGTTCAGGAATGAGAATAAACGAAGAATTGCATCCAACAACACACGTCATTAAGGTAAATTGTTCTATGAGACTACCATTTTACTAAAGCATCTCTGAGAGTTCCACATGATCCCAGTATCTCTTTCCAGCTAGAATGGGTGATGCAACTCTCAAGCCACATGCCATCATGCATGCACATGGCACATTTATGTGGCATTGAACTTTCTTTATTGGATGAATCAATATTTGATTCTTCATCATGCTTAGTTAAGCCATAAAAATGATGGTTGCTCAGATAATTGATCAGTCTTGGAAACTTGTACAATTAGTCGATTGTTTTTATTAAATCTCAGGAATTCACTTACATAGTACTTTAGCAAATATGAACTCTTAATTATCAGAACAAGTATGCTTTGTAGTGTACTCTTGTCTGGAAAATGTTGTCTTTCAAGAAAATTGTCCACACAGAGTTTAAAGTTAAAGAAATCAAGTGCAAATTGTCTAATATGTCTCTTGGGCTACTGAATTCTACAAAATACAGTGAGATGTGCAAGTTAGGCATGGCATTTTGGAATCAATTTTCTGTTCTTGCACACTTTTGTATGCTGCATATGGAATTAACAATCCTCCTATGTAACATCAAGTAATTTTATCCCAAACTGCTCAAGTGATTATAAATTATATCACTTTCCATGCATACATAAAAAAGGTTATATTGCCTTCTATGCAACTTCACCTATTACTCTCATACATATTTGGAAATTTATCTTACATCCTATCCAAACTCCACAGTTGTGTACAAATGCAGCTTCTATCTGAAATGTTTTGGAATAATCAATAAAAATTGGCATACAATTGTTATTTGAGGTTGTTTATAGTTGAAACAGGCATACCATAAAAAATGCACGTGCTGGACTGATCATTGATATTTATAGTATTTGACATTACTTGCTTGTGAAATCTAATCTTTCTAGCTGAAGCGACACTGATATATGATGTGACAACACATCTCTAACCAATTTATATTGATCAACCCAAAATGTTTCAGGCAGAAACAGAAATGGTACCAAACACAACCTAAGCTATTGGGTCTAATCTGCATCAAAGAGCATGGTGATTGGTCCAACCAAACCAATAAAAGAATTTTCACTACAGTTTCATTCAGTTCAAGACATCAACATGTTTCTTATGACTGGTATAAGAAAGCTCATAGGCAGCACCAACAATTACTAGATCAGTAAAGAGATAAAGATTCAAGATGGATGGATCACCAAGGGAGGTCTTAATTGGTCAATGCTACCTTTTGATGCAGTTAAAAGTTAAAACCTTGGAAGTGTAACCATCTTCTAGAACATTAGCTACAAGTTCTACAAGTGGAACACTACACTTCAAGATTGCTGGTAGAAACAGATTGCAATGATACTAAAGCATACCACTTATTGAAGAAAGAAGCCAAAGATTGCAAAGAAATATTTTTCAAGGTACGCCACTTCGTTTATGAGGCATGCAACTTATAAGTTGTTCAGTCATTTCTGTAGAGCTGTAAATCAGGCTGTGCCACCTGCGGCCTGGCACGACAGCATGCGGGCCGTGCTAGGCACGACACAATCATGTGGGTCATGTTGGATCGGGGGGTTTAGGTCCATGGGCCGGCACGAGTACGACATGGCACGATTGTGCATATCGTGCCACTCGCGGCCCACATGCCGGCACAGCCCAGCCCACAGCCCGGCCCAGCCCACAACTGGTCGAGTGCAGCCCATCCGAGAAAACTAGTCATTGAGGGCCTTGGGGGACCCCCCAAATGGCTAGTTTCAGCTTTTTTAGGGGGTTTTTATAGAAATACCCCTCAATCAACAACTACAAGCCTATAAATAGCTATATAGGGGGTATTTATGTATTTTGGTTTTGGGGGAAGAAAAAGACAATAATGCCCCTCCATTAGCTATTAACATAACTAGTTTGGGACTTTGGGGGCATTTGGGTAAAGTGATAAATGACTTTATAATGACCAAAATACCCCTCCCAACAATGAAAAAACAACTAGTTTTTAGGGTATTTTGGCCAATTGAATTATTTGTTAATTCCTATAAATAGCCCTATCCTCCACCTTTGAGGCTTCAACTGTTGAAATCAAGTTGAGATTCTAAGCCGGTAATCCAGCCATCTGGGTAAGTACTATTAAAATAATTTTTATTTTTTTAGAATTAAAAAAAATGGCCAACTCCAACTCTCGAAACCAATTCCCCAATAGTAAGTTCACTAGCCCAATTTGGAAAATATTTAAAATAGAGGAGGTTGAGGGGAAGGAAAAAAAAAGCCGTTTTCCAAAAATCCAGGATTGACTTTAACTTCAGTAGCATGGGTGGTATTGGCCACTTGGGCAAACATTTGCTCTTCCATGAGAAACAAGAAAAAAGATATATACTTTAAAGATTTGTTGGATGTTGAGGATAAATTACAAGACAAAGGGCATGACACTACTACACCTGATGAAACAAACGATTGAAGTTAAGGAGATGGAGTAGTTTTTTCAATTTTATTTAAATTATTTGCTATTTTTTCAACAGGGTAATTTTTTATATTTTAAATGAAATAAAATTTCTATTTTTTTTTCAATTTGCTGTCCATTTTGTATTTTCATAAGTATTTTTTTCATTTCTTTGTTAGATATTTTTTTTCAATTTGTTTCCAAAGGAAAATTAAGTATTTTAGTTTTACTTAGCAAAAAAATCAAAATGTCAAAAAAAAAAAAAACAACAAAAAAAAGTTTGGGCCTTTTTGGCCCGGTTCAGTCCAAGCCCAAGGCCCAACCAAGCCCACAGCATGGCCTGCAGCCCACCTGGCCTAGACCCGCAACACGGCACAGGTCCGCATGGGCTCGGGCTGTGGGTCGTGTCAGGCCGACCCCCCAAAATATCCTAGGGGAGGGAGGCACGGCCCGGGACGACTAGCAGGCTGCACATGGGCCATGCCATGCCGACCCAACATGACCAGTTTTACAGCTCTACATTTCTGCTCTCTGTTGAGTGTTAACTGGTGTTTGCCAAGATCTTTATCTTAGTTGTTTTCTTCCTGGAAGTTGGTGGGCTTGAGTTGAAGGGGTAAGATGCTCTAGAGTGTCATTCCTCATGTTGTGTGCTGGGTTTTGTGAAAAGAGAGGAATGGGAGAACTTTTGAAGGAAAGTTCACCCTTTTAGAGGTTTCAGCAGCTAAGGCTGTGGCGATTTTGCATCCTTGGTTATCTGCCAACAATATGTTAAAAGACATCCCACATCATCATTTTTTTTTTTATTATAGTACTCTGTTTCTTGCCGCAGTCTGATTTTTTGTATTTAGTTGGGAGAGCCAAGTTTTTTGGTGGCTTCCCTGTATAGTTTCTGGCTGTACATGGAGCATACTTGATACTTGTACTGCTTTTTCAAGCTTAATACAATACTTTACCTTTTTCTCAAGAAAACGCAATATGGCACACCAATTTTATCACTGGAGCAAAATTATCAAGTTCCTGATTACCAAGGCTTTTCGTACTCCAATTCTAAGTAAAAGATGGCAGACATAAATCTTTTAACAAAATACAAAATACAACTCAATTAGTTAAGTAAGATGTGATGTGAGGTATCGCATAGACTATTTATTTCATTGTGCAGGTGGTGGGTTTTTTTTTTTTTCACTTTAAAATATTTCATACCCTTTTATTGAAAAGGCTTTTATTCCTACCACTTTGTAATATGTACATAGCCATAAAAATTTTGAAAACTTGTATCAGGAATGCAGTTCATAAAGGTGACAAAATGAACTTGTGTGCTTTCCTTCCAATTACACCTTTTGATGTTCCTTTTATGGTTCATTAAGTGTCTCCTTTCATTGCATATAAAAATGCAAGTCTCACAGTCATGCTTGAATAATTTCAAAAGGGCCATTACACAATGTTGATTATTTTGCCCCCACAAAAAAGGCCATTACCCAATGTTGGTCCCATCTGTGTTGGGTCTTGGGAGGGGTGGACTGTATAAGGAACCTAACTTTTGGCCTTTTTTGCACAAAGTAGCTGCTTCAGACTCAAACCTGCGTTTTCAATGATAAATTGATCCAGAGGAAGAGATTTTTTTATTTTTTTTTCTGATACAGAGGAAGAAACTAACAGGCCTAGGAAAAGGAGGGCCCAGTACATCAGACAACAGGGGTCCACTGCACACTTTCTACTTTTCTTCTTGATAATGAAAGGAAATTCATCAAAAGTTAAAAGAGAAGGAAGTATACAAAAATTCAAATGATTATTTTTTATTATACATAATTTTTCATTTCTACAGAGGTTGGTAGATTATATAGCTAAATCAATTGTAAAGCTGCTCTCTTTACATCAACTGCTTTAGAGACACTTTGTCTTGCATCTAGTGTCACCATACAGGGATACAGAACCAATCTGTCTAGTGAAAATGAACATGACTTCCTTCAGTACTTGCAAGATATAAACAGCAGGAGTGCGTTTTGAAATGTGGTCATTACATGAAAGTACACAGTGGCTTTATCTCAATGAGATTACTAATCACAAGTTGAGTAAATGATCATCTTGATCCTAAAATAAGAAAGAACTGAGATATTAAGAGAATAACCTGTAAGAAGCTGCGCTTATCCTTGGAGGTATCTGCATCATCAGGACAAGTTAGAACAGTGGCGCGCTTGACATAAGAAACAATAGAGGCAAGAGGAATAACGAGTTGGGCTCATCTAAGCATTTAACAGAGCTGGCTTGTCAACGTAGCATACTATACTGTAATATAAAATTTCCTTACACTGTAAATTAAAAGTGAGACTAACTAAATAAACATATCGTATTGTTTTATAAACTAATACAATACATGATTGCAATTTGTAATTAATAGTGAAAACATACAAAGCCATTGTCTTGATAAATCATAGATAACACTTAGATATAAGGTCAACTCTGAGAGAAAGAGATTAATTTTTTTCTAATTCTAGAAGGATGATATGAAAAGAACCAAATAATAAACAGAAAATATTCCTTTCTTTACAAGAGAAAAAAAAAAGATATTGCAAATCTGTATGGATAAACTTATGAAATGACGAAAAAGATTACAAATGAAATGTTGTCATACAATGATCTGAGAAGCCAGGTATCAAGCTACACCAATAATTATTGGAAATATATTGTTTGGATTCAGAGATTACTTTCCAAAACTAATCAGTAATCCTAGTTGAAACCGCCCCCCCCCCCCCCCCCCACACGTTAATTTGGAAAAATTTTAAATTCGGATGATGAGGGGATAAAGCACATTCAGAGGAATTACGAGAATACAAATAAATCTATTCTAAAAAAAATGCAGAAATACAGAGGTAGTTATCATAACAAGTTGAAAAGAAATAGATTTTTTATTTTCAAAAAAGACCGAAGAATATAATCTCTAAGTCCCCCAACTTGATGGTGTATACAGAAGATGATACGCAGTATCAGTTGTTTAAATGCCACATAATTTCGACAACCACATGCTTTTCTTATGAATGTTTTTTTCCTTCTCGATCAAAATTTTCAAAGTTCTCGCCACATCCAACATATATAGCATTCGATAAACAAAATTCAGTCATGGGGATGCCTTTCTCTTTTCCAATTCCCATAGATGCTACTTGTAGCGCCCATCCCCATTTTCAATCTTAATTATTCATTTCTCACTTCCAAGGCTTGGATCCCACACAATAATTTCCCCTTACCAACTCCTCCTGTTCTTTTGTTTCCAAATGCATTTGGCGTAGAAATTCATTTATAGCTTCTTATAAGCAAAAGAATCACCGGAACAGAGATCGATAATTGGACATTAAACCCTTGATTCTATGAATCTAAACTGTAGAATTTCATAATAAAAAGCAATTCACAGATCCAGAAAGACACAGAAATCTAAGAAACCGCAATCTCACCATGTAAACGTAACATTCAGAGACTTGAAACAGCACAAGCTCAACTGTTTCTGTGTCGTCTTCCTCTTCTTTGCCATCTTGATCGTCCAATTCACATGATCCATCGCGTTCTTTCTGCATGTTTGAAACCAGAGAGATTCCGAGAGAGGGTGGGGGAGATGGGAAAAGGCCAAAGATAACCCTGCAGCTTGGGTTGCAGCAGTAAATGCGGACGGAAAATGTTTACCCACGGGAGGACTGTCTCTTTCCTTCCATTCCGTGTGCGCGGAGAGGGGGCGATGCAGCAAAGCAGAGGAAGGAGTCTTGTGCGTCTATCTCACCAGACTTCCTGATATTCTACACGTACGTCCCCGTCTACAGCTAGATGATTGTTGGGATCTCCCGCTAACAAACACATTCCAACATCCTACCAATAAAATCAGGCACCGCACATCTCATCCCATCATCAGACCCATCAGATGAAATTGATGGGTATTGGAACCGCCAACAAAACACGTCCCAACCCTCTACATGGCGGATCCCACTTTTCCGATGGTTTTAGATGTGCAGTGTTAGATTAAGTTGGTAGATGGTTGGAACGTGTTTTGTTGGCAGAACATTCTAACTCCGCTGAAACAGGATTCTTCCGCATGTGCGCTATAAAATGTGCACGTTTTGGATACACAAGTGTAGAGAGCGCTGTGCCTGTGGCCGTAGGCGTACACATGATTTTTTCCGCAACGGAGTAGTTTAATATTATAGGTTAGACACATGTAAGACCACCTACGAGGGTATATCCCTATAATCTCACACGTAAGATAACGGATCTTCTCCATACAAGACGTGCATAAGGGGCAACGTCATCCAATCAAGAGTAAACACGTTATTAATCCATACAGTTAGTTCGTTTGTTGTGGGTCCCTATGGTTAGTTCAAATAGAAATTATACAATGCACCATGCACGCAAGGAACCAAGAGGGTCCGCACTCTTAAGGGTGAAAGTTGGGCTGGGTTTAGAGGTGTAAATCTCGTGCCGCCCGGCCCGAATTTGGATCGGCATGGCATGACGGTTTGGGCCGTATTGGACATGGGGTTTCAGGTTCATGGGCTGGCACGACATGATATGTCTATTGTGATTTTTTTTTTTAGAAATACCCTCAGCTATAAACAACTATATAGTGGAGGGTATTTATATATTTTGGTTTTGGGGGAGAAAGAATGACACAAGTGCCCCCAACAGCTATATAATAACTAGTTTGAGGGCATTTTGGGTAAAGTGATAAATAATTTTACAATGACCAAAATACCTTTTATAATAATTAAAAAATAGCTAGTTTTTAGGGTATTTTGGCAATTGAATTATTTTCAATTCTTATAAATAACCCTATTCTCTACTATTCTCATCACACCAATTCAACAATTCTCTTAATTTCTTCTCTACTTCTCATACTCTCCCAAGTCTTAATCTCTAAGTCTCTCATACATTCTTTCATCAAAGTCAAGAACAATAGGAGAAAATGATGAAGTCAATATTTTTTGTATACCCAATAGTTATATAGCATTTTTTCAAATTATTATAAAATTTGTTTTAATTTATTTGATATTTTTTAATAACGTGTTTTTTTTATTTTCAATTTGTAACTATATTGTATTTTTTTATATTTTATTAATTTATTTCATTTTCCAATTTTCATATTTCATTCATCAAACCATTGTATGCTCTGTATCATTCAAATTTAAATGAAACAAAATTCTTACTTTTCTTCCAATTTGTTATTTACTTTGAGTCTTTGTCTATTTGACTTCTTATTTAGTTAAGTATTTTTTTTTCATTTCTCTGTTAGATTTCTTATTTTTTCAAATAGTTTTCAAAGAAAATTTAAATATTTTAGTTTTACTTAACAAAGAAATAAAAAATAAAAAATGTAAAAAAAAAGTCTGACCCAATTCGACCCACATCCAAGACCCGATCTGTGGCCCAGCCCAACACGACCTCAGCCCACCCGACCCAGGCCCGCAACATGGTACGGACCCACACAGGCTTGGGCCGTGGGTCGTGCTGGTATGACCGCTGACCCCCTCCCCCAACTCTAAAACTTCACGTTGGATTCCGGTTAATGTCAGGTCGGTCTAACTTCTCTATGTCTAACAATCCCCCAAATGTATTTATTTCTTATATTCTAGGGAATTTATGTTTATTTAATATTAACATTATTATGTATAAAAAGATCACCATTGTCATGTTTTAGGAAAAATTGTTGACATACAATATGCATGCATACACATGGGCGAATTTACATATATGTCAATGTGGGTAATTGCCCCCACCGAGATTTGAAACTTTTTTAAATAGAATAAAAAAATTATTTCTTTTTTCACAATTACCTTAGGACCTACTTAACAAATGATTCTTATATCCTCAATTTTTTTTTTCAATATGACAACGGACAAGTATTGCCTTGAAAACTAAAAGATATTTCAAACCATATGTTATCTTTTCAATTTTAGGGTTGGATGCTTGGAGCGGGTAGCTAGATTGTGAAGGAGAAAATCAAGGAGATGAACCAAGTAGACTCCTAAGGATGAGACACACTTGAGGGGACCTCTCTCTTATTGTTTTACAAATTGAAAACCCTAATTTTTTATTTTAATGCAAAACCGTCTTAATTAACTGTTGCTGTTTTTCGAATAGTGTTTTCTTTCTTTTCTTTTTAGTTTTTAGATCCTTATTGTCTTGAAAATATTAGATAAAATTAGGGAAAAAGATGATTCATTTGTGAGATGTATCTATTTCTCTTAAAATGCTTAGAATAAAAATATTTTAATTTCAATTTTTTGTTTTAAATACTCAAATGTTATTACTAAGTTTTCCAACACAAAGGGCCCGAGAATAAATCATTGTGGCTGAGAATAAATCATTTTCTTTTGTTAAAATGGAAGGAAATCAATTAGCGCATATGCTTGAGTGGAAAGGTTTGAGAGAGTTAGGGTACTTCGGCTATGCCTATTTGGCTAGCTGACTGGTTTTTGCTTTAACTCTATTAGCTTTGTTGTGTAGTTTCTTTGTATTATCATTACTTCATTTAATGAATCCTCGTTACAAAAAAATGTTATGAGCAAGCAAAGTTTAAAGTATTGACACATATCAGCCCATATCGGCCGATGCATATCTTTTTGGGACCCCTCCGATATGCCCCTACAGTGGGTGTATCGGGGGTTTGACCGGTTCAGGAGGTGGAAGAGCCCTAAACCGCCCCCAGAATTGGTTGCAAAAAAAGATCAAAAAAAGGCATCAAAAGCTGTATCGATACAGTTGATGTTATGATAATGCTTGCCACTAATCAAAGGGCCTCCTGGATGCTGGATCCACCACTGTGCATATATGTATAGATAATTTCAAGTATTACATAAACATATAAATATATAAATACTTGTAGTGAATAATACATAATGATGAGGGCGGATTTGGCCCTCCAATGATACTGTGACACATGGTACCTCGGAAATAAATAGGTGACACCCGGAATCACTTTGGCAACAGCTTGCCTTAGCCAAGTTGATTGTGTCCCACTTGGCGGCCTGGCCCAGGTGCGACCTAGCCTTGGCACGAGCTGGTAGCCTAGCACAGGCACGACATGGCGACGTAGCACAAGCATTGACCTCGCGGCCTGGCACAGGCACCGACCTGGCAGCCTAGCAGCCTGGCACAGGCGTGACCTAGCGACCTGGCACATGAGCCGACCTGGTGACTTGCAAGATGTGCTTGTCGACAAATTCGGCATGCATATCCAAGCACTCCCACAATCCTTGGAAGTTGGCCCACGTGCCGAACGATCCGGAGGGTGGTCAACGTGCATGGCGGTTACCTCTAGGAATCTCGAACCACTTAGACGACCTCGCAAAAATCTCGGATATGGTGCGTGAAGCCCACGCCAAACAATACCTATATAAAGGCACCAACCCCAGAAGCAAAGGAGGGGGCAAGCAAGTAAGCAAATTCTAGCTCCCATACTTTGTGATTTTTCGCTCGTAGTCTACTATGAGAGTACTGACTTAAGCATCAGAGCGACCTCACCGGGTTAGCCACCCCGGGTCTTCTGACATTTAGTTCTTTGCAGGTCTCTAAAGAGCAACGGAGTTCATCAATCCAGTTCGACACCTCACAGGCAACCCTGCACCTGGTTAGCTCGACACCTCACAGGAAGCCCTGCACCTGGTCAACCCCGCGCCTCACAGGCAACTCGCCACCTGGTCAGCCCAGCACCTCACAGGCAGCTCGGCACCTAGGCAGCTCCGCTTCGGCCTCTGAGTCATCGGCCACTTGGAAATAGACCAAATGACAAAGTACTTAGCCAAAAACTAATACATAACAAAAAATTGATTCATCACATAAATATATAAATACATACATTTGTGGATGCATAATTGTATATACATAATAATGAAGACATATACAAGTATTTACATGCATAAATACTCATTTATGTAATATTTATACATGCAGATATAAAATTAAGTCGGATTTGGGTTGGTCAAGGTCTCAAACCTAAATAATTCAACTCAAAATTAAGTTTGCTTCATATTTTTTAATCCAAACCTCAACCCAACCCAACCATATTTTTTTTTTCCTGCGCTAACCTAACTTAAAATTAAGTTGGGTACATGCTTTTCAACCCTAACTTCAATCCAACCCAACCATACGTTATTGGGTTGGGTTTGGACTAATCCAAACCCAAGTTGAAACCCTAGCATTGCTATATATAATGGACAATTTGGATTGGCAAGGTTTTGCTATTTTCTTTTGACGGTTTTGATGAATCACTAGGATGTTCAAAACTTGGTATTGACTCGAAAGGCTATGGTGTAAGCTGAATAGGTCCAAACCAAGTTTTTTGATCGGAAAATGATAAATTACAAAGACCCCTTTGTAGTATATGGTCAATTACAAATATCCCATGTATTTTCATTTGGGACAAAAAGACCCCCCTGAACTTTCACTTTGCAACAAAATGCTCTTGAACATTAAGGAATACATTAACTTACTAAATTGCCCACCTAGACTTTCCTTATTCTATTTTCCCTGCTCTTTAACCCTGATTAACCAAAATACCTCCATTTTCTCCAAATGAAACCAATTAAAATAAAAAGAATCATTTCACTAGCACATTCCACTAATATGAATGTTTCTCTTCATCTTAAAATATGAAAATTATCCACTCTTTTTCCAATAAATCAAGAAAAACCAAACAAAACCATAAATTTATATCTATCAGAAAAAAAAACTTTACCATTTCATTTGAATATTAAGTCTAGCCAAAAATCTACAAGGATCCATTGGAGCAATCAAGAAGGCTTCAATGTTATATTTAGAAAAAAAATAATCGAATCATAAATCAATCAAACATATAAAAAAAGGGTAATTTAGGGATTTAAACAATTTAAAATAGATGAATGAGAATCTTTTTCGAAATTAACTGACAAAACTCTAATGAAGGGGGTATTTGCCACAAAGTGAAAGTTCAGGAGGGTCTTTGTTGCAAGTGAAAGTTCAAGGGGGTGTTTTTCACTGACCTCATAGTACAGGGGATCTTTGTAATTTGCCCAAAAAAATACTTATTTGAGACCGAGACCACATAATAAGCACTTATGCGTTTGGTAAATAAAAGCCCAATAGGTGATTTTTTAAGGAAATGAGTCCATTTTGAATAAATTCAAAATTTTGGCTTTTTTTAAAGTATTTTTCGAAAAAGTGCTTATTGTGTTTCTGACCCATCTTGACCTGTCACGTTATTTTCAAAATATCTACATGACTATACTACCCATCTTGACCTGTCATGTAGTTTTCAAAATATCCATATGACTATAATACCCCAATTTGAAAAAGTGTCATTTAAGTAGTGATTTAGAGAATGGCCGATCAAATAATGGTTTGATTCTATGGGTATTCATTGAAAAACATAAATGCTTTTATTTATGCACAGTTTTAAATATCAACACGGACCCTGTGTTGGTACATTTTTTTTTTAAATTTTATTATCTTTTTTTTTTCCAAAATCAGTTCAAAGGAATCAGTTTAAGGCCCGACTACCCTTTGAACCGATGGCTGACTTGATACAACCCCAGGAAGGGTGTACACGATATGTATAGGCGGATACAGGCCAATACTTTGAACCTTGGATTTATGTACATATAGAGGGAAAACTCAAATTCTGTTTCCCCAAACGCCCATAAAACGTCCAACCAAATAATAAAACCAATACATGTTTAAAGCAGCATTTTTTCAAATAAACGTTTATAATATTCGAACCAGATAACCATGGCATACTCAGAGACACAAAACTTGGTAAACTCGTCAAGCAGGGTGTAAACAGACTTTTGTTGAGTTATCTAAGAGGTTATGTGAGAAGAGTCAGAGACACATAGGTAAAAGGGGAATGTGCGCATTTGAAGACGGTTTTCTTCTTCGCAAGGATTGAAAAGCTGTAAAATTTCTTCGCTCTTCTTCCAAATGACAAACTTCTCAGACTTAAAGTAACCTGGCAGAAATAGAGATTTAGCTCTATCCTGATTCCTGAGAGCTTGGATTGAAGATAATTAGCCGACTTGAAACTGATTAGATTTCTTCTTCAAATATCCAACTAATCAACTGTAAAACTATCACCTGAAACTTCGGGCATCTCCACAGGAAATAGTGACGGATTGATTCCTCAATTTCCTATGTGGCAAATTTTTAAATTACAATGGGCAAGTCAATTCCTCCAACCAAGAATCACCAATGTCTTCAGGCGTTTATCAGAGAGCATGATGCTAGAATTTGAACATCACACTGTACTGTGGGGAAGTAAGAGAGCATGGCAACAACGATCCTGGTTGCCACCCGTGACCCACCTTAAAGATCAGCATCAGCTTAGTCACAATAAACTACAGAAAATTTGAGCCCAATGACAAATTGCATTTAGAGGCTGAACCTGAGAGAAGTAAAAAGTAGCTATATATGCCAATGAGTACAACTTGAAAGAAACAACTAGAACATGATATAATTTTAAAGTCTGATTCCACAAAATTTTAAACTCCAAACAATTTGAAGATGGTGTCTAAATAAACTGAAGGAACAGACTATGGAGCAAACAAAAGAAAAAACAACTAACCAGTCTCTCCATAAAAAAAATCAACCGAAACTAAGAGCTATAGCTAATCAATCACTCATCTTCAGCAATTGCTCCCTTCTCGCTTACATAGATACCATCAAGGAACTTCCTTATATCCTTGTTCTTTACATGACATTTCTGTTATAAAAAACCAGAAATAATTGTTTCAGCACATCAACATAAATAAAGAGGACGGAAAATATGGACACAGACAGAGAAAAGGAAGTACCTGGTTGATCAAGGCAGCTGACCGTGAGACTAGTTCAATATCATTCCCATCCAATACGAGCTCATCCTTCACCTTCTCAGACCTAACAATGCTTACACCTTGAAGCATATCCACCTTACGAACCTGAAGCATCACAAACATATACAACATCAACTGATATCCTTCGTCTAAAATATAATTGCGTCTCAAAAGGGCATGTAAACAAAACTAGTGCTACTGTCTTGAGAACCTAATGATAGAGAAGGTGAAGGATGTATTTGTCCTTAAGGCTCAGTTTGGAAGGGGGTACAAGTATAAATAAATAAAGTGCAAAACCTTGTATTTTACATGTATTTGTCCAAACTGAGGCCCAAGTGACAAAGGGTACATACAAAATGAAACCTTGACAAGCAAATAATGTCTTCCATTAGCTAAACATTTCAAGAAAAATCATACACTGGTAATGCTGGTACCATAAAAGACAAAATGCATGCCCTGACTATCAAATAACTAATCAAACCAATGGTCCTAATGGGTAAACTTTTAAAGCCTTGATCAGAAATGCAATGCATGCAGAACAACAACCCTCAACAATAATCAATATCCCTAACTGATCAATTATTTGAAAACAGTACAATAATACATAAACACATGATGGAATGAAATTTTCGAGCAGAAACGATTAGTAAATATCCAATAGCAATGTATTCTAAGTCAGCAAGATTTGATTCTTAATCCTATCACCTGCACCCTCATTAGCAAGGTGGATTTTTTCCATGTTTGAGGGCAGTCTAATCAGCAAGTCGTTATAATAGTTATCTTACGGATTTCATTCCCTTTTTTTGTTTAGGTTCTATTCTAAAAAATTAAATATGTACTAGAAATAACACTTTCTTACTGTTGGTGTAACTCTGACTTCTAGACAATGAGATTGATAAACATCAACCAAATAAGAAGGTAGAAAATTTCAAGGTTCAACACTTCTCAACAGAGCCTTATCCCCATTATATGCATTCAACTAGTTGAAGTTCGGCAACAGCAAGTAAATAGGATATGATATTGTTGGTAACAACAGATATTGATGTTGTCATGCTGATAAGCATTTGATCCGATAGATAACACATAATACACATAATACGCATTAATTCAAGTGTAAGAGCAAAAGATATTAGTACACTCAACACAAGCATTCTGAACTATAAGAAAATATTGCAGAAGGGTACAAGAAAAATGAGTTACATCAATCAAGTAGAATGATAGAATCAAGTACATATATAGCTCTTATTAAGCAAACCTCCTCTTTAGGCTTGATTTGGAAGGGGTACAAATACAAATATGTAGAGTGCAAAACCTTATATTTTGTATGTATTTGTACTGTCCATATTTGTATTTGTACTCCTTCCAAACTGAGCCTTAAGAATTATTTAAAGAACAAATAGAATGGAAAATGCAAATCCAGTACTCCACTACCGGGAATCATTATTTATTATTCATTTCGTTCAAGAGAAACAAACAAACAAACAATCTACCCCAAAATTCGAAGCTTCAAAATGTTCACTCGGCTGCAGAAAAATTACAGAACTGACATGGAAAAAGGAAAATAAGGTGGAAATAAAGAAGAAAAACATTATACCTCCGTGCATTTGAAAATAATACTAATAGTAAGTGCAAACAATAGAGTTACAGAGCACAAAGACAGTAGAATCTCACGAAAAATAAAAGAGGAAGGCGACGAGTTAACCCGTTATAATGTGTATTACCTTCTTCTCACCAAGGAAGTTACGGATCTCGATGCTCTTGTTGCCATTGGTGATGCTGGCATTGATGGGGAAGTGAGCATAGACGAATCTCATCTTGTATCGGTATCCCTTGGTGACGCCCTTGATGAGATTCTCGACGTGGCTGATGGCCGTCCGAATGGCCGCGGTGGTCTTCCTCGAGCCGAACCAGGCGTCGATCTTAAGCTTCCTCTTCCCCGACTCATCCTTGATGAGCTGGAAATCCAAGTTAAGGTGCTTGAAGTTCCTGCAGAGCTTTCCTCGGGGGCCCTCCACCTCGATCATCTTCGCCTTCACCTTGACCTTCACCCCATCAGGGATGTCCATCGTCTCCGAAGACAAGATGGTCTTCATTTTTCCGCCTTCGCTCCTCCTCCTCTCGGCGTAACAGGGTTTAGGGATCGGCAGAGCAGAGACGCACAACAAGAAAGAAAACCCTAGACGTTGTTATAAATAGGCTGCCAACGGACTCCGAAACCCGGTACCCGATTCGACTTCCGATCCGATTGTCCCGGATTCGGATTTTACAACTTGCATCCGATTACCCGCCTGATATTTCAAAGATGGACCCAGTTCGCCCTTACATAATCTTTTTTTGGTGGGATATCATACACCAAAGAATTACACCAGATTTTCCATTGCCTTCTTTTTTTATCTGGTCGAAAGACAAAGCACCAGAAAGAATTCCTCCAAAATTCCATCATCCTCGACAGAGTGCCATTATCGCAGCAGTGGGAGTTAAAATCGTCGAATAGTTTCGCTTTGATGTTTGTGTGCAAATGACTCTACAAACAACTCTTCATGTTGTGAATCAAGCCATCCCTGAATTGCCATTCCCTCGCCTGTAAGTTTCTGCGTCTCACTCTTCACAGTTTAGTGCTTCCTTCTCTGCGTCTTAGTTTCAGATTTCTGTTTTTGTTTTCGAGGGTAAGTTTTGTTTTCGGGAGATATTGCTTATTTAGTTATATTTGCTACAAGTCTTGTGAGTTCACTCGTCTCGTGAAATGGGTGGCCCTGAAAAGTTTTTTTTTTTTTTTTTTCTGTACTTCTTCAAGACATTGGGAAATTTTTCTTCAGATTAGTGAATAATCCATCATTTCAGTGGCTTGATTTCTTGTTTCTGTTACTTCCCTTCTCCTTTTTGGTGGGGTGGAAGAATGTAATTGAGTATGGTCAGGATTCATCAATGGAATTGCTTAACTACCCAATGCAATGTGTTTTGTAATTGTTGGGGTGTAGAATTGTACCTTTAATCCATCCGAGGTTCTTAAAATTTTCTTCGTGGTAGCCTATCTTTTTTGATCGATTACTTAGTGTGGACTATAATTGTTTAGAAATTAGAAACGACATAGGATATCGTCTAATGTCAAAATTATAAAAAAAAAAAAATCGCCCAATTTTAGATAAGAGAAATTCTCCTTTATTAAAGGTCAGCCAGAGTTGATGAGAATTTAACGACGTGAGTTGAAATGGTTCTAGGATTTCAGTATCGTGTTCAATCTGCATATTTAATTAATTGAAGAAGGGAACTTAGTTCCCTCTTTACATTTGTGAATATAATGGCATAGTTGGCATGTGATATACATGGAGGCTAGTGGAACTCGATGTTTGACAACTCCATCTCATGTGTTCTATGCTTAAACTTATCATAATCAC
The DNA here is from genome assembly GCF_056320005.1 of Nelumbo lutea. NCBI lineage: Eukaryota > Viridiplantae > Streptophyta > Magnoliopsida > Proteales > Nelumbonaceae > Nelumbo > Nelumbo lutea. The sequence continues at coordinate 18,184,058 of NC_142684.1, read as the reverse complement.
GATCTTATGATTGTATAAACTATCCTGCTTAAGCATTAATGACATTTTGAGGGGGTGTAATGTGGTGACTTCTAAGTCAACTAAAAGAAACTACAGTTCTTTTTCCTTGGTCCCCTCCTCAAGCTTTGTAAAACTCAATTTTGATGATTGTAGCTTGGGATATCCAGGAACATCTGGTATTAGGGAAGTATTCAGAAACATAGATGGTGAAATATTGCTAATCTACCTTGGTCCAATTGGGATAGAGCTTCAATACGACCAAAGTTATATTCATTACTACTTCAAGAAATAAAGTTAGCAATTGCCAGGGATATGTAAACCTGAAAATTTATGGCAACTCCCAAATGGTGATAGGCTGAATTGGAGAAGAGCTCTCTATTCCTTGGCTGCATCTCTACATCATTAGAGATGCAAGTTCCTGGCATTCAGGCTGAATACCTGGATTCATAGGTCAACAAATTTGGTGTCTGACTAGAGCAATCTATATTGGGAACCTGCACTTGGGGGTAGGTAAATTGTAAATATGGTAATATGGCTTATTTTGTTAGAGGCTGCTAACCGCTAGTAGCATAGAACTGCTTTTCATTTATCATTTTACTTTCCTTTTCCCTTTATACAATTATACTGGTGTTTAAAAAGGCCATCGCCCAATGTTGGTCCAGATATCTAGGGTCTTGGGAGGGTTATATGGATCTGTTTCTGATAAAGAAATGATATTTTTGAGTTATCTCATTTTTATTGACAACTCAACTGAATGAACAACTATTGAGTTTATGGTTACTGATTTGATTAGCAGTTCTTTTGATATTTATTTGTTCAACTTGTGTTCGTGTAAACTTGTCAAATGCCAAAATATTGTTCCATTGAATCTCTTCAGTTTCATTTCCTCCATAAAGATGATTGGATGTTGAAAATTTACTGCTGATATATAAGTAGGTTCATAATTTCATGATTCTTGTGCCAGTCTGTCCAACTTGAGGCCATAGTAACAATTGGAATGTTTATGGTGATATGCGTATATACCACATATTCTATTTTATGCATATGCACTGTGTATGGACACACAAAAATATCTATCCTTGTGTATACACATGTATTTGCATTCATACACATTTGCACATCCGTTTGAATAGATAAGATTACTGTAAATAAGAGAAAGCATATTTTTGAAAAGATAAGATTACTACAAATGCAGTTTTGTTTTTTTTTTTTCTTTTTTAAGATGTTTGGCATATCCTTTTTTACTATCTTATCACTGGAGCAAACCTGAAAATGATGATAGTTTGTATTAATGGAAATGCATCTGACTTCTGCATTTTTCAGCCAGGAGGTTTTTGATTCCAAACTTACATTTCAATTGTGTACTGAACAGTCTGTTGGGGCCACCTCCACATGCTTACTTGGTGGATGGTGCACAGTACCCATCAATTGCAATGCAGTCAAATAATCAAACAGCTTTTATGAAGAACATATATTGCACATATGCATCTGTTAATTACTCCCAGAGAGTGTACTCTGCTGGAATGTTGCAACTCAGCCTTGGTGCAAGAGAGGCTTCTGAGATTGGGAAACATCTACCACAACCAAATACAGGCCTGCCATTAAAGAAGATATTCAATGAGGGCATTCAGGTTTATAGTGACTCAACCTCTGTAGGTAGTATTAACAATGAAAGTCACAAGGAAACCCAAAGAAGAAGAAAGATAGGGCTAGCAAACAAAGGGAGAATACCATGGAACAGAGGCCGGAAACATACTGCTGGTAAAGTCATAGTCTAGCTCCTATGTTAGAGTTTAATCGTTCATTTTGTTGATGCTTGAGGTACTGTCTTTTCCTTTCAGAGACCCGTGAGCTGATCAGGCAGAGAACTATAGAAGCTTTGAGAGATCCTAAGGTGAAGTCATGTAAGAATGAGTTGGTTCTGCGATGTTGTTCAACAAATATTGTTGGTGGATGTAGGTGAAACTATGTCAAATAGTAGGTCTATCTTTTATTTTATCTGCTTACAAATATTGCCTACCTGAATGTAGAAATGACTATGCAAGCCCATGCCATTATTTCAAGGACAGTTTTAGACCAAAAAGATGATATCATGCTTATCCTCAATTTATACACATTGTGGTAGCTGTGGCAGCCCATAATGGGTCAACATATTTCTCCATATCACTCGCTTTCCTATGGAAAATGTTTCTATAAAAAACTCACTGCCAGATGCCAAGAGGTGTGTACATTTGCAATTTTGCTTATTTGAAAAAAAAAAATCAAGAAGCTTTAAGGGATATTTTTTATTGGGAAAAGTTTGATACAAGTTGGGAGTATGGTGGCATGGATTAGTATATTATAAACATAACTTATTCAGGATGTTCCCTTATCAAAATGGATGGTCTGAATCTACAATGCCAGACCTCCATGTGGCACCAAACCCCCCTGAACTTTGTGCTATAACATTTTCTAAATTAAAGTAAATAATGGATAAATTGACAAACAGTAAACAAAATTTAACTCTTGTTCTGTACTTTGTTATTCTTCATCTTGTATGAGGTATTACAGAGCTGGTAAACAGCATCCCTTGCTCCTTTGTGCATTGAGCCTCATGCTTCTTCCCTCCCCCCAAAGGAAAAAGGAAGCCTAATTTGTTTTTTTTTTTTTTTCATAATTTTCAGGTGAGAAAGAAGATGTCTGAATATCCACATGCTCATAGGTATGCTGTCCTCCATCAAAGATCTGAAAAACTGATGTTGATAGGTCAGTTGAAGACCTTCAACCTAATTTGCTTCACCCTTTAAGTTGATTCATGACTCAACCAAATCAAGCCACTTCTATGCCTATTAGGCAAACAAATCAGCTGACTGGGCCAGACGTTCACTTTTAGAAGCAGAAGCAATACTTGTGTCATATTCTATGGAAAAATTGTGGTTGGCTATTAATCAAAAAGTTGGGAGAGTTGTTTTTGGACAACAAATCCTTGAACTTTTTTTTTTTCTTTGGTGGGCAGCAGTGGGCTGGTCAAGTGAAAATGGGTCTTTTCATTCTTGGGTTGAAGAACTGATACTCAATTTTCTCTTGCAGTAAGTTGAGCAAGGCAAGAATAGGCCGTGCACTGAGAAGGGTTTGGGCGAAGCGCTTGAAATGGACACGTTTAAAAGAGAAATTCTATTTAAAATGGGAAAAAAGCATAGCAGAAGCAGCAAGAAGTGGTGGAGATGATCAACAAGAACTAGATTGGGATAGCTATGACAAGATAAAAGCAGAGATGGCTAACCAGCAGCTTCAGTGGGCTGCAGACAAGGCAAAGGCAAAGGAACTTGCAAAACTAAGAGCAGAGAGAGCAGCAAAGGCAAGAGCAGAAAAGATGGAAAGGCTTGCCCAAAAGAGAAAAGAGAGGGATCTGAAGGCAAAGGCTAGAGAACAAACACAAAAAAAGATCCAGAGAAAATCAAAGGAGGAGAAAGAAGAGTTGGCTATTTCAAAGGAGTTAAAGCTCAAGGAGAGACTGACCAAGGTTAGGTCAACAGAGACATTTCTTATCCAAATTATTTAAGTTGAAAATCTTATTAAGTGAATTTGTATATGCTGAAAGGTGGGGGATCTTTGATGGATCCTTCATGGTTGATCTCCTATGCCACAAGATGGTACAATATATTCTGGATACTTTTCATATTTTCTGTTTACAAAGCACTCTGCCCAGTTGTGTTGTTATTGCCATTAAGCTCATTTGAACTAATATGCTTGGTTCTTTCTGTCCCTCATAAGAATATATGCATGCATGTACCAACCTTTTGTTTTACTGATACTATTACCTGTTTGTGGGGAACCAGATTCACAAAAAGAAGTCCATGGATGCTAAAATCTCCATGCAAAGGAATATGGTGAATGGTCATCATCCAACTATTGAGAAATTGGATCTTGAGTTTATAAGAAGAGAGAAAATGCGGAGAGAAATTTCACTTGCAGATCAAATCCGGGCTGCCAAAAGCAAAAGAGTGGAATGTGTGGCAGGGGAAGCAGTCACAAATTCTTTGGTTCATCCTCCAGTTACTTGGCAGAAGGGGGAAAAGGATGTTTAGTTTGGTTTCCCAACATTTGTTGAAACATGTCACGAAAGATGGCACAGTGAGGTAGGAGGTTGTTCAACTAATATTTACTTTTTATGCTCTTGTACTCTCTGCGTTGTTCCATGGCTTAGCCACTTGATAATTCTCCCTGTTCTGCTCATCTTTTGTCTTGATAAGGTATGGTGGAACCTGTGTTCTCATGATAAGGAGATCTCAACAAAGCAAGCTCACGATTAAACTTTGTGAGATCAGCAGTGGTTGTTCTCCAAGATCACTTGATATGTGAGATCAAATAAACCTATGCTAACTCTTTATTATGAGAGCATATTTATGTTCCCTGTATATCCTTGATCATGCTTCCAAACTTGATGAGCCATGTAAAGTTGAAGAACTCCTACTTCATGTTGTACAAGATGAATTTAATCAGTTCATGGAGATCAAAAACAATTTCCATATTTTTACATAAATTGCACCTTCCCAATAGTTGGGATTTGGGAAAACTATATTGGATTTAGTTGCATCTCTTTCAGTTGGTGTTATTAGTGTGTGTGTGTGTATACATACTTGGAAGAGAAATAGAGATCTGTAGAGTATTTCTTGATGCCACCTGTAGAATACATCATGCCACTCAAAGACCCAACTGTTTGGACTAGAGATCAATTAGACCAAGTCCAGGGCCTGGTCCTACCTTTTCTTTCAAACCAAAAACAGCCAACGAGAAACGTCCATGTCAAGAAGAGAAGTTTCTTCTATTAACGATTTAACATCACTTTCAAAAGCTTCCATGTAGTGATCGAAAATATGAAAAATCCTTCTGATTTCAGGTGTTTAACTCGTATAATAGTAATTTTGGTAGACGACAAACCGGACCAATAGCAAGTTAGCAACCAAATCTGGCTGAGTGGCTGCGGCCTTGGGCTTTTCCGTATGGGCAGCAACCTAGAAACAACATGGTCCGAGAGGTTAATCCATGCTCATTAACGGTTTACGAAACCTAACGGTCTATTATCTCACCAGCAATTGACGACTTTTCCTTTTAAGTCTTCCTATTCTTCCATAAATAGAAGATTTAATACCACGTGGTATTCCATGTTAAATTGTTAATAGCGGTAGCCGGAAAGAAGCCTTTAAAAGATAAATGTTAACTATTGGTTTTGTTTATCGTACTGAATAGAACTACAGATACTGCGGCAGTGGGTCTGGGGTCTCTGTTTCGAAATCAGATTTGGTACTCACAGCCCCTTGCAGCCGTGCATTGGGAATTGGGAATATTTCTGTGAGGATCAAATCCGAATTCCTCTGGCTCACTGGCATGGGTCATTCAAGTTATATGGTAATGCTTCATAGAGCTCGACCTATCGAGCTTCAGATGGTAGCCATGCAACTCTCTTGATTAGTGCATCTCTTCGAATCTTTATTTCAACGAGAAACATCTAATTCCAATTTCCAAAGACTTAACAAGTGAATAAAAGCTCTGATAACCACCACTAACAGAAAAAGACTAAATTCTGCCCCACCTAGAATTTGGCAATGCTTCTAATGACATCTCACAACCCTCTAATCCCACAAGTTTTCAGATTCAGTAGGGCAGTGCTTTTGGAACTAAATCATAGAATGTGAAAATTTTGAGGGCAAAGGATGGAAAAAAAATGCCGCCAGAATTTCCAACAAAGAGGAAGGCGCCTTTGCTTAATATAAGGAGCAGATCTGTACAACACTACAACTGATTACAAGGGCAACTGTAAATATTACAAAGAAAATATACAGGGGACGACTTCCTATTGTGTTTTGAACAATTGTCAAGAGGAAAAAAGAGCAAGTCATATCTCAGCAATATCATCATCGCTGTCAGTTTCATTATCCCAATCAAGTTTAAAGGAGGTTGCAGATCTCATCAACTCTGTTAGTCCTGTGAGATCCTCTAAATATGCGGGGTGGTTAATAGCTTGAAGAATAAAGTCCATCCCCCTATTCCTGTATTCAGATACCACCTGAAACAGGCAATATATTACTTGAGTACTCTGGACCAAAATAACAGAAAAGAATTGAATATAAACATGCCTTCATTTCACAGTTTCAAGAGGGAGGCACTGACATGCATGTAAAAAAAAACCCGTACTTTATCTATATGATACATGCACATATGCATGGGGGTGCACAAATTTTTTAGCGCATGGGTGGTATAGCAGACAGCCAACAGGAGTTCTAGGTGGGGTACCCTTTAGGCAAATTGACCCCTCAATAGATAAATTAATCACCCTTGTAGCGTGAACACTTGCAGGGTGTTTGGTTCCATTTATGTTTATTCAGTAAACGTTTATTGGTGGTGCCACATAGGCGTCATCTCAGCATTTTTTTCTCTCTTGCTCTTCTGCATGCATCCAAAATGTAAAAAATGAATTTTGGTTTTTGTGCATACCAGCTGTTTGTGGAAGTTATTTTTTAAAGCTTCCACAAATGGCCAGGCATTTATTCACTGTTACAATGATGTGGTGCCTAATTGTCATAAACGGTTGCAATTATTGCATTTCTCGGTTTTACCAGCAAATAAACTACAAACGCTTATTCAATAAATATAAACGGAACCAAACACATACTTAGACCAAAGACCATGGCCTGGACTCTATGTTTTTGAAATCTGGATCAACCCAAACGGTCAGACCACTTGGCCAAGTAACTAGACACATCTGGATTCAGTTCTGAGACTTAAAACAAGCAGAGCAATGAGACAGATGTGGAGATTCTGCTGAGTTTTCCTAAGTTGTTGCTGCCTATATGAAATCAACTCTAAAAAATGGGTGGAGACTCAAAATCCAAGACTAAGAGAAGGAATTCCCCTTTCTCAATGTTGGGTTTTCAACTTGTCCATATTAGACTTTTCCCTTTCTCAAACATTATACAGGTGGTGCAAGAAGAATTTTAACATGCATCCATGCATGCATTAATTCATTCCATATCTTTTATATACACAGACACAATTCTTGATGCCCATTTTTAGTACATCCAATGCATGCAAGCATAAGATATCCCATTGTTATCTAATATATATGTGTGTGTAATTCTTTATACATCTTAAATGGTACTGTTAAAGTGTGCCGAATAGGGGTAGTTTAGTCTTCTTATGTTTGTTAAGTAGCTTGCTTATGTGACAGTGTTATTAGAGTCACTCCGCCCTACACTTAAGTAAAGGGCATTTTTGTCTTTGTAAAGATTATTAGAGTCTAATATAGATTAAGGGGGTCGACTGTATGGGTAATCCATCAGATTTCGACAGACCCTTCTTCTTCTTCTTCTCTTCCTGGTTCGGACTACTGTAGCACCAATCGAAACATGGTATCAGAGCCATGCTCCTGACCTACTTCAGTTGGTAAAGCACCTCGACAGTGTTTGTGACTCTTCTCCTTCGTTTCTGGTCAGTCAATGGAGAGAACTGGTTCGCCCTAGGTCAGAAACATCACAACTCGTCTCTCTCTGCTACGCATAACCTTCTTCAGCAAGGAAAGTGACTTCAGTAGTGAATGGTTGGTTGATATTCTCAAAGGAAGGTCAGTTATCTCTTTTTCTAGTGTTACTGATATTTCTGGGTAGAAACCCTACGAGAAGTTGTTAGTATTGATTGGAACCTAGAGAACTAGGTTCATTGTTGCCCTAGAAAGGGTTGTGTGTGCAGTAGCCGAATGGTGTAGGGCTACTGTGAGTTGTTGAGTGGTGTTAGGGCTGCTGTAAGTGGCCGAGTGGTGTAAGGTGGAATGTAGTGACCTTGCTGAGATCTTTGTGGTTGTGTAATGCCCTCTTAAGTATATTAAACAAGTTTGAACTGGGTGTAGCAGATTTGACTGTGTTATGGTGCTTGTGATGCAAAATTTTTTTATTGAGTGGTTGTAAGAGGGCCTACTTGTGATTAGTGAGTGGTAAATTGATGCTTATGTGGGTCGTAGGTGTGTGAAGTCAGCAGTAGTGTGAATAAGAACAAGTGTGTGCTCCCACTGTTGTGTTTAGAGGCTGCAATAGGTGCTGAAGTATCAAACTGTGAACAACATCAATCAGCTTGTAGCTGAGAAGTAAGGTTAGAGGCAACTGTGAAAGAGTTCAACGGCAACAATAGGAGATGGGTACAATGATCAGAAACCTAGTGTGGTAATTTCCCCCGACTACCTAGGGGGTACAAATGGCCTTAATTAAGCTGAATGGGGAGAACTATGTTCCATGGGCTAAATCAGTGGAAGTTTTTCTCAAGGCAAAGAAGAAAGTAAAGCATGTAAGAGATGAGAAGCCATCGGTTGACTCTCCAGGGTTTGATGATTGGGAACAAGAAGATGCTCAAATCATGACTTGGCTGTGGAATAGTATGGAGCCCAAAATTAGTGCCAACTTCATGTTCCTTGATACGACTAAGGATATATGGGAGCATGCTAAGAAGCTATATTCTGGACAAGATAACACAACAAGAGTATATCATCTTTATCAGGAGTACTTTGATTTACAACAAGGAACCAAAACACTAGAAGAGTACTATGCCTGCATGAAGAATATAAGGAATGAACTCAATGTCTATCATTCCCTCACTCTAGATATTAAAGTTCAACAACAGCAAAGGAAACAACTAGATGTTACAAGATTTTTAGTGGGGCTGAAGTCGGAATATGAACCAGTTAGAGCCCAAATATTGGGGGGCTCTACTCTTCCTACACTTGAGAAAGTATTCTCAAGGCTTCATAGAATTTCTTTGGGACAGACTGAGAACCCCACACAGTCTGATAGATCAGCACTTGTGACAGCTAGAGGAGGTGAACATAGTACAAGCGGGGGTGGTCATGCTCCCAGAGGAGGCCGTGGCAATTCCATGATGGTCGGGGTGGCCGTGACTCAAGGGGAGCCCGTGGTAGAGGAGAAAATAACTCTACAAGGAAGTGTACTCATTGTGGTAGGGAAGGACACACAGTGAATTTCTGTTATGACCTACATGACCCTCCCTCTAAATGGGCTAATCATGCTGTAGCAGGCGAGGTTGATATCAGTGACAGTAAACTGGTAGACCGAACTCCTCCCACATCTACATTTACTTCTGGGAGGGAGATGGTGAGTGTACCGTGTGATGAGTATGAACGGTTCCTTCAAACCACTTCACAGCATACCACTGCCACACTTGCCCAATCAGGTATTGCTTGCATGTCATCTAAAACTCCTTCTTGGATTATTGACTCTGGAGCCTCAGATCATATGACCGGGACTCCAGGTGTGTTCTCTTCTCTTTCTGAAACCTCCACATCACAAACTGTTACACTTGCCAATGGGTCATCATCTCCCATCTGTGGTGTTGGTAATGTTGACATGACTTCTGTCCCCTTATCATCTGTTTTATATGCACATAAGTTTCCATTCAATCTTATGTCTGTTAGTAAAATAACCAAAGCTCTTAACTGTTTTGTTACCTTCTTTCCTTCCACTTGTGTTTTTCAGGATCTCAAGACGGGGAAGAAGATTGGTGGGGGGCATGAAGCTGGTGGATTGTATTACCTTGACGGTGGTGGATCTTCAATTGCACTTCAGACTTCCCTTACTCCTCTAGAATGGCATTGCCGACTGGGACATCCATTTCTCAAGGTTCTCAAGATGTTGGTTTCGTCATTGAGTCAGCTGTCAGTTTTACAATGTGAGTCATGTCAGTTTGGTAAACACCATCGTGTGTCCTTCAGTCAAAGAGTTAAGAGTCGTATATTGAGTCATTTTTCTTTGGTTCATTCAGATGTTTGGGGTCCAATCAAAATAGTCTTATAATGGGTACAAGTATTTTGTCTCCTTTATTGATGATTGTTCAAGAATGACATGGATTTACTTAATGAAAGAAAGAAGTGAATTATTTTCCATTTTTCAAAAATTCCATGCTAAAATACGCACACAATTTGGTGTTCCAATCAAAGTTCTCCGTTCAGATAATGGTCGTGAATACTTTCTTACTTCATTTCAACAGTATTTAGAACAACATGGCATTATTCATTAGACTTCATGTGCTTTCACCCCTCAACAAAATGGGGTGGCTGAACGGAAGAATCGCCAGCTTCTTGAAATTGCTCGGTCTATGCTTCACCACATGAATGTTCCTAAACGGTTTTGGAGTGATGCTGTACTCACTGCACGTTTTCTCATTAATCGGATGCCCTCTTTTATTCTTCATGGTCGGTCCCCCTTCTCTATCTTGTTTCCCACTTTATCTTTGTTTCCTTTAACTCCTCGTGTCTTTGGTTGTGTGTGCTTTGTCCACAATCTGAGTCCTGGAATAGACAAGCTAGATGCACGCTCAATTAAATGTGTCTTCCTTGGCTACTCTCGGACTGAAAAAGGGTACAAGTGTTATAATCCCATTACCCGAAAGTGTTATGTCTGCCCTGATGTCACCTTTTTTGAGTCTGTACCCTTCTTCTCCAGTCATGAAGCACCCTTATCTTCACCCTTACCTCCTCTTCCTGTCAGTGATCCAGTTCCAAAGGCTGTTGTTGGAGTAGACTCATCACCTCATCCAGTGCAGGTCACCACTGAACGACCACCGATCCAACAAGTGTATACACGTCGAACGACACCGGCCCCTCCTCCGGCTTCTACCTCATCTGCGGATCCTCTCATGGCTCCTATTGCTGAATCTTCAGACCTTGACCTACCCATTGCCTTACGGAAAGGTAAACGCAGTTCTGCCCTCCATCACATTTCCAATTTTGTTTCATTATCTCGTTTTTCTACCTCACATCGCCAGTTTGTTTCACTTTTGTCCTCTATTTCCATACCTAACAATGTTCAAGAAGCTCCTAGTTCACCTGGATGGTGGCGGGCAATGGAGGAGGAACTTTTTGCTGTTCAACATACTCAAACATGGGAACTTACTACTCTCCCACCTGGTAAGCATGTTGTGGGTTGTAAATGGGTGTATACTGTGAAATACTTGCCAAATGGTAGTGTGGAGCGTTTGAAGGCCAAACTTGTTGCTAAAGGTTACTCACAATTGTATGGAGTGGACTACATGGAGACATTCTCTCCGGTGGCTAAAACTGGTTCTGTTCGTGTACTAATTTCCTTGGCAGTTATGTATGATTGGCCTCTCTTTCAACTTGACATAAAGAATGCCTTCCTCCATGGTGATCTAGTGGAGGAGGTATATATGGAGCAACCACCTGGGTTTGTTGCTCAGGGGGAGGTTGGTAAGGTGTGCAAACTGAAGAAGGCAATTTATGGGTTGAAGCAATCTCCACGTGCTTGGTTTGGGAAGTTCAACGAAGTGGTGAAGAGTTTTGGAATGAAGCAATGCCAGGTTGATCACTCGGTGTTCAGCTATGACTCAGAAGCTAGGAATATTTATTAATGGTCTATGTGGATGATATTGTCATCACTGGTAGTGATAAATTGGGGATTGACAAACAAAAGGTATTTCTGCAAAATCATTTTCAAACAAAAGACCTTGGAACATTAAAGTATTTCTTGGGAATAGAAGTTGCCAGGTCAAAACAAGGTGTAAATCTGTGCCAAAGGAAATATGTCCTTGATCTATTGGAAGAAACAGGACTGTTAAGTGCAAAACCGGCTGAGACCCCTATGGAACCAAATGTTAAGTTGAACAGTGATACATGAGAAGTATTTGAAGATCCTAGAAGGTATAGACGACTAGTGGGAAAGCTGAACTATCTGACTATCACGAGACCCGGCATCTCCTTTGCAGTCAGTGTGGTGAGCTAATTCATGCAGAACCCTCGTATACCTCACTGGGATGCAATCCTTAGAATTGTGAGGTATTTGAAAAGAACTCTAGGCCGTGGGCTATTGTATAAATCAGGGGGAAAACTTGAAGTAGTTGGGTATACAGATGTAGATTGGGCAGGCTCAGTGAATGACAGAAGATTTACTACAGGCTATTGCACATTTCTTGGAGGAAATCTTGTGACATGGAAGAGTAAAAAGCAGACGGTTGTGGCCAGAAGCAGTGTTGAAGCCGAATATAGGGTCATGGCTCACACTACCTGTGAATTAGTGTGGTTGAGAAATCTCCTACAAGAAATTGAGTTTCATATGGATAAACCTATGAGATTGTACTGTGACAACTAAGCTGCACTCCATATCTCATCCAATCCTGTCTTTCATGAGAGAATAAAGCACATAGAGGTTAATTGCCACTTTGTGAGAGAGAAGGTTCTTGCTGGAGAGATAAATACAGAATATGTGAGCTCGAATGACCAGTGGGCAGATTTGTTTACAAAAGCTCTAAGCTCAGGGAAAGTGAATTATCTATGTAACAAGCTGGGATTATATGACATCTATTCTCCAGCTTAAGGGGGAGTGTTAAAGTGTGCTGAATAGGGGTAGTTTAGTCTTCTTATGCTTATGTGGCAGTGTTAAAGTGTGCCGAATAATCTTTGTAAAGATTATTAGAGTCTAATATAGATTAAGGGGGTCGACTGTATGGGTAATCCATCAGATTTCGACAGACCCTTCTTCTTCTTCTTCTCTTTCTGGTTCGGACTACCGTAGCACCAGTCGAAACAGGTACCAACCCTAAAAATCTTTCCTGTTTCTTTTTTCCTCAACAAAAGTTTACATACATGACACTTCATTTACTTGTCAGGTTCTGACTCTGATATGTATATTGATGCAAAATGTCACACTTAGCATTTGAAATGAAAATCTTTGTCTCAACCCTTAGTTTAGATAACAATAAAATAAGCTGGAATACTTACAGAACTGCTACAGGCTGTACAACTGCTAGAGAAGTGACCAACAAGAGCCATCTGAGAGAATTGAGAGAGGGAACCACGGATCTGATGGGGTAAAATACCAAGAGGTTGTTCACTACCCCCCTCCCCCCCCCCCCCCCCCATTGGAGCTGGCAACCTCACCTGGGGCAAGTATCCTGTAGAAACCCAGTCCAACACCAGAATATCAGTAAGAATGTGAAAGCAAATAAAATGCAAAATCCAACATGTTACGATAACCAAAACTACATGTGATCTGTGCCATCGCCAAGAAATTCAACTATTCATTACGTAAATAGTTCTTAATGATTACCCATTGGGGTGATGTAAAATTCCCACCAACAGCTCAACAGCAAGGGCAGAAGCAATGGGAGCAAGTCCTGGTCATGTAACAGTACATTGCTGATCCAATGTGCGGTTAGCAGTTGACTGCAATGAACCAAAGAATTATTGCTAAGATTAATATTACCACTATGAAATGGGTGTAATACATTGGGATTTCAGGATAATTACATCAATAGGAGCAACCACATCATTGCGGAAGTAACAACCTAACTGCCTGTGTCCATCTTCTGATGGGGATAAGTTGGCCATAGAAGTTGCCAAGGTATTTTCATCTTCACTTTTAAAGTCACTACTAGAACTGAAAGGACCAGCTCCGTGATGCATAACTACAAAGCTGTCAAATCCTAAAGCTGCAGTTATAATAATCTGCAAATGAAATAAATGATTACCATACCGTTAAATAAAGTTTAAGTTTATCATTCAAGTCTGCTGGATCTGAATTCTATCGTCTCTTCTTCATAACAAATGCAAGATGAAATATCCAAAAAAGTGGTGGTTTCTCTTTCCTTTTAAAAGACTACATCTGATGCAATAACCATGAAAATACAAAGTTCATGGAAAAGACAGAAAATAAAAGAAACTAATGTAATCAACCTTATTGGCATTGGAACAAAAAAGTGTTGGAAGCCATCGACTTTCCCTTGTATCAGTCAACAAGAAAACTGCATCATGAGAAATAATTAAATCTTGAAGACGTTTGCAATCTTCAACCACACTACCTTCTTCTTGAGCTATCACTGGGTGTCCAGGCATTGGTATTGCCATTACAATGCCTTCAGCTTCCTGCAAAGTACAGCATAGATGCATGGATTGAGAAATAAACACCCTTCCAAATGTTGGACAGGTCTACAAAGATTGACAAGCTAAAGAAAATCACCACAGCTGGAAACATTTGCTTGAGACTTCTAGCTGCTGCCATGGCTTTTAAATCACCACTATTGAGGCAGTCATTGAAGGTATACAGAAACTGCCTTAATGGATTAGACATAGCCACCCGACCACTGTCAAGTAGTGTAACTTTCCGGACACCCCAAGCCTGCAGGTGGATATAATCTTGCATCAGCTAACCATTAGAAAATTTGGAACAGTATACCTACTGCCTTTTGAATACTCACCATGAGCATACGAGCAACCTGGCACCCAAGTGTCCCTGCTCCTAAGAGAAGGCACCTGGTAGTTGACAAGATGTTTAGGTTTAAAGATGGCAAAACACGCCATCTCATGAGTTTTAAATTCAGATCTTCTGCAGAAATGGCCAACCTGTGAACAATTTCTGTAATTGCTCAATACGGTTACTGAAAAATGAAGCCTTTAGCTAGTGAATACACAAACTGTTTACCTCATTGGATCCATGGATTCAGCAAGCCTTATACACCTGGAAATCTTCTTGCCTCTGTTTAGTTCCCATCCCACAGCATTAGGTATAGACTGATGGTCTCTCCAACCTAAACAAATAATCCACGAATTGAAGAGTATTGGTGATATAAGCCAATTCAAACTACACAGAAAGAGAATATTCATTAGAAGAGAGCCATTACCCATTTTCCGCTGCTCTACCTTGTGGAACTGAAAGCAAAATTTCACCAACAAGGGACAAACCCAAATCTGCATAGCCATGTTGCTCTCGATAGCAGAGAAAGCGAACCTTCTCTAGATTCCACCTTGAACATATAAGTGCAAGAAAGTTACGAAGAGGCCAACCGGGATTATTAGGGAGATGGCATGGATCATAGAAACCAAAAAGAATCTGCAGGCAGCCAAGTACCAATTGTAATGACTCAAGAAGAGATGGGTACAAATTTACATTTCACAGTAACCTTAGATAAACCTTATAAACACAAATTTATGGTTGCATATAACTTTGCAAGAGGGGCTATTTAAATATTACTCAATATCAAGAATAGTTAACATACAAAATCCAGAGAACTCTGATGGTTTCATGGACAAACCTTTTGGCCATCACCCTTGCAGGCTTCCCAATCTTTTAATGGCCTAACTGTGGCATGTGAATTTGAAGATATAGTAACTAGAAAGAATGGTACATCTGCAGTAAAATTAGTGAGTTAGCCTCCTGGAAAGAAATAGCAGAGCTAAACATTATATTGAATTAACCAAAGCAGATATAACACAACAAACAGATCAACCTGCCATTACACTTGATGTACGTCGTGCATTACAAGCTGCTGACAGAGATTCTGCCTGTATGAATAATACTGACATCAGAAAGGATACAAAAAAACAACTAAAATGACTAACTGAACCAAATCATAGAAAATATTTATCTTCTTTGGCACCTCCTCAAAACTGAAATACTGCGAAGCTGGCTGCAAATCAATCAATGTCGCTGGAGGATCAAGCACCAGGGCAGGAAAGGCAAACCAGTAATGGAATCTCCACTTTTTTAGGTCAGCAAATGAGATTAAAAGGAATCTGGATAGCACTGCACCATCCTCCTCTGCTTTTCCAGAACAGATGTCATCCCAAATCTGATGATAAAGAAGCATTACCATTCGGTGTCAGATTTCTAAATACATTTTGGTTAGTAACTTTTTCTTCAGTTACATTATTAAGTGATGTTGTAGTGCTACATCACAGGATTGTTTGCAGAAGGGAGGCATTGCATGAAGGTTACCAATTCA
The DNA here is from genome assembly GCF_056320005.1 of Nelumbo lutea. Lineage (NCBI taxonomy): Eukaryota > Viridiplantae > Streptophyta > Magnoliopsida > Proteales > Nelumbonaceae > Nelumbo > Nelumbo lutea. Next base: position 18,168,287 of record NC_142684.1, on the reverse strand, counting down.
TACTTCCAAATAGAAATACATAGAAATAAATAAAAACCTATACTGGAAGAGGGGTACCTTCTTTGCCTCTGCTTTCAACAATCTCTGTTTATCTAGGCCATGGAAACTTTCCAGTGTGTTTGTGTTGTAAAGTATGCCTGGTACAGGGCACCTGTTCCTGTTCCCACGAGTTACTGCTGATGCTGATGATTGTCCACTTGGTTCATGGGGCAAAGATTCAGCAATAAGTGTTAAATGATTTGAAACTTGAGCATGTGAACATGGTGCATAAAAACCTGTTCACACAAGTGACACATGTCTTAGAAGTTAGAATATACAATAGTAAGTCACAAAAGCATCCAAAGCAGGAATAAACAAATATTTAAGAGGTTTAGTGAGTCTAGAAGAAAGAAGTGCTTCACAAGGCAAGAGAGGCATGACCTGTATAAGTTTTAAGATTTTACATTCTAGTTTGGGCAATAAAAGATGAGTGATAGGCGAGGCTTGAAAACCGACAAATATGAAATATAGTTACTTCAAATAAACCAAGGCTACAAACTGAACCCGTTTATAGAGGTTTGAGGTCCAAGTCCGACAATTTGAACTAGTATAAAGATAATGCTCTAAGACGATGTGTGCACCTCAATTTTGTTTTTCCAAATGTATTTGACAATGAAAACCTAGTGTTTGATTAAGAATTGAAGGCTTAAGTCCTTCCTTAGCTTGTGACATTGGCAAGTAGGATTCATTTACTCTATCAGTGAATTATCTAGTTTAGAATACTCGTTGCCATTTATCCATGATAATATTGTTCAGAAACAAAACCCTATCAATTCCTAAAACAGATTTCTATCAATGTCAGACTCACAACTTGAATATGTAATGGTCTTAAGAGCAGAATGAACATAAAATCTCTCCTTAACCTTTTTTCAGGTGGAAGGTGGTACTGGATCTTGGACTAAACAAATCAAATAAAGTTTTCCTTCAGTTCGACTTTCAAGCAGAATAGTTCGAAATTCGCCACTTTCCAACATCCATAAAATTTCTAGGTGTCTTCAAAGCTATATATATATATATATATCTAATTGAGAGCTTCTGAAAAGCAAGATAAGACAGACCTACAGAGAGAATATGATAAAATCAAGAATTTTGCAGGCGATAATAATAACAAATTCCAGTCATAATTGAACGCAAGAAAGAAAATTCTACACGTAAATTAGAAGAAGACTCAGTGCAGATGGGAATTGTTTCACCAAATGAAGAATCCGAAACGAATGAGGAGAAAAAGAAAAAAGCATAAAAAGATGGGAACTTGCCGGTGATGGCGATGGGCGATTGGTCAATCCCTAAGGTGTCGAGCTTGAGAGAAGACAGTCTCCTCCAAAAACCCTCGTCTACGGCGCTCTGAAAGGGCGCGAACTGGAGAAGCCTTGTATTTTCGTTTTCCGCCATTGTTGCTTGCTTCGTGTTACGGTGTACCCAATCAACCTCGAGGTGCTTCAATGTCTCTCATCTACCTTGATTCTACACATCCACCACCCTTTTTCATTTCTTTCGCAGAAAATAAGGCCAAAATATTAATATTTAATTCGCCGAATTATTTTGAGCATCGACGTAAGCAAGACGTGGAGCTTCAATCCGGACCGGCGGAGGACAGCTCCTGACTAGAGTTCTGTAGTCCTGTCGTCACTCGTCACATGGGCTGTGCAAGCTAAGCGCTCGGCCGGGTCGACCTCCCCTCATCGTAACGTGGATACAAAATTAGAGAGGCAATTCATTGCGGTGCGTTTGTTTTTCCGCCACTTTCTGCCAAAAACTTGGTTGATGGAAAATTAGAGATATGTCTACGTGGCATTTGAATGGTTTTGATTTCTTTACTGAAAGATTTTCTTAGGATGGTTGTGGCAATTCAGAGAAAAAATTGTCACTTTTTCACTTCCCAATATGACACGTCAGAAGCAGCAAAAAAAAACCCTGTACATTTGCCAAAATACTTATATTTTTTATTTGAACTAGGAAAATAAATTAGATTTGATTTGAAATTAAAAATTATAAGTTAAGAGTGGACCTATACCATTTAAGAGTGCACACGTCAGACTTGTGCATTGCAGGGAGTAGTGTCAAAAAGTGTCCTACAGTCTTTGCAATTCAAATTTCATTTACATCGATCTAAAATGTATGGGATTACAAATAAGTCGAAAGTAAATTATGATTTTACTTTTGCTTAGATTTTTTTGTTTAATATTAAGTGTGTTTTGTACGTGACAGTTCTAAATGATGATAATGATAATGATAATAATATTGTATTCAAATTTTTTATAAATTTTATGTATTTTTTATTTATTTTTTGTTTTTTAATATTAATCAGATTGCAAATAAACACATCATCCAAATATGTCATAATCGAATCGAGTTGTAAAATTTCACTTGCTTGGCTAGACTCTTCTTTTTGTAATGCTTTATCTTTTTGGTGTATCATTTTATAATTCATTTATAAAAAAAAATATAAGATTTAAATAGAGGGAATTGAATGAATTGAAAAATAGTAGTTCAATTTACAATTTAAACCTTATAATTAAATAGGGACTAAATTAAAAAATGAGTATTTTAGTCAAAATAAAGTTTCACAATCTTATTTCTTTTTTTAATAGGAGTGTAAATATAGAATTATAGATCTATTCAATTTTGATATGTCACACTTACTTTTTGTTTAATATGATGAATATATGATAAGATACACGTGCTTGAATATTTTTTTTTTGCAAAAAATTTCTATTTCTTCATTTTTTATATTCTTATATTTTATTAATCTTTACTATTTATTTATGGCATTAAAGTTTAATAAATTTAACCCAAAAGTTAAGCTATTTATTATTAATTTTTATATTTTACTTTTGGTCAATTCTAAATTATGTATTTCATTTTCATTACCAATAAAACAATTATTGTTTATTACACTTATTTTTTAATTTGATTAATAAAAATATCATAAATGTGTCAGATTTTCTCTACATTTTTGAAGTCTTTTATATTTATTTATATTAAAAAAATTATTACCTAACTATGGCTTCATAGGTTGATCAATTTGATTCGGATGGTTAAATTGCTTAGCCACCAATTGAATAAATAATGGTTTTGTTTTTGAGTTAATTTTAAAATATATAGGTTTATATTGTTAAAAATATTGACATAGATATAATCAATAACATTTATTAGTGAAAACAACTTAAATAAAAGATTTAATAAAAGAAAATGAGATTTAATACCTTAAGTATAAGACTTAATGAAAGGGGATTAAATGAGGTGGAAAGTAATAATTGAAATTACATTTTCAACCATTAGAATTAGACATGGACTAAATACATAAATATGAGCATTTTAATGACCATTAAATTTGACATTAAAGTTATAATAAATGACTTTTATACCCTTTTTCAAACAAAGAAATATGGGTAATTTTAGTCAAAAAAAAAAATCACACTACATCCACACTTTTATATGAAGTATAGATTTGTGAAAAGTACATTAAAAAGTAGAATGAAGTGGTTTAAAATTTATATGAAAGAAAATAGAGCCTTGGAGGTAGGAGGAAAGTAATATTTTTGGGAGTGAAGTAGGAAGCAAGATGATGTGATCACCACATTTTATGAGAGAATTGAGGTAGGAGTAAGGCGGTTTCAAATTTTGCATCAATTTTGAGTTGCAAAATTTGCACTTATGGCTGTGTTTGGAAATGATGCAAATAAGTGTGAATGCAAATATGTAGAGTGTAAAATGGATACAAAAATGAATTTCAATAAAGCATATGCTTTTTTTTTATTATTTTTTTATCAAAAGTCCACTTGAATGCAAATTTACTTCTTTTTTATTGATGTACTTTTACATCATATTATCAATGTAAATATGCATTGGTCTGTCATTTGTCAATGCATAAGTATAATGTTGCCAAACACAGGCAAAAGTGAACCAGAGTACAAATTTACCTTGAACCGAGATTTACACTCCATTTTCATCGTTTCCAAATGCAGCCTAAGACTTAGTTTGGAAGAAGTACAAATATAAATATATACAGTGCAAATACATATAAAACAATACAAAATACAAGGTTTCGCGCTCTACAAAACAATACAAATACAAGGTTATGTATTTGTAGAGTACAAAACCTTGTATTTTGTATTGTTTTGTATGTATTTATACTGTATATATTTGTATTTATACTCCTTCCAAATTGAGCATAAAGTGAGTGCAATTGAGACAAATACAAATTGTATATTAGGTAGGAGTGCAAAGCACATGTGCAAACAATTGGATGCAAAACTGAACCAAGTGCTCGTAACCGCTTTCAGATTTAAACTCCAAACAAATAGAGCCCTAATGATGTTTACTTTTGTTGTTTATACCAATTTACGGATTTTATTAATCTTAATAAAATTTCCAGAGAAAAAAATTGTGCACTAAATAATTATTGACGAATGTGTTAATGAATTTAAAATACATAATGATCAAATGGATCACCTTGGGCCCAAACTTTTGATTATTAAATCCTCCAAAAGATGTTATATTGTAAAAGATGTTATATTGTATTTCGATTTTATGGCAAGGAAGACTTTTGCCTCCCGTGTAATCTATTGTCTTCCTTCTTCATAGATTAAATAACCAAACCTCAACACTCTACATTGAAAGGCCTGACCTTTGGAATGAAATGACCACTACTAGGTAGGCATATTTGAAAGAAGATCATATAGTGATCATATTGCTCAAAACTCCCAACAAAAGCATGGTGAAAATTAAAAGTTTTTGTTTCATAATGATAGAGGGAGATTTGGCCCGATCCTTTGGCGGCGCGACACGTGGAAGCAATCGACAGTGACCTGGCAAGAGCACCAGCTCGGCACGGTAGCGGGCCTATGATCCGAGTTTTGAGAAAAGGAGCCCTGAGCTCCCCTAAAAAAAGAACCCACGACCCGAGCTCCCCTAAAAAAGGAACCCATGACCCGAGCTCCCCAAGGAGGAACCCGAGCTCTCCCTTAGAGGCCCTGAGCCTTACAAGGAGCGCAAAGGGCAAAAACCTAAGCTGACCCACCTCGGGGAAGTTCGGGCCACACTTCTATCCGAACTCAAGACTTCACCTCGCACACCACTTCGGCTCCAAGTCGCCTGACTGAACAACCGTACTTGACGCCAAGGAAGCCCGTACACGGAGGCGCGCGCTTGACTGATTAGGGGTCCGACACGTGACAACCACCCTCTAACGGCCACCTGCCACCGCCATCTTAGACATGGCAGAGACGGCCCTAACAAGGAAGACAGTGGCAGTTATGACACCCGAACTAGCATCCGACAGAGGTTATGACACCCGAACAGGCACCTGACATAGGTTATGACACCCGAACTAGCATTTGGTAGAGGTGATGACACACGATCTGGTGGAGGTGATGATACCCGATTTGGCAGAGGTATGGGAGTGAGTGTAACAGGGTGATTATAAAAGGCCCCCTTCCCCTTAAGAAGGAGGTACGTGATATTTTGTGCTTTCTGGTCTTGCAATCTATCATTTTCCTTGCCTCCTCAAGAACAATAACTTGAGCTTCGGAGTGTTCCTACCGGGTTCCTCCCCAAAAGTCTCCATTTTCTCCCTTGTTTCAGGCATCTTCAGCTCTGTCTGAGGCAAGGTGATTGGCAACTAGGACCGACCGGTTTGCGTGTCATCACATACATAATGTTGAAATCGCATAACTATGAGAAAACATAAATTTTCTCTTGGATCCTGTGGACCTCGTCCAAATCAAAATCAATTTAGGCGGATTAGATAGACTAACAAGACATGTTGAATTGGACCAATTCAGACTTAATGGTCCAAAGTATTTATTGGATTGAATTGGATATGATCCATCCATAATGAACTTATATTGGATTGGGTTGGATTGAGTCAATATCTGATCCATTGATAGAAAATAAGAACATAAATGTTAATGGACCAAGTTTGGGCTAGAATTAATCTAAACTAAAATAAATTTGAATAGATTAGGTACTCCAGACATTGAATTGAATCGGTCCAAAATAGAATAAAATATTCATTGAATTGGATTGGACATGGTCCATTTGTAATGGACCCACATTGGGCTGGATCGGATTGGACCAAATCCATTCCAATTGACACCCCTAAGTTTTAGATGGATTTATGTCTACCATACAAGTAATCAAGAATTTTTTCTAAAATATTGTAAAAAAAAAAGAGAGAAAAAAGAGGAATTTCACCTATTGACCATTAGCACTGTGGTCATGCTTTAAGCACATGTTCCACTTTAGCAGCGGTGTTCAACTGTTCATCCAGCTATACACAAAGTTATGGGTTGATGATATGGATAATGGAACTATCAATCATAATCTCCTTTGTCTGCCTTACCCCATCTAAACCTTCCATATTAGTCGCGTTCCTTCCCTATCCATAGTCCGACGTTCACTGTTCATCTCTCATCTAAGAGGATTCCAGCTCCTTGTGGACAAATGACCCACCCTGGTGGAAGTGGGTCTTATGAACGACTTCTGTGATGGTCTTAACCAATGTATCAAAAACGGATCCGAAGGCTGAACTATTTTAGCCTCACGGTCATGGGTCAATGTTCAACACTTCGGGTTGGATAGGTCATAAATCACAAATTATTGTCTAAATTTACCAAAAAAAGTGCAACAATCAAGCACAGAGTTATGGCCTTCACAAGTTTTTAATACATTATGTATTATAACCCACGACTCAACAATCAGATCAAACAGGTTAAAGGTCCAACTTCTCAAGACAAATGGGTTTTGACCACATCAACGATATTTTACAAAATAACAGGTTAAAAAAAAAAAATCCTAGAAGTAAAACCAAATAACGGTTCAAACGGTTCGATTGGACAGACCTATAAGATATATTGAAGTGGACTAGTCTAGACTTAATGGTCCAAAGTATTTATTGGATTGGATTGGATATGGTCCATCCATAATGAATTTGCATTGGATTAGGTTGGATTGAGCCAATATCTAGTCCATTGATAGAAGATAAGAATATAGGTGTCAATGGACCAAGTTTGGATAAGAACTAATCTAAATTAAAATACATTTGAACGGATTGAACTGTCCAGACATTTAACTGGACTGGTGCAAAATATTGATTGAATTGGATGGACCTGATCCATTTGTAATGAACTCACATTGGACTGTACTTGTGCAAGTTGTGAAACCTCAAAAATCGCCCTGCCCCAAAAGTCAGTTTTCCAAGTTAAAAAAAGAAAAGAAAAAATAAATAAAATAAACTAACCATTGAAGTTGATAGGGGTGCGTACCCACCAAGTAAGGTTGAAATTGCCATCCCTATCATGAATTAACGGTATAAGCTTAATTATTAATTACTATTGGTTTGACTTTGACCTTCCTGGTTAGTGTCCAGAGTTGCCTCCTTTGCATTATTCACGTTCTAAGAACATAAAAATTAAAGCAGAAAACAAATAAAGAAACTCTTTTGTCTTCAATTAGTACAAGAAAGAGCAATGCCAATTTATTTAATATGCATTTACTTAGAAGAAGAGATGGTAGAAAAAAAGCAAACTACTAATAGTGCAATTCTCATTTATTTAGATGAAGCCGAATTAATCCATCACCAACAAAAGCGAAGAGATTATTCAACTTAATTACAAATGAAGACACAGACACAACGATAGGGGTTAAATCCACTGCCACTACAAAGACCAGTGCCATTGTACTCCTGGGTGCACCACTGGCGGCATGACGCCAGATCACAATCATTGCCATTCCGAACAGCTCGACATAAGGCAGCATCCGAACTGGGCACCATTGATGCAACTGCAACAACCATGCATCGTTTATACAATGAGCAATTTATACGAGTGATCGATCATATATATATACGGATGAATAAACAGAGACAAACAAATGAGAATGAGGAAAGCTTAAGAAACCTGAAAGGAGTAGGAGGACAAAGAAGAAACTGCAGAAAAGCTTAGCCATCTTTCTTTCTGTCAACTACTTAGACAAATTTTGTCTATAGTATTGTGCAAGAAAGCTGTGTGTATTTTGTCTTCTCGATCGATATGGAAACGCTAATGAGTTGTAGGGTATTTATAGTGTCGTGGTGGGTCCGTAGATCTTTTGTTCCTATATAAATAGCATTCAATTCTAATTAAGGTGCATGAATTCACCGGACAAGAAAAAAAACCGTGAAAGAGTTAAGGCCTTAATTAATTAATCTACGTTATTCTTAGTTTTGAAAGTATTTTGGATTGCTAACTGAATCAGTTTTGAGTAGAATAGTTGGGCACAAGGTCAACTCAAATATGAGAAAACTATGAGAGGGAAATTTTCAAACACATTAAAACTAGGGGTGTAAATCGGGCCGTGTCGCCCGTGGCCTGGCATTGCTCGGCATGACAAGCACGACAGCCCACGGGCCGTGCTAGGCCTAATACGATGGTCTGTGTCGTGCTGGGCCGGGGGTTCGTAGTCCACGGGTCGGCACGGCATGGCCAGCATGGCCCGTAGTGGGCTGTGCTTGGCCTGTCCAAAAACTAGCCATTGGGACCCCCATGGCTAGTTTTAACTTTTTGAGGTGTTTTTACATAAATACCCCCCTAATAACTATAAACAACCATATAAGGGGGTATTTATGTATTTTGCTTATGGAGGGGATAAAAAATAACACGAATTCTATAATAACTAGTTTAGGAGGGCTTTTTGGGTAAAGTTATAAATAATTTTACAATGAATTATTTTAGAGTATTTTGGGTAATTGAATTATTTTCAATTCCAATAAATAGCCCTATCCTCCACCATTCTCATCACACCAATTCAACAATCCAGGTAAGTCTAATTAAATTAATTTTTATTTTTTTTAATTTAAAAAAATGGTCGGCTCTTCCCAAAACCAATTCCCCAAAATGTTCACTATTAACGATATTCAATCGCATCATGATAGTGTTAGCACTGATGCTATTGATATTGATGGAAGTGGAACTTTTGCCCCTGGTACTGATACTAGGGGAGAGAAAAAAGAGGGTCACTAAGTTGAGTAACCCAGTTTGGAAAATGTTTAAAGTAGAGGATGTTAAGGGAAGGAAAAATGAGTAATTTGCCAAAAATGTAGAAAAAACTTTAGTTATTGTAGCAAGGGTGGTAGTAGCCATTTGAGCAGACATTTGCTCACACATGAGAAGGAAGAAGAAAAAGAAGAAGGGAGAGAAACAACACAAATACAAATTAGGGGGGGGGGGGGTTTGGTATATTTAAATATTCATAAGAAAAAATGAGACAATAATCAGCAAAATACATTATACATGCAAAACAACCATTTTTGTTAGCTGAAGATAATAAACTTGAAAAATGGTTGCGTAATTCTGTAAATCCACAATATAAAAAAGTTTTTATGAATACTATTAGATCAAATGCTTTAAAATTGTTTTATTCATATAAACAAAATTTAATTTATTTGTTATCAATTTTTAATTCTAAAGTTGCAATTACTTCTAATGTTTAGATTTCTAAATTTAACATAAGTTAACCATTTTATTGATGAAAATTGGCTTTTAAATAAAAGAATTTTAAGTTTTACTAGGCTTCAATTGCCACATACTGGCCCGGCTATTGCTTTAAGCATTTTAAATACTTTACATGCTTATGGAATTGAAAATAAATTATTTTCTATTAGTTTTGATAATGACAACAATAATGATTATGCAATAAATATTTTAAAATCTCAATTAAAACTATGTTTAAATGGTAAATTATTTCATGTCAGATGTGTATAAATTTATGTATTCAAGATGCTTTAAATGTTATTTCTACTCATATTTCTAAAATTAGAAATTGTATTATATATATTAAAAGTTCAAGGGCAAGAAAACAAGAATTTAAATATTTATGTCAAAATTATGATTTAAAATATAAACATTTTATATTAGATGTAAAACATAGATGGAATTCTACCTATGCTATGTTAGAAAGTTGTATTTCTTATAAACAAATTCTTACTTATTTTTATAATGCAAAAATGCCTAATGATATTATATTTGAGAAAGACCGGGAAATGGCAATTTGTATAAGAGATTTTTTAAAACATTTTTATGATGCAACTAATGAATTATCAGGTATTTAGTATCCAACTAATTATAATTTACCTTATCAATTAATGGTGATTAGTGATTGTTTTGCAAAATGTAGAAATAATCCACAATTTAAATGTATTGTTGAAATAATGGAAAATAAATTTAAAAAATATTAGGAGAACATTTCTCCCCTTTATTGCTTAGTTACAATATTAGATCCTAGGATTAAAAAAGATGGTTTAGATATTTTACTTGAAACATATTGTGAAAATATGAATATTGAAATTGAAAATAAAAAAGAAAAAATTAATAATTTATTATTTGAAATGTAAAGTTTATATGAATCTGAAGCAGTAGGAAATAATCGTATAACTTGTACACCATCTTCTACTTCTGATCTTGAGCCCAGTAGTAAAAGATAAAAACTTGTTTATTTAATAAGCAGAAGGTAGAAATCTACTACTTCCACAGCAAGTTCATTTACTGAACTTAATTTTTATTTACAAGCAAAATTTTCTAGTTTAGGTGAGGGAACAAATAATTTTGATATTTTAGCCTAGTGGAGTGAACACTGAAAAAATTATCAAATTCTTGCTACCATGGCACGTGATGTACTAACCCCTCTGGTGTCTATAGTTCCATCAGAGTCCTGTTTTAGTGCAGGTACCGAGGGGTTGGACGACAAGAGAAGCTACATGAACGATGAAAGTATAGAGATATGCATCGGCTTAAAAGATTGACGAGATGCAAAAGACAGATTACAAGACAAAGGAGGGTATGATACTACACCAAATATTTCACTTGAAGTAGATGATGAAAGTCATGATTCATGAAGTTGAGTAGTTGTATAGATTTTTTTTATTATTTTTTTTCAAATTATTATAAATTTTGTTTTAATTTTATTTGTTAATTTTTTAACAATGTAATTTTGTATTTTCAATTTGTAACTATATTATATTTTTTATATTTTATTAATTTATTCCATTTTCATGTTTCATTCATCCAAGTATCCAACCATTGTATGCTTTGTAATTTGTATTATGCAAATTTAAATGAAATAAAATTCCTATTTTTCTTCTAATTTGTTATTCCATCATTGTTATTTAGTTAAGTTTTTTTTTTTTTCATTTACGTGTTAGATTTCTCCTTTCTCCTTTATTAATTTTTCAAATAATTTCTAAAGTTCAAAGGAAAGTTAAATATTTTAGTTTTACACTTTTATTGAGAAAAGAAATCAAAAATTTCAAAAAAAAAAGTCAAAAAATCAGTCTAACCCAGTTTGGCCCAAGCCCAAGGTCCACCTTGTGGCCTAACCCGACATAGCCCAAACCCATGGCCTAGCCCAGGCCCACGGCACGGCACGGGCCCACACGGCCCTGAACTGTGGACCGTACCGAACCGACCCCCAAAATTTTCACCGGGAAGGGAAACACGGCCCGTAATGGCCCACAGCCCATGCATGACCCACTTTAGTGGAGGTTTCAACAAAGGTCAGAAACTTTAGAGGAGGCTACAGTAATTTACCCTATTGAATAAGTGATTTTTTTCATGGGACAAAATTGTCCCCATAATATTTCAAAATTTCCATCAATTGCCCCTCGTTGAGAAGACAATAAAACCTTGTCGTCTTCTCCTTTTTGCACTAATAGCTATCGCCACGACAACGATGTGCAACCCAGGCGGAAACATGGGGTGGAGTGAAATTTAGAGAGATGGAATGACGATGGACAATGGTGACAATGAGTGAACTTAGATTTTTGGGTTTGATGTTAAAGAAAGAAAGAAGCAAACGAGATTTACAGCTAGCTCGATCGTTTGGTCCATGATGGGTGAATGATCATCAACTTATGTTATACTTCGCAGCGGAATCTCTGAAAGACGATAGAGTTAATAATATATATAGGTTCTTGTTGTTTCGAACTGATATAGAGTTATTAATATATATAGGTTTCTCGCTTTTATTATAATTTGTGTTATATTTTACATCCTAAAGTACAATTTTGAAAGACAATATATAAGATAATATTAGTTAAAAACTATTATTGAGGTGTCCAAATTGAGTCATTTGTTTATGGGTGTTCATGCAATGTAAGTAGGTTTTTGGCATCGATGCCATTGCTTGAGAGATGTTTTTTAAGAAAACAGTGCTTTATGCATGAGGGTCTGTTGCACCGTTTCCTCTGAAAACGGATCCTTTTTTTTTATTTGGCATGGATGCTGCCACTTAGTCTGTTTGCTGGAAAAACAATATTGTTCTTGTTTGGTGGTGGTGCTATATAACCATTTTTAGCATTCGCCTACATTATCCAATACCCAAGATGATGTCACATTGATGCCATGTCATTGCACTGTTGGAAACAACAATTAGAAAATGCAAAACACTTTTAGAAATACTTTCAACAAGATATGCTCGTGCAAAACACATACTTCTTTGCTAGTTAATGAAAATGTTGTTAGTATTTGTTAATTTCAAATTATATTATATATATATATATATATATATATATATATATATATATATTTATTTATTGGATTGACACTTGATACGTATGGGTCTATGAGAGTGTTATGTAAGTTGGAGTCAGACTCCTATTTAGAGTGGGATTCTAAGTGTGGTAGGATTGGATTGAGATTAGTTTGATGGGTAACCAATCCCAATCAGTGAGAAGAATTATTAGAGTCCTGGTCACTTCTGGATGGGGGTTATAAAAACCACATAATGGTTATGGACCCATTACATTTGGCCTCAAGATCCATGGTGTGTAGTATGATTGTTGGATCAACCCTACCTGAATCCTTTTGGGCAGAAGCACTCAAAATGGTTGCCTACATATTGAATTGAGTACCCATCAAAGCAGCATTAAAAACTCCATTTGAACTTTGGACTAGTAGGAAACCTAGCTTAAATCATCTTCATGTTTGGGGTTGTGAAGCAGTGGCTAAGATTAACAAACCTGGTCTACCTAAAACTGCTATTAGGGCAATTAAGTGTGTATTCGTAGGATACCCTAAAAGATCTAAGGGTTATCGATTGATTGAATCGTCTAACCTGAGCAGTACAATTTTTGAGTCTAGAGATGTAGAATTTTTAAAAGAGACTTCTACATCACAAGGGAGAGGACAAGTAGAATTTGAACAATTCTCAGAGTTCAGACCTTCATCTGTTGAATCTATTAATCCTCCTGCAATACCTAGAGAAGAACCTCAATGCTCCCAAAGAGTGAGAAGGTCTACCATATTAGATGATTTTCTTGTGTATTTATCTGACTCATCTATTGATGATGTTGTAGATCCAAATAGTTTCTCTGAAGCCATGACTCATAAAAAAATGATTAGATAATGGCAATGCAAAAAGAAATGAGATCCATGGAACAAAATTCTATATGAGAATTGGTTGACCTTCTTGTAGGTGCAAAGTCCATTGGCTGCAAATGGGTTTTTAAGACTAAAAGAGGCTCAAGTGGTCAAATTGAGAAATATAAAGTGAGACTTGTAGCTAAGGGTTATATTCAAAAGGAAGGTATTGATTATGATGGGACTTGTTCTCTTGTCTCAAGAAAGGACTCTCTTAGAATATTATTAGCTCTTGTGGCACATTTTGATTATGAATTACATCAAATGGATGTAAAACAACCTTTTTAAATGGTGATTTGGATGAAATTATTTACATGGACCAACCTGAGGGATTTGTAGCCAAAGGACATGAAAGGCATGTATGCAAGTTAAACAAATCATTGTATGGACTCAAGCAAGCTTCTAGGTAGTGGTGTTGTAAATTTCATGGCATTATCACTGAGTCCGGATTTAAGAACACTGCCGACAATTGCATTTACACCAAGACCAGTGAGAGTAACATTATATTTTTAATATCATAAGTAGATGATATCCTCTTGGTTTCTAATGATCTAGCATTGTTACTTGATACTAAAATCTTCTTATCTAGATCTTTTGATATGAAAGATTTTGGAGAAGCCTCATATGTTTTGGGTATTCAAATTTGGCGTAATAGACGCATGGGAATACTGGGATTATCACAAGAAGGGTATATAAAAAAAGTGCTAGAGAGGTTTGTGATGACAAATTGTAAGTCTAATGAATCTCCTGTTGTAAAAGGAGACAAACTGCACAAGGGGCAATGTTTGTAGAATGATTTAGAATGCAAAGAAATGGCAAACATTCCATATGCCTCTGTTGTTGGTAGTATCATGTATATCATGAATTGCACCCATCCAGATATTTGCTTTGCTACTGGTTTGCTTGGTAGGTTTCAACATAATCATAGAATGGATCATTGGAAAGTTACTAAAAATGTTTTAAGATACTTGCAAAGAACTAAACACTTCATGTTAGTTTTCAACCAAGTAGACCAATTGGAGATTATGGAATATGCTGACTTAGATTTCAAAAATGATATTGATACTCAAGTGTCCACTTTAGGATATATTTTCACTCTTGCTAGTGGTACTATTTCTTGGAGAAGTCATAAGTAAGAATCTACGTCTCTCTCCACAATGGAAGCTGAAATGTCTCATGTTGTGAAGCTGCAAGGCATGCTTTTTGGCTTAAGACCTTCACCATTGATTTGATTGTAGTGGATTCCATTCATAGACTTCTTCAGATTTATTGTGATAACACACTACTGTCGTACATTTGACTAAAGAGGCATGTCATCATGCAAGATCAAAGCACATAAAGATCCAATATCATTATGTCAAAGAAAAGGTTGCTGAAAAGGAATTAACAGTCTCTTACATGCCCACTGAAGACATGCTAGCTGACACTTTGACTAAGAATTTACCTATCAAACCCTTCCAATGTCATGTATCCAATATGGGTGTTATAGATGCTAGTAAATTATTTTGATTAGTGGGAGTATCATGTTCATCTTGTTTTGTTTTGACATTGATATCATTTAATGTTCATTAATGATGATGACTCATTTGATATTTTATAATTTATTCAGAAATATATATGTACACATTTGATTTCCCACATGGGAGTTTAACTGTCCATGTAGATTTGATGGCTTGGTCATTTATGGTGACTGGACATCACCTATTAAGCCCTCACCAGATGAAATGCTTGCTGAAAGTAGCATTTTTGACCACATGGTTTGACATCCAAGTGACATGTGTTTGATCAACTAATTGACATATGAAGTTTAGTGATCATATTTGGAGATGCCTTTGATGGCTTCCCAAACCACCATTCTCATTCTTTGTTTTGGCCTGTGGAAGGTATGTTAATAGATACTTTGACTATGGAAATGAGTTACTACTGCATAATAGCGTAAATCTCTCATGCTTGGGCATTTGTAAGGATATTGAAAACGAGATTGATTTGATCTTGCACTCTCATAACACATATGCTGTTTTTTTTTCTTTATGAGTGGCCACTCGATTTCAAAAAAGTTGTTTCAACCCAATAGATGTTTTGTTTCAAAACTTTTTTTTTTAAACTGTGACAAACAGTGGAAGATCGTTAGTATTTGTCAATTTCAATATATATATATATATATTTTATTTATTTATTTATTTATTTATTTATTGGGTTGACACTTGATACGTATGGGTCTATGAGAGTGTTTTGTAAGTTGGGGACGGACTCTTATTTAGAGTGGGATTCTAAGTGTGATAGGACTGGATTGAGATTAGTTTGATGGGTAACCAATCTCAATTAGTGATAAGAATTATTAGAGTCCTGGTCACCTCTAGATGGGGGTTATAAAAACCACATTGTGGTTTTGAACCCATTACAATTGGCCTCAAGATCCACAGAGACTAGAGAACTCAAAAAAGTTGATAAAGAAATAAGCACAATGCAAGCATTCAACAACAATGGCTGGAACATAGAGTGGACTGCAAATAGGTAGGCACATCTGAATCTGATTTCTTTTGATGAATGAGCTTAAAAGCTTGCAAATGCAACACTTTTTAGACATGGCAATGGGGCAGGTTTTGGGAGGGTATTCTAAATTCCAAACACTTCCACGCATGAAAATGCAAACCCTTCTTGATCCTACTGTCTTGCATTTGAGGGTGGATGGGTCGAATTGATGGGTTGGGTCCAAAAGCCACATCTAATTTAATTTTCAGTTATATATTAGCAATAAACAAATAAAATAATATGAACAATCACCAAAACTTCCAAATGTTTGATAAGAAAATGTATAAAATAGATAAACTTTCAATTATCCTTCATATGAAATTCAAAATACTATTAAATTTAACACCTAATACATACGTTCATTGACTTCCAACTAGGGGTGACAATGGACTGATTTTGGATTGGACCTTGTCCAAACCAAAATCAATTTGGATGGATTGGATAGACCAACAAGACATATTGAATTGGACTAGTCCAGACTTAATGATATAAAGTATTTATTGGATTGGATTGGACCTGGTCCATCCATAATGAACTTACAATGGATTAGGTTGGATTGAACCAATATCTGGTCAATTGATAGAAAATAAGAATATAGGTGTCGATAGACCAGGTTTGGATTAGAACTAATCTAAATTAAAATACATTTGAACAGATTGAACTGTCCAGACATTTAACTGAACTGATCTTGAATGGACCTGATCCATTTGTAATGGGTTCACATTGGACTAAATCGGGTTTGACCAAATCTAGTCCATTTGTAGGGAGCTCATGGAGGGTTGGGTTTAGCTCAATACCATAACCTACATGTACTTATATAAGTAGTGAAACCTCAAAAATCGTCCCTGCTACTTTAATTAAAATGGTACGAAATTACTAATTACTATTGGTTTGACTTAGACCTTTTTGATTGATGTTTCCAGAATTGCCTCCTTTAAATTGTCCACGTTCTAAGCACATACATATTAAAGCAGAAAACAAATAAATTAAAGAAACTCTTTTGCCTTCAATTAGTACAAAAGTGATGCCACTCTTGTATTTAATATACATTTAATTACCTAGGGGAATAGATGGTAGAGAGAAAGCAAACAGTACTAGTGCAATTCATGTTTATTCAGAGCAAGCCAAATTCCATCACCAACAACAGGCAAGAGATTATTCAACTCAATTACATTTGTAGATACAGACACAGCGTAAGGGATTAAATCCACTGCCATTGCAAAGACCATTGCCATTGTACTGCTGGGAGCACCACTGGCGGCATGAGGCCAGATCACACCCACTCCCATTCCGAACAGCTTGACACACGGCAGCATCCGAACTGGGCACCATTGATGCAACTGCAACAGCAACCATCCTTTAAAATTAATAAGCAATTCATCCAATATTTAAAAAAAAAGGTGGGGGGTGGGGGAATCACACCAAGTCTGTATCTATTGCACCTAGGAGTGTCAATGGACCAGTTTTAGGTTGGATTCCGTCTAAATCAAAATCCATTTGGATAGATTCGACGGACCAATAAGATATATTGAATTTGGATGGATTGGACAGACCAATATGACATATTGGATTAGACCTAGTCCGTTCATAATGAATTTATATTGGATTGAGCTAATATCTGGTCCATTGATAGAAGATAAGAATATAGGTGTCATTGAACTAGGTTTGAGTTAAAACCAATCTAAATTAACAAGAATTTGAACAGATTGAACAGTCTCTGGACTGGTCCAAAATGGTCCAAAATAATCATTAGACTGGATTGAATCAGGTCCATTTATAATGGACTCACATTGGACTGAACAGGATTTGACCAAATTTAGTCCAATTGACACCCCTAATTGCACCAGGATTAATTCCACCCATAAATGACTTCATGCATAGAAGAGAAGGCAACTTCAATAAATTCTAGGAATATATAGCCTCAAATAATAAACACAAATTTATATACCAATACTAAAAGCAAAAAGAAAGAATAACAATATTGGAATGTTGAAAGTTGCACTATCTGATGTTATGTGGTGCACTACTGTGATGTGTGACCATTGCTGCAATGCAGTGTGGGAGAAATGTAATGCAATGTAGCTTGCAACTGCACAAATAGCATGTCTGCTTTGGATGTTGGTACGGATAAATGTGTTCATGTATATAGAAATAATCATAAACAGATGGGTAAAGAGAGATAAACAAATGAAACTGAGTAAAGTTTAAGAAACCTGAAAGGACTAAGAGGACAAAGAAGAAACTGCAGAAAAGCTTAGCCATCTTTCTTTCTGTCAACTACTTGGACAAATTTGCTCTATAGTATTGTGCAAGAAAGCTGTGTGTATCATTCATAGAGTTGTAGGGGCTATTTATACAGTTGTGGTGGGTCTGTAGATTTATTATTAATTCCTAAATACCATTCAATTCTAAGGTGCATGAGTTCACCAGAAAAAAAAAAAAAAAACTGTGGAATAGTTAATGCCTTAATCTACGTTATTCTTAGTTTTGCAAGTATTTTGGATTGCTAACTGAATCAGTTTTGAGTAGAACAATTGGGCACAAGGTCAGCCCAAATATGAGAAAACTATGAGAGGGAAATTTTCAAACACATTAAAACAAGAGTTTATGTTGTTTGAGTGGCACACATATCAAAGACAAATGTAACTTCAATGGGTGTGGAAACCTTGATGAATGTGCCATGTGCCCATCTCTACAGATTGTGTATAAAATTTGGTGAAGGAAGCCAGTTTTACCTGTGGCATGGGCAGATGGCTAAGTATGTTCTCTACAGGTTACAGCTGATGAGCTGAACTGCTGAAGCATGAGACAGTAGTGCCTCTAATTAATTACCATCAATGATCCACCCCACAAATCATGTGCTGATGCCAACTTGGGAAACAATATATAGTGGATGGCATCAACTTTAATTTTGAAGTATCAAATACAATAAAAGGGTAAGATGCTTGGAGCTAGCTTAGGTTAACATGGACCATACAGCTAACAAGAATAAATTTTAGCCTACAAACCATCAAATTATTTACTTGCTGCTAACAAAGTAAAGCTAATAAAATTTGTGTTAGAGATAGTAAAGCTACGTGTTGTTAAACATGGTTTCTTTATTTACCATATTCAAAAAATTACTGTGTCTTGCATTTTGTGCTGTATATTTTTAATACAATTTTGCCCTAAAATCAAAGATTTCTGACGTGGATTGCAGTCCACTTATCCCAATAATCTTTCACTCTTTTTGATTGTCTCTGTGCAAAGAGTCTGACGAAGTGACGATGGCTACACAAAGATGGTGACCCATTTCTCTGCTACATACATGGCAGCAGCAGCTGCCAGTAACAAACACCATGTTCCTTGAAAGGCCCACCAAATCATGCGTACTGGAACAAATATGGATTCTGGACTATCTTGTATCCATTTTCGAAATCCAAACAATGACATTTCTCTGACATAGGTTATTGCTGCAAATTACAAGTAAACTATATATTCATGCCCATCCATTAGGGATTATAGAATTTGGTAGCAACAAGTATCAAGCATCTCTCATAAACCAAGAGGGATTATTTATGCTTAACTCAGCTTCAAATGAATTCATGTTCCTTTATTATTATTTTTCTCCCTTTTTCCATTTAGTATTTCCAGCCAATATGTAAATGTTCAAGCAGCAAATTAACCATTCTTACCATACCTAACATTCTCATAATCAGTGCCATTTCTAACATTTCCAGAATCAGCGCCTGTTTGGGAGGGCTGAACCGCAGCAGCTTATGCTTTTCTAAAGTGGGCCCTACACCGCCAGCCTATAACTAAAACTGTAACCACAAATAGAATTGGTTCATTTTATATGGTGATTTCTTTTTTTTTGATGAATTAATGACTGTATGCTTATTAGACCTGTTCATGGGCCGGACCGGGCCGGGCTTTTACTCTTCATTAATGAAAATTTGTTAGGTTCGACCAACGGGCCTACAACTTGGTTCCAAGCCCGGCCCTGATAAAAAGCCTAAAGTCCGAGCCTGAGTCCGAAGCCTGGTTGTGTTTGTCAGAACTGAGTTCGCGGTGACTGTGGTCTGTGAGCTGTGTGACCTGCGATTTTAAGTTTAACAATGATCAGTTTGCATCTGAGAGAGAGAGAGAGAGAGGAGAGAGAGAGAGAGAGAGAGAGAGAGAGAGAGAGAGAGAGAGAGAGAGAGAGAGAGAGAGAGAGGAAAGGAGAGAGGAGTCTCTGCCGGAGTTGTTGTGCCGATGAACGTTCGCCGCCTTGTCGGTTGTGTGGCTGCCTAAGAGTGTGAGGATGAGAACTCTGGAGGATGTGGAGAAGAATGGTTCGACTGGAAAAAAAAATGAAAGAGGCAAAGAGGTGAAAAAAAGAGGGGGTCTTCGATTAGGGTTTTTAGGTTTAGTTATAGGTCGGGCCGAGCCGGGTTCGGGTCAGGCTATTTTGGCAAATCCCAAGCCTGACTTGAATTTATTGTGGGCTGGGATTTTTGGCCCAAGGTTAAGCCCGCAGGACCATATGCATGTTCAAGCCCGTCCGAGGGCCGAGCCGGGCCGGCTTGTCGGGCCACCCGGCCCATGAACATGTCTAATGCTTACTAAGAGAAACCTGGCTGTCATTCTCAAATGGACTCCATCAGCAACCCATCAAAGTAGAATAGATTGTATATCTTTTGGGGTCTTAGAGAGTAAGGACAAGGCTGATCAGTGATAAGTTTTTAAAATCAGTGTTTTCAACCTGTTGGTGACCGGGCCGGTTGGGTCAATGAACCCGTCACAATATCAAATCAGGCCAAATTCCAACCTGTCATTCTTCCAAAACCCCATTGGCTTGGTCAACAACCCATTGATTTCAAGTGGTTGATGACATCACAGGTTGAACCACTAAAAGACTTATTCTCTAAAATACAGAGCAAGAAGTCATTCAGTTCACTAATCTAATTGAGAGTTAAACTAGGATATGTATCAGAGGTCAGGAAACGTGAAAACTCCAAATCCAAATATATAAACAGAAAAATTCACCCTGAACCGAATTCACATTCCATTTGCATCTTTCCAAATACAACCTAACGCTTAATTTAGAAAAAATACAAATACATACAAAGCAATACAAAATACAAGGTTTTGCGCTCTACAAATACAAAACTGAGTCTAAAGTGAGCGCAAATGAAACAAATACAAATTCTATATTAGGTAGGAGTGCAAATCATATGTGTGAACAAGTGGATAACCAAGTGCTCGTAACCGGTTTCAGATTTAAAGTCCAAACAAATGGAGCCCTAATGATATTTACTTTTGTTGTTTATACCAATTTGCGGATTTTATTAATCTTAATAAATTTGCCAGTGTAAAAAATTGTGCACTAAATAATTAATAACAAATGTGTTCATGAATTTAAAATAAATAATGATCAAATGGATCACCTTGGGGTCCAAACTTTTGATTATTAAATCCTTCGATTTTATGGCAAAGCAGACTTTGTCCTCCCGTGTAATCTATTGTCTTCCTTTAAAAGAAAAAAAATTATTTCCACCAAAAAAAGATGATAAAATTTTAAGGTAGCTGTCCCTCAGCCTTGAGTAAATTTTGGAAAAGACTAGAGGATGAGCTTCATAGATTAAATAGCCAAACCTCAACACTCTAGATAGAAAGGCCTGACCTTTGGAATGAAATGACAAAGAAGATCATCTAGTGATCATATTGCACAAAAATCCCAACAAAAGAATGGTGAAAATTCGAAGTTTTTGCTCCATACATAATGCTGAAATCGCATAACTATGAGAAAACATAAATTTTCTCTTGGATCCTTTGGATCTATTAGACCATGAAAGATCAAAATTTTAGAGTTGGGAAAGATGCAATACTGATAGGTGATGTTCAAAAGTGCAGAAATCAAAGTGGGAGCTCACACCCAACCTTGAATGCTCGGAGGAAAACCGCAACAGGCTAAAGATGGTGCAACCTTTGATACTTGCAACTTTAATTGATCTCCAAGAATTCCAGCAGCAACAGTGTAAGGAATACTACGACTTGGGAGGCGTTTCTCACTCAAAATAGTCCTGGAAATACTCTCTAAGGGATGCTCAAGAACCCTAGAAATATCTCACAAGGTTGGATGGATAAATTCAACTACTGGAGGTGATCTAGACTGGTCCGATCTCCTCTAGATGAAAGTCATTTATAACTTATGATGGACTATCAAGAGCCCTTTCCTAAACTAATAACGTTTCTTAACATAATTAGGAAAGATATGAGTCAATTTTGGTTTCCTAATTCAGCCCAAATAATAAACCTTAGTTAATAGTCCTAGTCAAATCTTGTAACTTGCTTTGACTTTCTTGTTACTAATTTGACTAGGCTTTCTTAGAAAGACTCCTGACCAAATTAGAGTGTCCATTATTCTTGGAAATCTTCCTAATAAAGGGAGGAACCAGCTTGTAAGGTGTGGCATCCACTAAATAAGTCAACGCTTAAACCAGTGAGGCGGGCTAGTTAAAGTAATTCACCTATATCAATTATGGGCTTTAATTAATCAGGCCAATTAGTGTCTAAACACTTAATTAATTGGAAACTTACTATCCTAAAAGACCCAAGTCTAGTTGGTTTAGCCCATTATATGACACAATGCCCAACTTCTACCTCTAGATCACCAACTATGCATCGACTTATTTAGCAAGTACCAACATGTTCAGTTTAGCAACATTCTTCTTCTTCTCGTTTAGAAAGTCCTAACATGTTCCTAAGAAGTATTATATAACAGTTATAAAATGCACTCACTATCAAATAGAAAAATAATGCCCCAATAGAGGATGATACCGGTGGGGCCAAAAATGTTGTGAAATACATTTAGGATTCATTATAAGTTGGGGACATTGTTGCTTAAGTATCAACTTGCAGTCTATGCTTAACAATATGATGCACTCCAATAGCCACAAGAAGATAATAAAAATGAGAAGGATGGGAGAGCAATAGGAGACATTTTTTATTTGTACTTAATTTTTTGAGTTTTATCATTTTTAGCTTTAGTATTCAAAGATGTTAAAATTTTTTCCTTTTAATTTTCATATTTTTTGTTTGTTTGATATAAAATATATAATTTCTTATATTAGACAAGAATAATTAATTTATTTGGTTATTTATATTTATTTTTCAATCACAGTGGCCAACTAGTCTTTATTTAATTGTTTCTTCAAGTTTGGTAAACATTTGGG
Source organism: Nelumbo lutea (assembly GCF_056320005.1). Taxonomy (NCBI): domain Eukaryota; kingdom Viridiplantae; phylum Streptophyta; class Magnoliopsida; order Proteales; family Nelumbonaceae; genus Nelumbo; species Nelumbo lutea. The sequence continues at coordinate 18,145,123 of NC_142684.1, read as the reverse complement.
GCCTTGTTGATCAAACACTTTTTCTGTTTGATTTAATGTTCTCTTTTATGTAGCTAAAACAAAGTTTAATAAGGAAGTTGTAAAATTGTAATTGGTATAGTAAGCCAAAAATGATTGAGTGCAACAAATATTATGATAATATAGAATGACATGTTGATTTCTCATAATTTCTGGATTCCTCAAACCTACATGACCACCCACAAATAAGGGATTGATTTGTGATTCATTTCATATCATATTTCTAAAATATTTAGTTTGTACTTGTACTACAAATGTCATGCTTTAAGTTCAAGATAATATCTTGACATTCTAATCTCATATACTAAACAAACAAATATAATTAATGATTTAAACAAATGAGTTGAATATATTCTGGCCTTTTTGGGACATTTTAAGTTGTAGTTTGTAGAGTGAGATTGAAGAGGAATGGAGAGAGAGAGAGAGAGAGAGAGAGAGAGAGAGAGAGAGAGAGAGAGAGAGAGGTCTATAGGGAAAAACCAAGGGAGAGAAGTTGAGATAGTGCAAGAGGCTGGCAGTGTGTTTGGTTATGATGGAAGTGGGTGAGGCTGAAGAAGAAGAAGGAGTTTTGACTCAAGGGAAGAGAGGGAGGGAACAAAACATGGGAGTATAGTCCTTACATATTAAGAGCTCAAGCCTAGCCTTAGCCTAAGTTGAGCCTAGGCTCATGAATTTCAAGGCCATGACAAAAGTAAGTATCTACATCCTATCACCTATATATGTGAAATTGTATATCACACCATTTCCTAATTTTCTTGATTGTTGTTTTTCTTATTTAAAGGTTTATTCTCTAAAAACTTGTTCTCTTTGGAAATGGCTGAGCACAATGAAACTATCAGGTGTCAGGCTTGTGATGTTGATGAAATTACTAAGATTCTTGATAATGGTGAGTTGTTCTACACATTCTCCTTATTGAAGCGGATCTTCAAATTCATAGAGATGAAATGGTGAGTTGTATTTTAATCCTTTTTTTTAAATAAAATTAATTTAATTAGTATCTTGATTTTTTACGGGACCATAACACGAGAATTGAGATTTTCACGAGTTATTCAAGATTGGCTTGTAAAAAGCTTGATTCAACTTGATCTAAATCAAGCCAATCTCAAGCCCATTGAAGATTAGCTCATTAAACTCACAAGCCTAATTGAGCTTATATTATATATAATATTTTTATTTTTTATATGCATAATAATAAATAATATATATATATATATATATAATAAATATTTTACATGTAAAATTTTTTATTTTTTATATGAAGCTTAGTCCGTTGTCAAAAATAATCAAATATTTGGTTTGGCTAGGCTCAAATCCACCTCTAACATTGAGTATGAAGGAAGTAATTCAGTATAAGTTCTCAGTTTTGTTATCTTTTTGGAGAGAATACATAATTAGTAGTAGACTTACATGGTTTTCGTAATAAATGTGTTTGATCATGTTTTCCGAATGATAGTTTTGTAATTGTCCTTGTGCTATTTGATCTAGATGAGTCTATCGGTCTTTGATCTTGTTTTATGGATGATCTCTTAGTTTGTATTTTGTAATGTTCATTTATTCTTTGATCATGTTTTGTGGACTATAGTTTCATAGTTTTGTATTATTTGATGGATAGAGTTTTGTAAGGTTTGTTTCTTCTTTATCTTTCTTTAGTTCGATCAACCAATAAGATGATACAACTAGTAGTTTCACAGAAGAAAGAAAGCTAGTTATGCCTAGGGACTGCTGTAGAACCAAAAGTTAACACTTGACATCGACTTGGTTCAAGAACAAGGGATTGTTGAAGAAGCTAACAACCAGTTATGCCATTACATCTCTGGTGTATAATATGTCAAAGTAAAGGACCAAAATTTGTCTTTTGAAGAAACTAAAAATTTATTGGTTTGCTCTTTTATAAGAGAGTTTTTTTCTTTTCTTTTGATCTTCATTCCTTTCTATCTAAAAATGTATCGGTTTGCCTAGGGACTGCTGTAGAACCAAAAGTTAACACTTGACACCCACTTGGTTCAAGAATGAGGGATTGTTAAGAAGCTAACGACCAGTTATGCCATTACATCTCTGGTGCATAATATGTCAAAGAAAAGGACCAAGATTTGTCTTTTGAAGAAACTAAAAATTTATCGGTTTGCTTTTTTATAAGAGAGTTTTTTTCTTTTCTTTTGATCTTCATTCCTTTCTATCTAAGTATATGCTTTCAATGGGTTTTTCAGTTTTTTTTTTTTTTTTTTTTTGAGATCTTGCTTTTGCATTAGATGGAAAGGTAAGAACAGTACATGATTGCAATATTTTGTTCCTCCAAATGCTCCCAATCATGCATTCCACTTGATTGCAATAATAGTCCAATAGAAGATATCTTCATTAGGAATCATCCTATCATCCCACCACCAGTAATGCTTGATACTCTCTCCGTTTCATCGGTTTGGAATAATTAAAAAAAAAAAAAAAAGAAAAGAATTATTTCACAAGGGATGTAAAGAAGATGAACCCAAACCCCTCACCACTAGCTGGTTGAATATTTTCGTCGGTGGCTGGTTGCTTTGGTTACAATCCATTTCAAGGTACCATAACCTTGGATGAGACACCAGGGAGAGACAAAGGGGAGAGATTGAGTTCTGAAGATATATGTTTCACAATTTTAGGATTTTAGGAAGTAGCATTGAAAAATAAAGTAACCATCGTTAAGGGGACAAGTTCCATTCATTTTGAAAATTGGAGAGATTGAATGATGTGGTGAAATTTTATAGAAGGGTTCAATCCCATGAACCTACGGGTCTATAGAATGCGAGCTTATGGGAAGGGGTGTCCTAAGACTCATTTGAAGATATTCTATGGTGATATGTTTCAATATGGATTTGATGAGAGGTTGATCTAGATGTTTCAAAAGAGTTTAATAGGGAGTGGTAGGACTTGGTTTGCCAATTTGGAGGAAGATAAGAAAAGGTCATGGAAGAAGGTGTCCGTGTCTGAGGCCTTTTAGGATAATTTCTCTTATAGTATGGAGTTGGTGCCAAATTCAGCAAATCTGAAATCTATGAGTAAGAAATCAGGGGAATCCTTTTTGAATTATGTGTATCGATGGCATGAGATAGCCACAAAACTACGTTATCCAATGCCAAAAGAAGAGATGATTCAGGCCTTCATTAAGACGTTGAAGAATCCATGTCATACATTGCTAATGGCCAAGCCATAAGAATAAAAGAGTCAGTGCAACGTGGGCACATAATGATGGTCGGAACGGGGTCCACACAAGATCCTGCCTTTGGACCAAGCAAACTCTCGCCTAAACCAAGGACAGAGAATGAAATACATTCGATTTTCGCCCATGGAATACCCTTCACTTGCAACCTTCCCTCTCCCATTTGAATTTTACCTTGATTGGTTCAGCTAGTGCCTTGGGTTTGGAGTTATTATTATATGAATATTGATTTTTTATATAATTCTTAGAGCTCCCATCACCTCCATTTCACTGGATTGTTGGGTGGAGACTCTAAATCACCCCATGTGAGCCTTTAATTTTATGCTTGCACCCCATTGGATCAAGTCTGATAAGTCATTAAGATTCAATTCAAATAAAATATAAACAATTCAAATTTGGATATGCTTATATCTAATTCAACTTAATCCATTTTCATCCCTATATTGTCTAGTGCATTCACGCCATCCCAACTGCCCTCACCAAATGAGTATTGACAAGTGGATTTGGCCTTTTTCTAAACAAGGTAAGGTGACGTTAATTTAGCTTCCTATTTTCTTGACAAAGATTTATGTGCTTAGATCTACTACCCACAAAAATGCTACTCACACCTACCTAGAAGACACTACAGCTGTACATTGAAAACATATCCCATACTTGTATGTTATAATTCATGGAGAAATGTACACAATATGCAGCTATAGTGTTTTGTGGGCAACGTCATTGTGGGTCACAAATCCACAAAAAAGCTACTAACACCTCTCCCATAGTCGTTTGTTATAATTCATGGAAAGATGTACTCGATGTGAATCTTGTGAAAGCAAAAACCATGTGAGCATGACATCCAACTGTTCATTGGGAATATCTCCCATACTTGTATGTTAAATTTATAGGGAGATATTCCTGATGTGTCGCTAGATGCCATGCTCTATAATTAATGTTCACATGGTTTTTGCTTTTAGGAAATCCCATCTCTACTTGGATATCCCCTTTGGAAAAGAACCCTTTATAGATGTTGAGTTAAGTTCTTCATGTGGCTTCTTTTTTGGATAAACTTTCAACAAAATCCAACCTAGCCAATAGAGTGCTCAACCTGGACCAGACTTGTAGCTTTTGAATATACTTAATTTGCATCTTTTCCAAAGTTTACTAGTAATTCAAGATGTTTGGATTACATTTGGTTGTCATCCAAACCACTCATTAATTCCAGTGAGATCACAACCAGTCTAGAATGGGGAATTGCGACGGGGCAAAAAAATTTTTCTGCTACACAAATTGGCTTATTTGGAGAATTGTGAGTGTTCACATGCTTTGTACATGATAACCTTTGATGACGATTATGATGATGACGATGGCAAGGATGATGATGATGACGGCAACGATGATGATAGTAAATAATACATTGCCAAAATTTTCTATAATTTTTTATATTTCTATGTCTATAAAAATTATTCATATTTATCACACTTATTTTTGTTTAATATGATGAATATATGATATTAGAGATGTACTTAAATGCTTTCTACATTTTTTTTTGTATTTTATACCTTTGTTTTTCATTTTTTTTATTTTTATTATTATTTAATTATGACATCCAAGGTTGACACATTTGTCCCAAAAGGTTGAATTGTTAACTCACCAACAAATAGAAAAACAACTCCATTTTTGGGTTGGTTTTAAATTTGCATTTTATTTCATCTGTCAAAAAATTTTTTATTTCTATCATCAATGAAACAATTATTCTTTGTTACACTTATTTTTTAATATAGTGAATTAATATAGAATTATATGAATGAATGAGAGTTAATACCCTAAATATAAGACTTAATGAGAGGGGATTGAATGTGGAGAAATGTAGTAATTCAAGTTGCATTTTGTGCCCTCACAATTAAAGAGTGACCAAATTAAAAAATATGGGTATTTCACTCAAGAATAGGATTGAATGAATGTTAATGGGAATTATCTTAAATAAAGGACTTAATGAGAGAGATTTCAATGAAGAGAAAAGTAGTTGTTCAAATTACATTTCTATCTTTACAATTAGAGACGGTCCAAATTCAAAAAAGTGGAGTATTTTAGTTTCTATGTCTATAAAAATTATTCATATTTATCACACTTATTTTTGTCTAATATGATGAATATATGATATTAGAGATGTGCTCAAATGCTTTCTACATTTTTTTTGTATCTTATACTTTTGTGTGTTTTCATCTTTTTTTTATTATTAAATTATGACATCTTGGGTAAGGTCTAGGTAGAACGAGTCTTGACCCAATTATTTAAAGCCATAGGCCTTATTATATTGAAAACAATAGGGAGAAGAGGGATGGCATTTTATTTTATATGATGGTATATTCATAAATAATTATATGTGGCATTCCTATAATTTTCGAATGCCATAGAGTCAATTACATAGGGAGGTTTGTCCTATATGTGGCATTCCTATAATTTTTGAATATTATAGAGGCAATTGCATGGTGAGTTAATTAAAGATGATACATTTGTCTTATATGTGACACTTTTGTAATTTTTGAATATTATATAGTCAATTATATAAGAAGATTTGTCTTATATGTGGCATTCCTATAATTTTTGAATACCAGAGGCAATTATAGAGGTAAAGAGAAAGAATCTAGAGATAAGAGAGAAGAGAGAGAGAGAGAGAGAGAGAGAGAGAGAGAGAGAGAGAGAGAGAGAGAGAATTGACAGTGAGAGAGTGGTAAAGTAGATAAGAGAGGGAGAAACACACATCAAAATTTTAGAGAATACCTATAAAGCCAACAATATACCACGTGCCAACTTCTAAATTCTATTCATACACCTTCCCAATGCTTTAAGTATATACTTACAGATTAGAGACAGAGGCATACCCGGTGATGGTTGAGCGGCAACCTGAGGTTGGTGGCACTATGGCAGTGTGCATTGGTGGTTGTGGCATGTGCTGTAATGGACGGTGGCTTATGCCCCCACCTATATTGTTTGTGAAAGCCCTACATTTTTTTTGTGGACATTAAAGACAACATTAATAATATGGATGGGTAATCAATGAACAAATCTTGGGAATTTATTCAGTGGATGGGCCCAAAATGGGAAACCATTAAAATTAACTTTGATGCCTCTTGCGACCCCAATGGTTTCACGACCCTTGGTGATTTCTAGCAATACAAGCAATAGAGCATAAACCATTGGGGTTTATTGATTGTTTGAACCTCTCCTAAAATTAACATTGATATTGAAGCTCACAATATCACCCTTAACTTCAGGAAATGGCCTGTCATCATCGAAGGAGATTTCAAGCTTGATGCGGCACGATCCGGGAACTCCTAGCTGGCTGCTGATTGGCTCCTTGTTGGCAACGAACGACACCTGAGAAGATGGAGAAGAAGGATTCCCGGGGATTTGCCCAGTGGAAATACTCCAGAGCTAAAGCTAGAATGTTGGGGAGGAAGAAGAGAGAGTATAAAATGCTAAGAGTGTATATCGTGTTGGATCACTATGTCTCGAGATTAGCTCGTAAGCAAGTAAGAGTGCAAGTTCATATCTCATTCGAGAGAGAGTCTGCCTCTCTGCTAAAAGGGCTTTTATAGGGGCGTTCTTGTCAAATCAGGCGTAACCGCCACTGGGCTTCTGTCGCAGCCGTTACCTGCCAGGGCTGCGCAGGTGATCGTTACAATGTACTACCCACTTGGCTGAGTGACACATCTTCGAAGGGACAGGCACGCCACCATCTGTCAAGAGACGTGGGGCAGACTGTCAATCGGGCAGGGACTGCACCGTCAGTCGAGAGACATGGCGTAGTTTGATGAGTACGGTCTTGTCAGATGGAAGCTTCCTGAGAGCATCGCATCACAGTCACGAGTTACTTCGTAGCGAGCTATCCTTGCCGTGAGCTACTTTGTAGCAAGCTCTTAAGGGTATTTCGAGCTGACCCTCATCAAGGTTGGTCTTTGGGGCAGTTCCTCTACCCAGATACTGGGGCGAGCTGGTTTCCCTAGCTCGCGAGCTGAAATAATCTTGGAGTTCCTTCTCAGTAGCTCGGGGGACTTGGAGCTCACGTTGTAGCGAGCTCCTTCTATAGAGAGCTATGACGTGGCGAGTTATTCTACAGATTCGTTACTTGGTCGCGATCAGGCCATGCTGCTGAGCTATTGCTCATGTTGAATCAGGTCCACGTGTCATCATCTCAGTAGATTGGGTCAAATCATCCAAGCTCATTATTAATTGCTTAAGAAAGGTGGTGGATCCCTCGTGGAGACTAAAAGCTATGATTGAAGAGTGTCATCATCTGTGCAGCCTCAAGGATCATGAGTAAGATATCATCATACTTTTTGTGGAGGCATTCAAGTAGCTGATTGGGTTGACACATGCTGCCTTCAGTCTTCGTTAATTGTGTCTAGGTTGCCCTGGTCTCTTGCTTTTATTTGTTTTTATGATGTTTGGGGTCATGCCTTAGAGTGGGATAGGTAGACTGAGAACCAGATATTGAAGGGTTTTCAATGGCAATTTCATAATATTTTATAATTTTCTTGTCCTTTTTGCGTTTAAGGGCACTAAAGATGAAGTGTAAAAAACCCAATCAGTTATGCAAAACTGGGACTGGATCTACGATTACCAGGTTGGACCGGTCGGGTGGACAATTTTTTAGCAAAATGGTTTTAGGCATGGTTTTGAAAACTATACCAAACCGGATGGTTGGACCAGTTGACACAAGAATTGGTCAAGTAATTGGTTCTGAGCCAAAAACTATTGATTTGGTCAACGACCCACTGATTCGGGCGATCGAACCATCAACCCGTTGACCCAAACAACGGTTTTGGATATTTTTTTATTTGCGTTATTTTTTTTAATTTTTTTAATCAAAACAAGTCATCCATTCAAACCGAATGATTGGACCATTTAACCTAAGAACCAGTCCCAAAACGATTCCATGTCTAGTCCTATTTTTAAAACCTTAAACTTAGGGGGTATATGCATATCTAAACTGGCCAGGGGGTTATCCACATATCAACCAGTCTGACCGGCCAATCCAGTCCACTTTTGGACATTGCTCAACATGAATGGAGATAATAAAAGACAACCAGGACCAACTACTACTGGACTTATTAGTCATTAGAAATGTGGTTACTCTACTTCTTTAGGCATCACGACAAATGATGTGGCAGAAACATAGGCTCTTTGAGAGAGAATGGAAAATATGTCTGCTTTCAAACATAAAAAAGTTTGTCCCAAGATAAGAGTATTGATTCAATATCCATCGACTGAAAAGGTACAAAAAATATCAATGAATAAAAACTAAAAACAAATAAAGGAAATCTCAAGAACAAAGCTCTTTCTCTCCCTCCCTCACTCTCTCACCAAATCTCTCATCAATTTTGTCTTTTATTATTATTATTATTATTATTATTATTATTATTATTTATTATTATTATTATTATTATTGTTATTATTATTATTATTATTATTATTATTGTCTAAATGGAGATATAAGGGGTAACTTTGTGATTTAACACTCACCCATCTACTCAAACTAATGGATGTGGTCAATTTAAGAATAGTTGCCAATAGACCTGTTCATGGGCCAGGTAGCCTGACAATCTGGCTTGGCCTGGCTAGTTATAAGTCGGGCTTGGTCATAATTTTTTGCCTGTGTGGTGTGAAGCACATAGTCTCTTAACCTTGTGGACTGCTGTTTCTGTCAATGCCCATGGCCCAAATGGGATTCAGAGTGCTGATATTGCACAACATTGCCGCCCCCCTGACGTCAGGACTATCTTCGCTTACATTTTTTGTGGTGGCGTCACAAGAATGCATGGGTTCACCAGCATTTGTATTCGGGTCTACACGGGTTCCTTCTTCTGCACGGACTCCTTCTTCAGTGAGTTCGCCTTGCTGGTCAATCTCCATCTCACCATTTGCTTGTCCAGATGAATAAGTGGACGACACCAACAACTCATTTGTTCCACCTATTCCACAATGAAATTGGCCTTGTGCTTTGTTTGGCTATTCATCCTCCTTGCGTGCATAAGGAAATTCATCATCTAAAAAGGTAACATCTCTGGATGCAAAGAACATGCCAGACTCTAAATCATACAAGCTCCATCCTTTCTTTCCAAAAGGATACCCAACAAAAACACACTGTCTGTTTCGACTAAGAAATGTATCCCCTCCATGTCCATGATTGTGCAAATATAACAAGCAACCAAAAACTCGCACATTATCATAAGAAGGAGGTGGCCCAAATAAAACTTCATAAGGAGTCTTTCCCTTCAACAGAATGAATGGTGTCCGATTGATCAAATAACATGCGGTCAATACACATTCCCCCAAAAAATCAATAGGCATGCTAGCTTGAAAGCACAATGCTCGGGCAACATTGAGTATGTGGTGGTGTTTGCGTTCAACCCTCCCATTTTGTTGAGAGGTCCCGACACAAATGGTTTGATGAATAATACCATGTTGAGCAAAATAACTAGCCAAGTAGACAAACTCAGTCCCATGATCAGTACGAATTACTTTGACAGATTTGTTAAATTGCCTTTCAACCATAGCAAAAAAATTTCGAAGAAATCGTCCCACTTCCATCTTATCAATCAGAAGATAAATCCAAACACCTCTAGAAAAATCATCTACTATTGTCAAGAAATAATGAGCACCATAAGAAGCTGTAGTTCTATAAGGACCCCATAAATCACAATGAATTAACTAAAAAATAGTGGATGCTCTATTATTGCTAGAAACAAATTCTTCTCGACAATGTTTAGCTCGGAAGCATATATCACAATCCTTAATACTATCATCCTTATTATTTTTAGTACTAACAAAAGGCAACAACTTAACAATTTTATGAGAAGGATGCCCTAACCTTTGATGCCAAATATCACACGTCTTGCTCTCTGTAGTCTTCATTGCTCTTGCTGATGCAATGCTCCAAAAATAATAGAGTCCCTCTCGCTGCTCACCCGCACCAATCAGCATTCTCGTAGTTCGGTCCTATATCACAAATAATTTATTAGTGAACTGAACAACACAATTCGACTCCTCAATCAATTGCGACACAAAAATTAAATTGCAATTCAAACTAGGCACATATAAAAATTAGTCAGTTTCAGATGGTCGTCCAGCGCAACTGTGCCTTCTTTCTCTGCTGTTGTCACTTTCCCATCTGGCAGCCCGATAGAGCTTGGAATGCCGTTCTTTATGTCTCTCATAGACTCGAGGCTTTCTGTCATATGATGAGAAGCCCCTGTGTCTATTATCCATTCTGACAATTTTCGCTTTCTACTTAGTTGTTGACTCCCCTCTTTCTATGTGTTCAAAAGGTTGAGTAACATGTTCCACTGCTCACTACTTAGTCCATTTAACCCAGTCTTGGCTGCATCGATTGATTCTCCTTGAGACGCATTGCCTTGCGTAGAGACTTTGGCTGTATTGGCCCTAACTTGGCCACCACGACCTTTTCCTCCTGCCCCTACTCCTTGTTTTTGTTCACCTTGTTCTTTTCCTTTATTTTCAGCCATACCGACTACTGTGTCTGAAAACCCACAATCAGTGGCAGAATCACCACAAAAGACAGAGAACCGATCTTCGGATTTCCTTAAAACCTATTGCAGAACTTCGACTTGCCGAAAAAAAATCAGAACGTTCTGATCGATAATGAATCCCCGAGTTCTCTGTTACTCGTATAAGAAGAATCGTCCAAAGAAAAAAAAACCGAAGGCAAAGATCGGAGAGAGACAATACACCCCTCTCTCCTCTTAGCATTCTCCAAGCTTCTGAAAAACCCGACTCTCTATTTTCGAATTAATTCTCAAGCAAAGTCATGGCCGATGTTAATAACGGAACCACAGAGGAGCCACCGTTGCCAGATATTTCTGATATTCCCGCTGTGGAAGAGAAATCAGACAAAATCGCGACTAACGTCGAAGTAGAGGCGAACAAAATTGAGGACGATGAAGATGAAGACGCTGAAGAAGGCGAAGATCAGAAGTTCTATAGAAGGGAGAATGAGTTCTTGAAACATAGTGCCGAACTGCATCTGGTGCGCAAGTCTTGTCCTTTTCCGGCGCCGAACAATCGTCGATGCCGCCGCTGATCACTGGTCCGTTTTACAAGTGCCGCCGCTGTTCAACGAAGGAGACGATGAATAGTAGCGGTGAACAGTTCAGAAATCACAGGCAGGCGACCCTGACGAAACAACTGATCACTAGTCCTTTGCCGGTGCCGAACAATCGTTGTTGCTACCGCTGATCTCCAGGGGTCTTGGAACACAGACCGCTGATCTCCAAAAACAAGGAGTGCTACCACTGCTCAACAAAGGAGACAACGAATAGTGATGGTGAACAGTCCAGAAACCACGGGTGCAGGCTATTGGGGAAGATGTGGTCACTGTAACTTAGGAGGAGAAGCTCTGAGGCACGTCTGAAGACACTGTCTTTAGAACGTTATTTGCCCCCACTCAGTTTTACTGAGTTTGCTATTGGGTTACAGGCAAATTCGTTCCTAGGATACAACAGAGCCTTGGGCGAGAATCTGCAACCAGCAAAGTTGAAGAGTCTCCAAAGAAACCTTCTGTGAGACTATAGCAAACCGGACTAAGAGAGAGAGAGAGATAGTGAATTTCGAAATTGTGTGTTTTGGAGTTCGATTCATGCTCCTTAAATAATTTGTGAAGAGGTATGAGGAAAAGGTAGGTGCTGGTTTAGAGAAGGCACCTTGAACAATCACAATTTCAACCATTGTGACTGTTTAAAAGGTTGTTAACAGTTAGTGACTGTTAACTTTGAATTGTGCCTCTTGATCACACCCGATTGAATCGTGACCGTTGATCTCATCAACGGTGATCAACCGTGTTGTACGGTATCGAATCCCCATACTCTCTTCTACTAATTCTAAGGAGTGCAAATCAGCTCTTACTAAAATATTGAAAACAAACTTTGTAATTATCCAATGTGGGACAAGTTCAAAATTGGGTTTTTTTTTTATAAGAGAAAAACTGATTTTTAAATCAAGTGTGTAGATGCAATTTCTCATGTAATTGACCAATCAAACCCATTGGATTTAATCTCTTATGAGATTAAAATCTAACAATTCCCCACATTGATTGATCAATTACATAGTTCTCTCTCAATCCAAACTACTATGACATAATTATGCATACAAAAAGTGTTTATCAACTTAAACCTCTTGTTAGTATAGTTATCTCAGAGCCTTGTCAAAGTTATTGGTGCTAAGACCTTAAACCAATTACTCTCAAGACAGACCGAAGACACCTATACGCACAAAAATGTTCAGTCTTTGCAAAAGTTTCAAGTTTTGCTCAGCACTGTTATGGCCATGTGCTTCTTTCCTGGTTTCATGAACAATCCCGAGAGCAAACCCAAACCCTCATGAGAAGCGGCACCACTTCTATGTTCACATAGGTGAAGTTCCACTATGTGCTCCATTATTTGACACATTTTAGAACTTCATTAAGTGTTTATCTCAACCTCTCATCATAACGGACGACACTGTTTATGTTGTGATGGGAAATTTCTCAATGTCAGTGCTAACAGTCACATTGTTGTAACTTGTTGTTACCCATTAAACCCAATACTAATGGTTTTCAGTTCAGGCTGGGTTACCATTACAGGTGACTAAGTAAAGGGTCTTAATCCCATCTCTTTGGTTGTCATTCTTACCAATTCTCTGGCTAAACCCTTGGTAAGAGTATCAGCCAAGTTTTTACTTGACCTCATAGGTTATAGTGATGACTCCATCTTGAACCAGTTGCCTAACAAATTCATGTCTTAAACTTATATGTCTGGACTTACCATTGTAGGTACCACTGTAGGCCCTTGACAGAGTTGCCTCACTATCACAGTAAATGGAAATTGGAGGCATAGGGCTAAGCCAAAGTTTTATATCCAATAATAAATTCCTAATCCATTCAGTCTCTTTTCCAGCAGCCGCTAATGCTATGAATTCGGATTCCATGGTTGAGTGATATATACAAGTTTGTCTCTTGGATGCCCAAGAGATCGCACCCCCACCAAGGACAAAAATCCATTCAGATGTGGACTTGTTATCTCCATTACCAGTAATCCAACTTGCATCAGTGTACCCTTCTAGTACAGCTGGATAATCACAATAAAATAAGTCAAGTTTCAAGGTTCTCTTGAGATACCCAAGAACTCTCCCAATTGCCTTCCAGTGCTATGCACCGGGATTACTTGTAAACGGACTGAGTTTACTTACTGCAAATGCAATATTAGGTCTGGTACAAAGCATAACATACATCAAGCTCCCTACTGCACTAGCATACTCAAGTTGTGAAATTGCTCTACCAGTATTTTCTACTAGCTTTATACTAGAATCTTATGGCGTGCTATATTCTTTAAACCCTATATGCTTAAATTTCTCAAGTACTTTCTCAATATAATGTGATTGGCTTAATGCATAGCCCCTACTATGCTTTTTAACTTTTATTCCCAAGATGGTATCTACTTCTCCTAAATCTTTCATCTTGAAAACAGAGGATAAGTAGATTTTAGTTTCATTTATGCCAACCATATTTGTACCCACAATAAACATATCATCCACATAAAGACGCACAATTACTCCATAATTTTCAGTGAATTTTGAGTAGATGCATCTATCAGCACTATTATGTTTAAAACCAAAAGCTAGAATGCAAGAATCAAATTTCTCATGCCACTGTTTAGGTGCTTGTTTTAATCCATATAGTGATTTAACCAGTTTACAGACTTTCTTCTCGTATTCAGGAAGAACAAATCCTTTTGGTTGTTCCATGTAAACCTCTTCATTTAAATCACCATTTAAGAAAGCAGTTTTAACATCCATTTGGTGAACAGATAGGTGATAAATGGATGCTAATGCTATAAGTGTTCTAATAGAAGTTGTTCTAGCCACTGATGCATAGGTGTCAAAGTAATCAATCCCTTCCTTTTGACTAAATCCTTTAGCTACCAATCTAACCTTAAAAGTTTGCACAATTCCATCAGTGTTGTATTTTCTTCTAAACACCCATTTACATTTTATTGGTTTTGATCCTAGAGGCGATCTACTAGTACCCATGTGTTATTTGAGATTATTGAATCCATTTCATCATTTATAGCTTCCTTCCAAAAGATAGCATCTCTAGAGGTCATGGCCTCACTATAGGTTTTTGGATCATTTTCAATGTTTAGGACAATGGGTATTTTATTTAAAATCTTCTCTCTATCAGCCTCAACCAAAAATACAATTGACTGAAGAGATAAAATCTGAACCTAAGTGTTTCTCTGTTCTTTGTCTTTGACTTCTTCTAAGTCCTATTGTAGGTGTTATAGTTGTGTCATTTCTTCTTTCAGTTTCATTATTATCAACAGGTATTGAGATCTGAGTTTCTCTGTCATTTTCTATGGATTTATTTTCTGCAGGTTCAGGACACAGTTTATTTTCAAAGAATTCAACATCTCTAGTTTCAATTATTATGTTGGAATCTAAGTCTAGAAGCCTATAGGCCTTGCTATGTTCTGCATATCCAACAAACATATTTTTCTTAGCTCTGAGTCCTAATTTGGTTCTTTTAGGATTTGGAACTCTATAATATGCTAAGCACCCCCACATTTTTAGATATACTAAATTATGTTTTCTTCCTGTCCATAATTCATATGGGCATTTGTTATTAACTCTAGAAACAATTCTGTTATGTAAATGGTAGGCTGTTAGGAGTGCTTCCCCCCACAAGTTTAAGGGTGCATTAGCTTTTAACAACATGTAGTTTATCATTTCTGTAAGTGTTATATTTTCCTTTCAGCCAGGCCATTCTGCTGAGGGGTATAGGGAGCAGAACACTGATGTATTATTCTAAATTCGTCACAGAAAGAATTAAACTCATTTTTAAAGTATTCAGCACCCTATCACTTCTAAGGATTTTAATTTTCTTTTCTAGTTGATTTTCAACTTCAGTCTTATATAGTTTAAACATGTCAAAGGCTTCATCCTTAGTTCTCATAAGGTAGACATAGGTGTACCTAGAAAAGTCATCTATAAATGTTATGAAGTATCTCTTGCCTCATCTAGTTAATACACCATTGAGTTCACAGATGCTAGAATGGATTAGTTCTAGAAGTTGAGAATTTCTCTCAACACTAGGGAAATGTTTCTTAGCCATTTTAGATTTTACACATATTTCACATTTTTCAGTTGATCCATTACTGTAAGTAATTATACCTAGTTTGCTCATGTTCTTTATGGATTTAAAATTCAAGTGTGCTAATCTATCATGCCATAAAGAGAAAGAATCAACAATATAAGCAGAAACTTTTCCTTCATTAATACTTAATTTGAATATACCATTACAACCCTATCACTTTCCAACAAACATCCCATTCTTGGATATGATTAGTTTGTCGGATTCAAAGACAACTTTGAATCCCTTTTTACAAACAAGATTTACTGAGACCAAGTTCTTTCTAATGTCATGAACATGGAGAACATTAAGGAGAGTCAATGTCTTTCCGGAGGTGAAGTTCAACTCTATGTTGCTTCTTCCAGCAACTTTGGCACATGTTTGGTTTCCCATCTGTACCTCCTGGCCATCAGTCACTTCTTCATATGTCTTGAATAAGGAATTGTCCTTACAAACATGGACTGTGGTGCCTGAATCAAACCACCATCCAAAAGATGATTCTGCCATGTTGACTTCAGTAATCATGGCCACGAGATTGTCTTCTACCATGTTTGCAAACTTGGTTCCACCTTTCCGATGTTGGCAGATTCAGGCATAATGCCCCTTCTTTCCACAAACATAGCATGATCATTTCTTATTGTTGCTCTTTTTAAAGTTCCCATCCTTCTTCTTTACTTGTAATGTAGGGTTAGTCTTCTTTGATCCGTTTTCCACAAAATTTACCTTAGAGTTCAGCATACCGGTCAGGGTCTTACCCCTACTGTCTCTAATTCGAGACTCTTCTTCAATACGAAGGTGTTGCTGAATTTGCTCCAAGGTAAGTTCTTTAGCCTTGTGTAGAAGCTTCTTCCTGTAATCCTTCCAAGAGGGTGGAAGTTTGGCAATGATTGCTCCCACTTGGAAAGATTCAGGAAGGATGATGTTAAGGGATCGAATTTTATTGACTATCACATATAGTTCATGAACTTGCTCCGGTATAGGTTTATGATCGTTCATGGTGAAGTCAAAGTGTTCTGCAATAAGATACTTATTCGTTCCTGTTTCTTGCACCTTGTATTTGAATTCCAGGGCCTTCCAAATTTTTTTTGAAGATGTAAGTTCCTTGTAGAAGTTGTAGAGCCAGTATGATAAGGCATTCAGTATGTGTCATCGACATAGAAGTAAGTCATTTTCCTGTTTTGCTCTTTCCTTCTTTAGTTTCTCAGAGTCTTTGTCAGTGGGTTCAGAAAGTGATTGCAGATTCAGGTCCAACAGATAGTATAGCTTCAGTGTGGTCAGAAAGCAGATCATCTTGTCTTGCCATCGGCTGAAATTTGTTCCATCGAACTGGTCTAGTCGAACAAGATCTTGGTTCATCATCTTGATCGAAGCCATGCTTGCTTCTGCCTCCATTGCAAAATAACGTTCTAAAATTGTTGGGGAAGATGGGGTCACTATAACTTAGGAGGAGAAGCTCTGAGGCGCGTCTGAAAACACTGTCTTTAGAACGTTATTTGCCCCCACTCAGTTTTACTGAGTTTGCTATTGAGTTACAGGCAAATTCATTCCTAGGATACAACAGAGCCTTGGGCGAGAATCTGCAACCAGCAAAGTTGAAGAGTCTCCAAAAAAACCTTCTATGAGACTATAGCAGACCAGACTGAGAGAGAAAGAGAGAGATAGTGAATTTTGAAATTGTGTGTTTTGGAGTCTAATTCATGCTCCTTAAATAATTTGTGAAGAGGTATGAGGAAAAGGTAGGTGTTGGTTTAGAGAAGGCACCTTGAACAGTCACAATTTCAACCATTATGACTGTTTAAAAGGTTGTTAACAGTTGGTGACTGTTAACTTTGAATTGTGTCTCTTGATCACACCCGATCGAACCGTGACCGTTGATCTCATCAACGGTGATTAACGGTCATCAACGCACCAAAACCAGAGCCGCCCATCACGAGCCACGCGGGTGCGCGCGAAGTGCGCCACACACACGCGCGCATGTGCGCGCATTGCACAGTATTGAATCCCCATACTCTCTACTAATTCTAAGGAGTGCAAATCAGCTCCTATTGAAATACTGAAAACAAACCTTGTAATTATCCAATGTGGGACAAGTTCAAAACTGAGTTTTTTTTCTTTGTAAGAGAAAAACAGATTTTTAAATCAAGTGTGTAGGTGCAATTTCTCATGTAATTGACCAATCAAACCCATTGGATTTAATCTCTTATGAGATTAAAATCCAACACAGGTGACCTCGACGAAACGAGAAAGAGTGTCGCTGCTGATCACTGGTCCTTTGCCGGCGTCGAACAATCGTTGCTTCCGCCGCTGATCTCCAGAGGTCCCTCTTGCTCCTGTTTCGTGGCTCTGATACCATGAAAGACGGCAGAGCTTTTGTCGTTTATGCTTTTTTTTTGTGTATTTCATTCATTGAGAATTAAGATATATATATACAGCCATCGAATCTCCTAAGTTTACAGGAACTCAAATTCAAACCTATATTTCCTATCTCAACTATACAAGATAAGGATTAGAAGATATATACAAAGAAAACGGAGACTCCTACTCCTAATTCGATCCTAACACAGCGAGTCTCCTATTCCCGGAGACTCCTAATTCAATCCTAACATTTTCTCTCTTATTTTCACATTTCTATTGATAAATTCAGATAACAGTCTAAACACGTTAGATATAGCTTCAAGCTGGCTTTTTAGTTTTTCTTTTCTGGGTAATCAAGGTGGCTTAGTGATAATTAGCCTTTTCCCTTCGATGTCTATGATATGGAGTCAATAAAAAACTGTTGGCTTCCTTCAATTTTCTAACAGCAGTCTGCAGAGTCATGGAGGAAGAAGAAATAATGAACTCTCTCGAAATTAAGGTTTGGCCGAAGACTTGGAGAACGTCCAATACATGACTTCCTGCTGACATCTTTGAAAACGATCCATTCATTTCTTTTCTTTCTACATGAAGGAAAAAAGTGACCCATTTCAAAGCCTGTACTGTTGAAAGTTTTGAATAGAACCAGAAGCAAATAACATATATGACTGATGATTTCTCATTCATGGCGTTGAAGATCCACCGTCTCTTCACCTCCACAAACTCTCTCTCTGGACATGGGTCTTCCTTTATTGTTCTCCTTTGCTGTTTCCTTAGCTTTTCTTTTACATAGACAAGCCCCATCTATTGCTGGAGATTCATCTCCTTCATATATTCTTACAAACAAGGAAGCATTGATCTCGTTCAGATCTTTCATAGCAGCAGACCCTTCGAGCACTCTATCTTCATGGGACCAAAACTCTTCTCCTTGCAACTGGACTGGAGTCATCTGCAACAATTCCAGACAAAGAGTAGTTGGCCTTGATCTTGCTGGCCTCGGGATGACAGGTACCATAACCCCATATCTTGGCAACCTCTCATTTCTTACTTCCATTCATCTACAGAACAACCAACTTTCAGGAACTCTTCCTGATAGAATTGGTGACCTCTCTCGTTTGCTGGTTCTAAACATGAGCTCAAACCTCATAGAAGGTCCGATCCCTCCAAACATAAGCAGGTGCAAAGAGCTTACAGTCCTTGACTTGATGGGAAATCATTTATCAGGAGAAATACCAGCAAGGCTTGATCAACTCTCAAAGCTTCAAGTCCTGGACTTGAGTCACAACCGGCTTTCTGGTGCAATTCCTCCATCCATCGGAAACCTATCCTCACTTACCACTCTGAACTTAATCACCAATTTCATTACTGGATTAATTCCTCATGAGTTGGGTACTCTTCAAAACCTGAAAATGTTGGACCTCACACTCAACAATCTTACAGGAACCGTCTCCCCATCTCTGTACAATATTTCCTCCTTGGTTCATTTTGCTTTGGCTGCAAACAATTTGTGGGGTGAAATTCCAAGTGACATTGGTGATAAGCTCCCAAATCTTCTATTCATCAACTTTTGCATGAACAAATTTACAGGTCGAATTCCAGGGTCATTACACAACCTCACCAAGATCGAAACCATTCGGCTATCCTGGAATTTTCTTGATGGACCAGTCCCACCAGGCTTGCAAAATCTTCGTAATATTGAAATGTATCAAGTAGGGTACAATTGGCTTGTGAGCTCCGGTGATGATGGTTTGAATTTCATTACAGCTTTGTCAAACAGTATCCGTCTTGAACTCCTTGCTTTTGGAGGAAATCTTCTGGAGGGAAAGATTCCAGAATCCATTGGCAATCTATCGAACACTCTCAGAAATCTATACATGGGAGGTAATAGGATCTATGGGAACATACCCCCATCAATTCGCTATCTTAGCAATTTGAGTTTGTTGAATTTGAGTCATAATTTGATATCGGGTGAAGTTCCAACTGAAATTGGTCAACTGAAGGAATTACAGGTGCTTTGTTTGGCTGGAAATAAGCTATCCGGAAAAGTCCCGGATTCCCTTGGAGATCTAAGAAACCTGACTAAGCTTGAATTGTCTGGAAATAAGTTGGTGGGAAGAATACCAACCACTTTTGGCAACTATCAGCGCTTGCTCTCAATGGATCTATCCAACAATAGGCTTAATGGAAGCATTCCCAAGGATTTTTTCAGGATATCCAGTTTGAGCTATTTTCTGAACTTATCAAAAAATTCTCTGAGTGGACCTTTGCCTCAAGAAATTGGCTTATTGGAAAACTTAGTCACAATCGATCTCTCTGAGAACCGATTGTCTGGAAGCATACCTGATTCCATTGGGAACTGTAGGAGCTTGGAATATCTTTTCACGGCCAGGAATTCATTTTCAGGCCAAATTCCCAGAACTCTTGGACAACTACGGGGATTAAACACTCTAGACCTCTCATCAAACCAACTTTCTGGCCCCATTCCACCTGATATAAAGCAATTACAGGTCCTTCACTTCTTGAACCTGTCTTTCAACAACCTCAAAGGAGAAGTCCCCACAGATGGGGTCTTTCGTAATCGCTCCAGCATTCATCTTGAAGGGAACCCAAAGCTTTGTTTTCCTTCTGCATGTGAGAACAGTCAAGGTCATGGAAGAAGATCATCTGTGGCTCGGATCATCATCCCCATTGCAAGTTCAATTGCATTGTGTCTAGTCCTGGGTTTGTTATTGCTAATTCCCTCTTACAGAAGAAGAAGCACAACTACAACCATGACTACCCCCGAGACACCAGAGACGCCAGTTAAAGGGCAGCATCAAATGGTTTCCTATGATGAACTGCGCGTGGCAACTGGGAACTTCGATCAGGCAAATCTGATCGGAAGTGGGAGCTTTGGGGCCGTCTACAGAGGAATTCTCAGGCAAGGAACAGTTGTTGGGGTTAAGGTCATTAACCATGGGACAAATGGAGCGCTGAAAAGCTTCTTTGCCGAGTGTAAAGTTTTGAGGAATGTGAGACACAGGAACCTTGTTAAACTGATCACTTCCTGTTCAAGCATTGACTTTAACAATGTTGAATTCCAAGCTTTAGTCTATGAATTTATGGAGAATGGGAATTTGGGGGATTGGCTTCATGGAAAGAGAAGGCATGAAGTTGGAGAAGGGATGAATTTTGTGGAGAGGTTAAATGTGGCCATCGATGTCGCAAGCGCCATGGACTATTTGCACCATGGCTGCCAACCTCCAGTGGCGCACTGCGACCTGAAGCCAAGAAATGTGCTTTTGGACGTTGACATGAATGCTAAAGTTGGGGACTTTGGGCTAGCCAGATTGATGGCCGAGAGAGAAAGTCAGGAAACATCTAGCACCACTACGTGTGGCCTCAAGGGCTCCGTGGGATATATACCACCGGGTAAGTTTCTTCTTTACAAATTCATACATCTCTTCTCCAGCTCATTCACACACAACCACAGTACCACACACCCACAGCTAGAGTAAAACAGACAACTGCTGTCATGTTTGGCTGACTGTGAGTACTTGAATGCAGAATATGGTCTAGGTGGAAAAGCATCAACCAGAGGAGATGTTTACAGCTTTGGAGTCGTATTACTGGAGCTCTTCACCGGGAAGAGCCCAACCCATGAGATGTTTATGGGAGAGTTGAGCTTAGCCAAATGGGTACAATCAGCCATCCCTGGCAACATTAGAGAAATTTTGGACCCTGAGCTGCTACACCAAATGGATTACTTTTGTCATGCAGGATACCCCATAAGCCCCACAATTCAACAAAAATGTTTGGAATCAATACTGGATGTTGCATTATCCTGTGCCATTGATTCACCACAGCTGCGCATTAACATGAGAGTCGCTCTCCATGCATTGAAGGACATTAGAGATACTGTTGTCAGAATCAATGAAACTGTCCAGGCATCACCGAAGAGTATGGGAGATAGCGTGGAGGCAGATACTCTTGTCAAATTCAACGAAAGTAGCTGGTCAGTTGTATTTTAACAGTCAAGTGGCAAATAGACGTGCATCCTACAAACACAACCGATGGAGGACGGTATCAAATAATAGAATGTTTCGTTTAACTAAGGATGATGAATGAAATCTCCATTGATGCTTAAACTAACAAGAGTGGTGATAACCATTGTATGTACATGCCAACCATTGCAAAATGCAAAGTAGATCAAGGGGTGTGTTCGCTATATCACAGTACTTTCTAATTTCAAAAATAAAATTGAGGTTTAAGCACACTGGCAAACACCTCCAAATATAATAAAATCACAAAAATAATGCATCCCTGACCAAAGAAAGGCAGAAATAGAACAATAATGCCCTGAAATGAAGTTAAATTAAACTCAGGTATGACGTAGAAAGAGTTAAGTGTGTGGGCAAGTACATTAGATCCTTAACTGGAACCACTCCCAGAATTCAACGTTTCCGGTTGATATGGATATGATATCAAATAGTACCGGTAAATCTACAAAAACATCAAAAAATCATAACTTCGTGTTCTCGGTTCATGCACAACTGATTGTTCTATATACTATACACAGGCATGATATCCAATATAGTACCATTCAATTAGATCCATAGGCCTTTTCCTTTCTGCATGATCCCAGAAACTTCACAAATCACAATATCCAAGAACAAGATCCTCCTCTCCTCTCCACCACAAGTTTTCTACAACTTCATCCTCAGTTATCTACAGACTTCGTCTACTGGTAGTCTCTGTTGGGCGTTGGAGGAAAGTCTCTACCAGGCATATCTCTCACTTGGTAAGGGTTTCCACCTTGCATGCCTCCCATGTTCCTGTTTGGTGCATAGCTGTTCTGAAAATCTCTGTTTGGCATGGCACCATTAGGCATTTCCCCACTCTGGTAAGGCATACTTCCTCTGTTAGGTCCCTCCCTGTTGTGAAAGTCTCTGGGTGGAATGCTTCCCATGTTGTTGGGCACATTGGAGTATCCTGCATTTGGGGGCATACCTCCCATATTTGGCATGGTGTTCTGCACCGGTGGCATTCCTCCCATATTAGGCATGGGGTTCTGAGCTTCACGGTTAGGTGGCATACCTCCCATATTTGGCATGGGGTTTTGAGCATCACGGTTAGGCATTGGTGGCATTTCTCTTGCTTGGAAATCACGGTTCTGCATATTTTCTCTTCTTCTCTCAAAGTTCCTTGACCGATCAAAGTTACGGGGCCTGTCGTTGCGCCTAGATCTCTCATTTGCCCGTGCATTATTTCTTACCCATTCCTCATGGTATTTGGGGTCATATGGAACAGCCTGCCCATTAATAAAAGGTTCCCCTGCCAATTATAAAATACAAATACTGAATAAGAAATAATCAACAGTATCTTAATCCCAAATAGCAAATCCCTAATACTATCCAGCTCACGGTTGCAGAAAATTAAGTTAGAAAAATTGGGAACAGCAAGGAACCAGAGTGATACACTTTTAATTTTACCGTTGACTTATTATTGGTAGAATCCAATTATCAGGAAGGCCAGAAAAAGGCAATACCAAAAGCTATGGGTTTAGAAAATCTGTCTGTTTCCTAGAAGATTCAAACACAATGGTAATCGACTTTCAATACCAAAAGCTATGGGTTTAGAAAATCTGTCTGTTTCCTAGAAGATTCAAACACAATGGTAATCGACTTTCACTACCTTTATGTCTCTGTTCAGATTTTGGGTTCAAATGTTCAAAGAGCATCCCATAGATAAATATACAAGGATCAAAAGTACAAACATGTACTAATATGGGTGAGAATATGCAATACTTCACAAATGCATGCATAAAATGCATTAAGTACCTTGTTACTGTTTTCATGAACATGTCTTCTAGAAACTGACATACTTCCAAACTCAAAACAGGAGAAAATTAAACATGAAAGACAAAACAGTACCATACCTCCATAGTCTTTGTTTTTAACATCCAAGTAAGAATCAGGAAGAACCCACCGTACCCTTGGCAGCTCTGCATAATTTTTCAAGGAAAATGCTTAGTATCATATTACAATTTCAACAGAAATAAATCAAATAATGAACATTTAAACTGTTACGCAAGAGCATACCCTTGATTTTGTATGATAGCTCCTCAGACACAAGGGCTCCAAATGCATAATAGTGTCTAGTTGACACTGAATAAATTTTCATCCTTGCTTCTTCCTCACTATAAATACAAGGGAAAACTAATCAGCAAACCATTTTCTGCTACAAACCTAGTTTTAATATGATAAGCTCAAAGCACAGTCTAACTTGAAGGGATTCTAAATGCTTCTGCTAATACACATACATAAGAAAATTACAGTCAGAACTGAACTTTACAAATCACCAAACAAGAAAGAAAAAGGAAGGACAAGGTTCTGACAAAGAAACAAACTGAGAACCAAAAAATAATATAATAATAACAGCCATCTCCTTTTTTTTTTTTTTTGATCAATTAATAACAGCCATCTCCTCTGCCATCTATCTAATCCTGTCTACAAAGAAGTTCTCTTTTAAGTTCTATGGCAATTGGAGGATTGTGCTACCAAGCTTCAACTCATCCAAACATTCAACATAAAGCGTACTTTCAAAATCTATCTAAAATTATCGTTGATTTTAACACCCCACTATTCCATTAAGAGGGATCATTAGAACACCATAAGAATGAGGAAATTGTGGACAGGCAGAGGATAGCAACTACCAACTTTCCTCGTCAGCCAGAACGTGAAAAGATAAAGTGGCAATCTATAGTCACATTGCAAGAGAGCGAACTGACCCTCTTAAGTAGGCAGAACACTCGAGGAGAATAAATTAATAGATATCATATCAACACGCATCATGCACACGTAGTAGTAAAACATAAGAACTAAGCTTCTTCCGACAGGTGTTTGCAATTCAAAATCAAATTATACAAATAAAAACTGCGAATTAGCAGTTTAGGGCACCCATCAACGAAAACCGAACCAAAGAAGACAAATACTGTAAATCTTTGAAGCTAATTTCAGTTGAAGTGAAAATTTCTTAATGCTATAACAATGTAGAGAAGCAAGAATTATTTTTCGCAGTAAGAATGCAACAAATTGTTTTAATAGACATAATACCGCAAACGGACTTTAATTGAAGCCTCTATCAAACCATTTCTGCCATTTTGTCACTAGAACTCTTGAAAATATGGATACGAGAAAGAGGCATAAAAGAACTAACCTCCCTACGACCATAGCGAGGGTCTTGATGTAACTTTCGATGATTTCATCTCTCGTCGGCTCCCCTTCAGGTTTCTCCATGACAACGAGCCAATGCTCGAAATCACAACCATCGAGCAGTATGGTCTCCTTCGGTGGACGATTTGACCAGTTTGGGTTCGGATCGTTCAAGGATGAAGAAGTCGGTCGCGTTGCGAAGCATCTCAAGCCGACCGGCGACGGGAACCGGCGGAACTCTGCAAGGGCAACGAGAGGTCGGAGGCGGAGAAGAGGAGACGAAGAAATGAGAGTAAGACGAGGAACAGAGAAAGATGTTGACGCGAAAGTGCGGGAGAAAATCGAAGCTAGGATCGGTTTGTTGATCAATGTTGGACTTCGACCCAGGAAGGACAACGCCATGCTTGCTTCTCTGCAAAAAACCCTAGTTGAGACTTGAGAGAGAGCAGAAGGGAGAGAGGTGTGTTCGAGGGTTTTATATTAAGGTATCGATACATACTTCCGATACGATGCGTATCGCGTATCGTAACCGTATCCAGGATAATGGATATTAGATACGCTATTTCGAATTGGGTCTAATCGCACCATATCAGTGGATACGGTTTGATATACACGAAATAGAAGTGTATCTGTGTTTAGTTTGATATATTGAATATTTAAATTAAAATAAACAATTTAAGATTTAAATTTTTCAAAAAAATTAATAAAAAACTGAAAATTAAATATAATTTCTTTTATCTACCTTAAATGATTTATTTGTTTTATTTTATAATTATGTGTAAAATAAAAAATATATATATTAAAAATGAAAATATATTTATTATTTAAAAATAGTTATTTTTTAAATAAAATATTAAATTATTAAATACCAGCGAGGGGCGCCCGTGCTCACCGATTAAGTGGGAGAATAAAAAAAGAACAATAGAAATTGTAGTTGTGGGATCCGAATCGGGGTTTCTAAAATTAATCTATGAAAAATATAATAAAGATAAGAAATATAAATTTTATATGCACGAGTACAGAAAAGATCTTTCAAAGTTATTAAACATATAATTCCCAAAAAAAATATAAATTTTATATGTATCATAATGGAACCATCTTACAAACAAAGTCATCAAACGTGCTATTCATCTTGTGAACCAACAAGTTTTGTAGAATAACCCACCTCTACTACACATAATTAAATATGCCGCGAACAAAAAAAACTAAGGTCGGATGAGAAAAGAACCAAAAAAAAAAAAAAACAATAAATCTGATTAATAAAAAGCCTAAAAGTGTACGTTTTTACAGTGTAACTTTTGACTTTGCTTATTGTTTCTCACGACGACTCGATCAAGCCTCCGGTGACCGAATCCGGCGGAGGAGGCTGTGAGTGGCGGTGCTCACCCTCGTATGTCACGATCAGCATTGTCGGATCATCTACGGCCCCCGCTCAACGTGCTTTCTCGCCGGGCATCCCCTCAAGCTACTGCACTTGTAATACCCTCTGAAATGAAATGAAAATAGAGAAACTTTAGATTTGATAAGATCTTTGCCTCGAGAATCCAGATCGAAAGCCAACGGCAAGTGGATTTAAAATATTACCGTGGGTAGGGGGAACCTTTGATCGGTTTTTGGCCGTATTTTCACCAGGAGTACTCGTCGAGTGGGATATGGGCGCATGGCGCATGTTATCATGCGCATGGCTCAAGCTTTGTCTTCTCTTTGCACGAGATTTCCTGAAAAACAAATAAAAAACAAAAATTGGATTTTGCTATCATGCGCATGGCTGACTTGCCTTGCAGCAGCTAAATGGTTCAACCATGACTGACTTGCCAAAAACATCCATCGGTGATGAGAAATCAGAGGAATTCATGTCTTGGGGTAAAAGTCTGAAGGTGGCATTAACAGTAGAATCCGTGCTAGACTCTGGCAAATTCTCCATTGTAATTGAATGATTGGAATTTGTGAAGACGAAGGTGGTATCATTGGCTTCATGGGAAAGAGAGATCAACTGGGAATGTATGTGGCTAGAATTGCAGTTATCCAGTCGGAGAGAGAACTTTATGTTGCTGTTTTGATGTCACAGTCACCATGGTAAGGCCAGCTAGAAGGTAGGGGCCAAAACGAATTGCCTGAATAGAAGCATACTCAGGTCGGTCATCTGAATTTCATAGAAAAAGGAATGTAAGTTGTATTCAAATACAAACCATACACCTTCATCTTCTCCTAGCCTTGCATCTAAATAAATGAAAAATGGCAGTTAATATAAATCTACAGCAAGAAAGTACGATAGATACACCAGTAAAAAAGAAATATGGACACAAAGAATCTCCAGTGTGCTACCTTTTATGGCCTCTGTTCTTAAGCCAATGGGAGGTTGCAGAGTCAATTTATCACCATCACTCCACTTCCGATTAACTAATAGAAAATTACCTGCTTGTGGTTGTGAAACATCAGATGATTAAAACATTGTTTTTCTGATGTGATAATGAGATCCATATAAACTATGAGAATTAACATATTAAGGATTTAATATTGCCTTGAAGTGGTAGAGGCAAAGTTTGTGCATTTAAGATGGAGGATAGGTCTAGCCCTACATCAAAAAGATGCAAAACAAAACTCAGTTAATTATTGCATAAGCAAACTAAATACTTTCTATTATGGAGTGCAATTCGGCCGGTCTTATCTGTCAATGATTTCGCCTCTGATTGGAGCGATGGGGAGCCTGAAACGGAAAAGATGAGGGAACTCCGGGGGAATCCGGTGAGATAACTCCGAAGCTCAAGTTAGTACTCTCAAAGGCAAAGTATAGACCAGATGGCGCAAAGTTCACATACATTGTTGTTGGGAGTAGGGGGCCTTTTATAACCACTTCGCGTACTCGCTCGCTCCGAAGCCCTTGTCAAGTCGGGTATGATTACCCTTGCTTCTGTTAGTTCGGGCGTCGTCCTTTCTGCTGGGACAAAACCGTCACTGCTTTTTGTCGGAACCGTCTCTGTAACTGGAGATGGCGGTGTCAGGAGGTGGTGGCAGGTGGCCGATTGGAGTGCAGCCGTCAAGCGTCAGATCCCAAGTCGGTCAGGTGCACCGCCCTTGGGTACGGACTTCCTCGGTGTCAGGCATGGTACAGTTTGTTTGTTTGGTTTTGGTGTCCTGAGAGCGATGCGGTGGAGTGGTGAGCGAAGCGAAGTCTTGAGTTCGGAGGTATGTCCTGTATTGCTATAGGGCAAGCCAGTTCGGCGAGGTGTGTCCCGAACTGCTAAGGTAGGCCAGTCCGGCGAGGTGTGTCCCGAACTGTTATAAGGCAGGCCAGTTCGGCGAGGTATGTCCCAAACTGTTACAAGGCAGGCCAATTCGACGAGGTATGTCCCGAACTGTTATAAGGCAGGCCAGTCCGGCGGGGTATGTCTCGAACTGTTACATGCAGGCTAGTTCGGATTACTGTCTGGTTTGGGGCCGAAGGGTGAGTTCGGGCTCCTAGTAGGGAGTTTGGACCACTGGTAGGGGAGTTCGGTCAGCCGGTTTCTCCCCTTGGTGCTCGCGCCTTAGGCGTGCTTTTGTGCCGAGCTGTTGCCTTTGCCACATGTTGCGTAACTGTGAGGTTGGGCCAAATCTTCCTACATCAATTGCCCCCTGCTCCTCACGCCAAGGGTCTTGCCCTGGCGTGGGGAGTTTTGCGAGGTGGTAGGTGGATTTGTCCCGTTCTTCGAATCTTGACTACGCGAGGTGCTTTGCTAGGGTTCTCTGGTTTTCTGGAGCGTCCGAAAAGGCGGGAGACGTGCCTACTGCTTATCAATGTTGACGAACGTGGCAGCGTGCATTTATTTTAAATTTCAAAAAATCGCGCTGCTGGGACGTGACAGCGGGTCCTTTAATTTTGAAAAAAGCGCGCCACTGCTATTTTGAGGAGACATGCACTAGCAGTTGTCAGTTGCAGAGAGACGTGTGCGGCGTGTTGTCAATTTTCGAAAGACATGCGCCGGCGCATCGTCGGTTTCAAAAAGACGTGCGCTGACTTTTTGCTCTTTTCGGAAAGACGTGCGCCAATGACGTCTCGATCTCAGGGGACGTGCGATCGGTGCGAATGCGGACCATCGGATTTGGCTTTGATCTGTACTGTTGGTTCTTGGTTATTGTAGCTATAAATAGTAGGGGACCCCAGTTGATTTGTCACTTTTGCAGTTTGCTTCTTGAGCTTGCGTCCAACTCAGCTCGCGTCTAGGCCTTTCAGTTCGCGTCTAGGCTTGTTACTTCGCCTTCAGGGTTTTTGGCTTGTTCCAGTCTCCGCAGAATTTTACTAGTGCGTACATTATTTTTTCTATTTGCGGGTATCTCGTCTCTGCTCCCTGCAGAATTTTACTAACGTAATAGACCGGCCGCTGGACCCGATCTACTTCCTTTACTAGTACCGAACTGACCACCTCGTCGCTCGCTGAGAGGTACAGTTCTAAGACCTCGCCCTCCTCAGGTCTAGCTAAGGTTGGCACAATGGCAAGGTAGGTTTTTAGATCGTCGAACGTGAGCTGGCAATCTCGGGTCCATTTGAACCCTTTGCCTTTGATTGCCTTAAAGAAAGGCAAGCGGCGGTCTACCGATTTGGACATGAAGCGGCTCAGAGCGGCTATGTGGCCGTTTAGCCTTTGAACTTCTTTTACTTTCCGGGGTGGTATCATATCAAGGATGGCCTTTATTTTGTCCGGGTTGGCCTCAATACCGCGCCGGTTGACAATGTACCCTAGAAACTTACCCGAGGTGACACCGAAGACACACTTGTTTGGGTTTAGTCTCATTTTATATTGATGCAGAATTTAGAAGACAGAATCCAAGTCTTTTATTAATTATTGCGAGAATAATGTTTTGACGACCATGTCGTCTACATAACATTCTACTTTCGTGCCGATTAAGGGCCGAAAAAGCTTATTTACAAGTCTTTGGAAGGTCGCCCCAGCATTCTTTAGTCCAAAGGGCATGACCTTGTAACAGTACAGGTTGAACTCGATTATGAAGCTGGTTTTTTCTTCGTCGGACTGGTCCATCTTGATTTGGTTGTAGCCTGAGTATGCATCCAGGTCGGTGTAGTCGACGCACATGCGCCACTTGCCGTTTGCTTTTTTCACTGGCACAGGGTTGGCTACCCAGCTCGGGTAATGAACTTCCCTTATGAAGTCCGCTGCGACGAGCTTTTCAACTTCTTCGTCGACCGCCCTCCAGCGCTCCGGGGCTAAGTTGCATTTCTTCTGTCTAATGGGTCTGACTACAGGGTCAGTGTTAAGTTTGTGAGTTATAAGGTCAGGGTCAATACCGGGCATATCCGCCGCGGACCATGCAAAAATATCTAAATTTTGAAGTAAGAAACTCACCAATTCAGTTCGCAAAGGCTCCTTGATGGAAGCACCGATCTGTAGTGTTTGCGCTGCATCTGTAGCCGAAGTCGGGACTGCGACTGTTTCCTCAGTGGGCGAAGCTCGTTCCTCACCCTGCTCCGCAGGCTACTCCAGTTCGAGGTCGTCGGCAGACTTGGTTTTTCCCTTTAGGGCGACAACATAGCATTTGCGGGACTCAAGTTGGTCGCCCCGCGCTACTCCCACACCGAAATCCGTGGGGAACTTCATTGTCAGATAATAAGTGGAGACCACTGCACGCAGAATATGCGTAATTGGTCACCCTATTATGGCGTTGTATGGGGAGGAGGTCACGACCACTAGGAAATCGTGGTTGAATCTTACCGTGCACGGCCATGTGCCGACTTCCACAGGTATTGTTATCTTCCCTAGGGGCCTAACTTCCTCTCTGCTGAAGCCCACCAGAGGAGTGTGCGCATGTTTCAACTCGCTTTTCTGCAACTGTAATTGGTCGAACACTGATTTGACTAGGATGTCCGCCGCACTTCCTGAATCCACAAGTACGCGCCGAACTTCAAAGTCGCTGATCCTTAGCTTTATGACGAGCGCGTCGTCGTGGGGATAGTGAACACCTCGCACGTCGTCTTCTATAAAAAAGATCGGTTCCTCTGTCTTTGGCCTCTTGGGAGGGTTCTGCTCCTCTCGGGCTGCCTTGCGAACTGACGCCCGTGCTGCTGCCGAAGTGCAACCTGCCACCACCGAACCGCCCACTATAACGTGGATGGTTCCCCGAACTGGCCTCTCTTCTGGGGGAGGTCGCTGCAAGGCTTCGGCCCGGTCTGCTACTCGACTCGGGGACATCCTTCCCGTGTTCCCCTTGCCGACCTGCTTTATTACTATTGTCACTATGTACAAAATTTCTCAAGTACCCACGACGGATGAGTCCCTGTATCTCATCGCGGAGATTATTACATTGCTCGGTACTATGACTGTGATCTTTATGAAAACTACAATATAGATTTTTGTTCCTTTCGTTTGGGTTGCTCTTTAGGCGGGGTGGCCACTTTATGTAGGGGGCGTCCTTGATCGTCATCAAGATCTCGGTCCGCCTTATGTTCAACGGCGTGTAATCCGTCTAAACTACTAAGGGAGCTCGGGACGGCTGGCTTGGCTTCGCCTCTCAAGTCTGGCTTCTTCTATCGCCTGGGTTGGAGGGCTCGCCTTCTCTTTTTCTTTTTTCAACCTCGCCTTCGGTTCTTTGGTTGATCTCTTCCTCTGTTCTCATGAACTTGTCCGCAATCTTGAGGAAGTCGGCCACGGTTGTTGGTCGGCTAACCACCATGTACCATTTGAATTCTTTGTGCGTTACCCCTCTTTTGACCGTTGTGAGCTGTACCGTGGGGTTTAACCGTGGGATCTGCAAGCATGCTTCATTGAACTGCTTGATGTAGCTCCGGATGGGTTCTCCTTCTCTTTGGATTACCCTGAAGATACTTTCCTCGGTTCTGGGGCACCACGCACATGCATGACTCGCTGGCCCTAGCGAGGTGCATTTGTGACTGGAATGCGTCAACGTGGTCGTTGGGGTCAAAGGACCCATCATACTTGTCTAGAGATTGAAGTTTGAAGTCTCTGTGCAAGGGGACTGCCAGAAGTTCTGTTGAAAGGGGGGAAGGAACTGAGAGAATTGGGATGGTTTTTACCTCGCCCAAGCTCGTCTCTTCCTTGCCTCTGAGCTCGGGTAGGACACGGGTAGCAGTTCGGTGACTTTGCCGGCGCCTTCTTTGAGTGGGCTTGGTGCTGGCGCTACTGTACTCCGTGTTGCTGAGCTCGATGGGTCTGGAATGCTGGCCTGCTGCTAGGGTGCTGAACCGGTTCTCCGTGAGTGGGAACTCGGGCTTGGAGCGTCGAGGTGACTTTGTGGGTGAGGTTCCTGACCCACCCGCGAGCTGCGAGGCGGGGATGATCTTTCTTTGCTTTCGGCCTAGGGATGAGGCCTGACTATTAGGGGGGTTCTGGGGTCGGGAAGCTTCTCCTTGGTGAGGTCGTCCACCTTGAGGGGAGGCCTTGACCGACTTCGAAACAGGGTGCCGGGGGGGGGGCAGTGACTGGTTTAAGGGTAGCTGAGGGAACTGCTGCTGATAATGGTGTTGGGAGAGGTGGTGTAGTACGTGGTGTTGCTGGAGTTGATGCTGCTGGAATTGCTGCATTTGGGCTTGCATTGCCCGCATGCATTGCATTAGATCATCCAGTTGGTTCTAGCGGGTTGCCAATGGAACAATAGTTGGTTCAGTGAAGTTCGTTTCAATGGGGAGTCGAAGAGGGGTGTTCAACGAAGGAGGGTTCAGGGGCGCCACTGCTTGTGGCACATTCAAACTAGGGATCCCATCCACTGAAAGAGGGATGGTGAACTGCCCAATGCACACCGCGGGAACATGGAGTTGTTCTCCGGTGGTGGTCGTTTCTGTTCCACGTCCAACACTGTTGGAGGAGGACATGGGTGTTGGAGTTTTTGAAAGAAGGGTAGGTAAGAGAGATTTAGAGGGAGGCTTTCAGAAGCGTTCCCACAGATGGCACCAATTGATGGAGCGCAATCCGGCCGGTCTTAACTGTCAACGATTTCGCCTCTAACTGGAGCGACGGGGAGCCTGAAACGGAAAAGATGAGGGAACTCCGGGGGGAACCCGGTGAGATAACTCTGAAGCTCAAGTTAGTACTCTCAAAGGAAAAGTATAGACCAGATGGCGCAAAGTTCACATGCCTTGTTGTTGGGAGTAGGGGGCCTTTTATAACCACTTCGCGCACTCACACCGAAGCCCTTGTCAGGTCGGGTATGATTACCCTTGCTTCTGCCAGTTTGGGCGTCGTCCTTTCTACTGGGACAGAACCGTCAATGCTTTTTGTCGGAATTGTCTCTGTAACTGGAGATGGCGGTGTCAGGAGGCAGTGGCAGGTGGTCGTTTGGAGTGCGGCCGTCAAGCGTCAGATCCCAAGTCAATCAGGTGTGCCGCCCTTGGGTACGGACTTCCTCGGTGTCAGGCATGGTACGGTTTGTTTGGTTTTGGTGTCCTGAGGGCGATGCGGTGGAGTGGTGAGCGAAGCGAAGTCTTGAGTTCGGAGGTATGTCCTGTATTGCTATAGGGCAGGCCAGTTCGGCGAGGTGTGTCCCGAACTGCTAAGGCAGGCCATTCCGGCGAGGTAACTCCCAAACTGTTATAAGGCAGGCCAGTTTGGCGAGGTAAGTCCCGAACTGTTACAAGGTAGGCCAGTTCGGCGAGGTATGTCCCGAACTGTTATAAGGCAGGCCAGTTCAGTGGGGTATGTCCCGAACTGTTACATGCAGGCCAATTCAGATTACTATCTGGTTTGTGGCCGAAGGGTGAGTTCGGGCTCCTAGTAGGGAGTTCGAACCGCTGGTAGGGGAGTTCGGTCAGCCGGTTTTTCCCCTTGGTGCTCTCGCCTTAGGCGTACTTTTATGCCGAGCTATTGCCTTTACCACGTGTTGCATAACTGTGAGGTCGAGCCAAATCTTCCTTCATCAGGAATCAATACTGGAATACTTGGAGAGAGAGAGAAACAGACCCAATAAAAATATTAAGCACCCTTGGTGTTCTTTGAATCTTTTGATTGCTTCAACATCATAAATGTTATACACTTCCCTAAAATTATTATTTAGGATTGGACATGTGACCTATTTAGTATATGTACGGTCTGGATTGACCACGCTATCCCCTTCTATTGTATAGGAATAAGATG
This sequence comes from Nelumbo lutea, assembly GCF_056320005.1. Lineage (NCBI taxonomy): Eukaryota > Viridiplantae > Streptophyta > Magnoliopsida > Proteales > Nelumbonaceae > Nelumbo > Nelumbo lutea. The sequence continues at coordinate 18,111,118 of NC_142684.1, read as the reverse complement.
GTTCGTGAGGGGAAGCTTCCTGCTTTACCCGATTACTGATCTGAAGACTGAACCATTTCTTATTTATTTGTTTATTCAAGCAAAACGTGTTCTTTGTCTCCTAATGGGGTCACTGGTTTCAAATTCTTGAGACTGACCCCACCAACGGTTCTAGGGTTTGTGGGTTTATCCTATCCAAACCGATCCAATGAACTAGCTTTGGAGTCGGACTTGCCTTGAAATAAATCCCAAAATATTTTTAAAGATGTGAAGGTTTGAACCCAAGTACTCATGGTTACAAAAGTCATGGTCTCACTTTACCATTGAATTATTTAAGTGATTTGATCATTTGTATTTATTTTAATATTTGAATGTGTATAATAAATAATGTAAAAGATAATATTTACAAAATTTAAATTACAATGATGAATTTTAAACCATATATTAATATATTATAAAAATCCACTTATTAAATTATTCGATTTAATCAATAAAGATAACATAAGTTTTATACTATATATTGCCATTATTAAAAATTAAGTTTTTAAAGGACATGTTTCATTATTTTTGAAGGTGCGAATGTAACGAAAGAATAGGTTCCATGAATAGACCTTGGAACCAACCTCAAAACTGCCAATAAGGTTAGAACCGACCTTCACAGGATAGGTTTTAGTTCCAAAAACTTGGAACTGAACCCTACAAGATAAATTCCAGGTTCTGCCATGGAACCAAACCGAACTGACCCATGCTCACTCCAAATATCCATATATGCATTATTAGTTTAAGGGGGAATGTGAAGACATGTCCTATTAGGATAACCCTTGTTGTATATTGTAACATATTGTACATATTTATTATTTGGCTTTATTTCTTTCAGTCCTATAAGGGCACTTTTGTAATCGTGTATATATACGACCTTTTAATATATTAAAGGCTAGTAAAAACTTAAGGAAAAATGAATTAACCACAATTTGAACTTTAATATTTGTACTAATATTGCAAATGAATTTGTATTGCAAATTCTACGTTCTTTTTCTTTTTTACTTTTTAGTCAAAACATCTTGTAATCTTGTTTGGTTATCAAAAGAGTATAAGTTATTAGGTAAAATTGAGGGGTGTATTTGGCGGAAGCCTTAACGGAGGTAATGATTAATTTGCCATTAAAATTACCAAAATCACCTTCGACGAATCCAAATTATCTGCATTTGATGGCTGTGTCAGAGGCCGTTTAACACCCCATGTAAGCAAGGCATCAAGTGAAATGAGAGATTGGGGTGGTTGTGGGACATATATATACACTATTATCAGTTAAACAGCCACTAACACAGCCATGATGTACAGTTCATCTGGACTCTTCATGCAACTACAGCCGGGTCATCTGCACATTGGCTTGAGATTGAAGTCATTGAACCCTTAATAGACTGTTTTTTTTTTTTTTTTTTGAGAAAAGAAAAGGTTTTATTGATGATAGATAAATGAAACATAAAACCTGACCTTCAAAAGTACAACCCCTAATAGACAATTTCTAATCTATGAGATTAAAAGAAATGCCTCTCATGTTAAAACAGATAATAGAAGGAGATTACATCCAATACAATATATAATTGCAATACTTATGCAAGAAATCTTGGTAGTACAAAAAAAAATTCTAAATAGCTGTAATTATCAACTATTGGACAGATAAAGCCCTCGACATCTTTTTACATTTAATTAATGGATGAGAGAGAAACTCTAATTTCTGGTCCGGTAACATCTGTACCACATAATCAAATAACAAAGCACTCTGTACCCAACGGTGAATCCAAACATCACCCCTAAATTGCTCCATTTCTCTAAGTCTTTCAACTCTTGCTGTCTCAAGAAACCATCCCCATAAAAAATGCAGACTCCTCCCTCACTCTGCAAACACCTTCTCCTTCCCTTTTCTCCCCCATATTCATTTATCATAAAGCACTCAAATGGGTACTTGAAGAAACTCAAGTAGTGCATGAAGATCCAGTACTTGGGTATGCTGTTCTTGGATATAAAATACCCAGAGAAGAGGAAGAATGAACCCATAAACCCAGCAATCAACGAGTTCCCCATGATGAAATTTGGCACGAGAGCACTGAAACATGCCACAAATGAATTCGACATCAACACCACCACCCAAACCACCAAACAGAAGTATAGAAACCCATCGATTTCTCTTCTCAAACCCACTAGCCAATATACGGGAACGCTGTAGAGAAGAGCAAACAGTAGAAGGAAGGGGAGGAATACCAGGGTGTTGGCCGTTACGTAGGACGAGACTCTGTAAGCTCCTCTGGAGGTCTCTCTCATCAAAATTCTTCTCTCCTGTAAGAAAATCGGTAGCCCTTCTGTTGTTGAAGAGAGCAAGAAAGTGAGACTGAAAGCGAAGAACCCGAGTCGCGTCTGCAACCTGACCCGGGTGGTGTCATTGTTGACATTCATGAAAATGGTTCCCAGCACAACTCCGGCCACTAAGGCTTGGATCATTCGGGCCGCAAAAAGTTGCTTGGTTCTGAATATGTTGCTGCAGAATCTCTGGCTTAGAATTAAGACCTCTCGAAATCTAGAATTTGGGTAGAAAATATGCTTTTCTTCGATAAAATCAGATGCCGAAGTTGTCGTCAACCGCTTTTCTTGTTGCTCGTCTTCTTCCTGATGATTTTCAGCAGCTTTATCCTCAATCAACAATTGGCCTTCAAGAGCCGACGAGGTTTGTATACCCAGAGTCTCTGTAACACCAATGGCGAACTCGAGCACATTGACATGGCACGGAATGTAGTGGCCAGCATCCTTAAGCCGCTTCTCGAGGAAATCCATTGATCCATGGTGAAGAACAGTTCCATTTGATAGCAAAACAACTTGATTGAACAGCTCGAGAAGGCGGAAACCAGGTTGATGGATGGTCAACACAATTGTCTTACCTTGGTTAACCACCATAGTTTTCAGCAGCGTGACCACATGGAGAGCTGATGCAGAATCCAGACCTGACGTTGGCTCATCGACCAAAAGAACAGATGGGTCATGGACTAAATCAACTCCAATGGAGACCTTGCGCTTCTCACCGCCTGAGATCCCACGAGCTGAATCTCCGCCAATCCTCGAATCCTTCACATGATCCAACCCCAGCTCTTTCAGGAGCTCTCTCACTCTCGCTGCGGCCACACTACGCCCACCACATCCCCTCAGACGGGCGCTGTACATGAGTGTTTCTTCGACTGTTAGCAGCGGGAAGAGTGCATCGTGCTGGGTGACGTAGCCCGACACTCTCCGAAAATGTGCAGCATCCATGGGCTGATCATTGACAAGAACCTGACCGGAAATTCTACCTGGTGGAATCATCCCTGCAAGAACTTCTAACAGTGTGGTCTTTCCAGCTCCACTAGGTCCAGCAATAGCAGTGATCTCCCCAGCCTTGGCCACGCAATCTACATTCTTCAGAATGTATTTAGTAGCACTCCTGGAGCTCCCATGGCCGCAGCACAACCAGTCGTATTCATCAATTTTCCGACATAACTTGTAAGAAAGATTCTTGGTTTCTATTCTGTATGGGGCTTTCCGGTCACCGGAGACCGGTGCCTTCACTGGTAATGCCATTGTGGGAGACAGTTCCAGAGAAGGGGAGGGTTGGAGGGGTGCAGAAGATGTGAGAAATTTGAGGAGGGAGATGAGCTAACACACCAAACGCTCGGCTGCTTCAATACACGCTATACAAGAATATGATATTTGCATGCATATGGGTGAGCTTTGGCTTGACTAAGCTTTTTATTTTCTCCAAATTTTGTTGTTTCCAGGTTTCTTAATTTCTTAATGCTCTTCAGGTGAACTGAAAAAAAGTCACTTTCTAGGGTTTGATGGGTTGGTTGCCTCACGGCCCTCACCATCTCTTTAGCCTTCAGGTCCCCATACTGAACTTTCTCCTTCATTCTCTTCCCTTATTATCAGTCGTTAGATTGGAATTTTTGCAAATTCAAGGAGTTTGGCAGTGTTAGATAAGAAAATATACCCCATACTGGGTCCTACTCTATTTATTTATTTTTTTATTGGATGAACTGTATGCCAAACAACTTTCATTTCTGATTCCCAATTAAATAACCATCCTCTTTGATTACTTATAGCTCACCATCTCAAACTGCCAAATAAATGGGATGGATCCTTAGGTAACCTTAAACAGGTACGTATGTTTGAAGGGTTATCTCAACTCTCGATGATTTAAAAACCGGACCGGACACGGAACCGTTTTGGAGAGCGGTTCCGGGTTGAATGGTCCGACTGTCTTGTTCGAACAGATGGTTCATTTTGATTTAAAAAATAAAAAATAACTAAAATAGAAACATCATAAACTGTTTTCCAGGTCAACGGGTCAATTACCTGGGTCAGTGGGTCTTTGATCAAATTAATGGTTTTTGGCCTATGAGCGGTTTTAGGGTAAAACAAAACTGGTTGTCTGATCGATTTTCGAGTCAACTGGTCTGATCCGGTTTTCAAAACCATAATTATCTCGAAGTTTTTGATAATCATAATAATTTCCCCCAAGGTTTCACTTTAACAAAGATCTCCCCTGCGTAGTTTCACAGAGATCTGTAGTTGGTGCTCTTCCATCTTTATCGCAGTAAAGGAGACTTCAAAGTTATGAAATTATCCTTACAATTTATTAAGTCATCTTTCAATATAATTTAAAATGTCAAATTTGTTCTTTTAGACTTCACTAGATCTAACATTTTTATAAAGTAAAATTATTTTATTCTTTTCAATCTTACTTGATAATTTTTTCATTGAAAGTGAACAATTCTTTTGAGAATATTTTAATAAATTTCCATATGAATTGATAAATATAAGGGTAAAATGGGTATTACATTCAAAATACTAATACATTTGACCAATATTTTTCGTCTAAAACAAAAATAAAAGGGAAGTAACTGCAGGTTTTTTCAATTCTACGGGGGAGGCTTTTATATTTTACCCTAACGATAAATACAAGGAGAGTTCTAAGGCATGAATCCTCATGCATTAGGTTAATAATACCTACAATCCCTAACTGCTAAAAAAAACAACCCTGAAACCCTTACCAAAAAATCTCGACGACCCACCACTTGATTGTACTCTTTAATTAATAAGAACCCTTGATTTGTAATATTTTTATCTCAGTATGTCAACAAAAGAATAATCAAATATGAACCCATTTGAAGCAAAGTTTGGGAGGTAATTGGGGTACTGGATTGTGGGACCATTCACGGGCACAAATAGTAGTACTTATTCACTTCTTCAGAGATATTAATTAGATGCCATCCATCATCCATCAGAAACTCAACAAACAAAGACTATAGAGCTCTTCTTTGAGAAGGAACCATTTACGTACCTACCTAACACTTAAGAGCCTACCTGTAGAATAATAATTAATATAGATGGATTGGCCAGTTGGAGCTTTCCTTTTATTATAGGAGACTTTAAGAAGATCATCTGGGTTTGTATTGGCCAATTCAGGTACCCATTAGACCTAATTAAAGCACTCTTTCATTAAGGGGGGTTTTGAAGCTTCAAAGGAACCATTTTGTATGCTGTACGAAGATTCTATTCTCACCTTTCATTCCAAAACCTCACAAAAGTCCTCTTAGATATCCAAGGAGGCTAACTGCAGATATTTTCAAGGTCATGGATTATTGGATTTGTTAGTAAGTAGGAGTTAATAGAGAAATAAATAGGCCCAATTGGAATGGACTGGATCTAGCCTGAAGTTGGAAATTGGGTTTGTGGTTTGACAACCAAATCACGAGAAAAATCAGGTGGGCTTAGTCTACCCTTTGAATTAGTCCTAGTTCAATTTAGCGTTAATGTTAGTACGTTACAAGTCCTTCCTGTATCCTAGTTCAAACTTCAAACCGGGCAGGAAAATACGGGCCAATGAGATTAGGAAGCGTTAAGCAAAAAGTATATGCTTTTTGTGAATGTGCAGTCAGAGAACCAGAGTAAGTAACTGATCATGTCAAGCTGTGATTCCACGAGAAAGAAACTTCTGGTATTAGAGATAGAGAGTGAGTTATTTTGATCATGGTTTTTTAAATCGAATCGGACTGTCTGATTGGAAAAACTGAGAATCAGTTTCCGTTTTACCCCAACATCGTTTTTTTATCAAAAACCATTGATTTGTTCAGCAAACCGTCAATCTGGACAATAGTTTTGGTCATTTTTATTTTTTCTATCAGACCAAGCCATCTGTTCAGACTGAACGGTTGGACCATTTGACCCGGGAACCAGACCTCAGAATGGTTCCCCTGTCCGGTCTGGTTTTATAAACCTTTGATTTAGTGCTGCACGAATCGAATATATAGGTAAATCCAAATTTGATTTGTTTGTGATAGAATTAGAGTCAGATTCTATTATATTTTATTATTAAAATATATTAAAAATGATTTTAACATTATATTTTATGAACAAAATGAATTAAAAATTATTTGTATGAAACTAGAACCTATGATAATGTAATGAAAATACAACATCCAAACCAACTTTACTAAAAGTTACAATATAAATTTTAAGTACATATAAGTATATATATTTTAATCGAATTGAATTGGATTGTATTTGATCGAATAAGGTGGAATCCATATTTGGCCCAATTATTAATGGATCAAATTCGGATCATCCTTAATAGGATCAAATTCAAATTCGAATTCAGATAATTGGGTACTACTTGTACCCTATTTTGATTTCAATAGAAGCAATATTGTCAGGCTTGGACAACTGTTTTTATCACACTAGATCACAGGTTGAAGGGTTTGACCGTCAAATCTTCTAAGGCTCTGTTTGGCTCACAGTTGAAATTGGAATGGTCTATTCCCCCACCTATTTGGTTTAGACGTGAATTGGAATCAGAATTGACCCGAATGGGGTTCTCATTCACAAAGAAGGGGAGGAAATGATCATTTTCTCAAGTGGGGAATGCCATTCCACTAGGAATGAGAATCAAATTTCAATTATAACCAACCAAACAGTAGATATTTTGATTCCGATTCCAAATAGGGGTGCAACTTGGACAAGCCCAACCTGATCTTAGACCAACCCAACCCATAATTTTACATGAATTGGGCTTGGATTTTCAATCATTGGGCTAGGCCTAGGCCCAAAAGTACAGCTTCTTTAATTTTTTGGGGGCTAGGCTCAGACCTAACCCTTAGGTAGCCCAAACCCATTACGACCTTATCTCAACTCAAACCAAACCTAATTACATACATACATTCATACATACATATATACATACATATGTACATACGTACATTAAAAAGCACCAATGACCTCAGAATATTTATTGAATTTTTATGACAAAATTTACCCTTTTATTTTAAATTTATTGATATAAAAATGAGGGTACCATCTCCATCTGGACCGACAATGTTCTAGATATATGGAGTATGCACAGATAGGTTTTTATGGTGCTAAAACTAAAAGAGAAACAGACAAATAAACTTGCCATTGATTCATTGGCATTGTCATAGACATAGCACGTAGGAGGCAATTTAGGTGGTTTTGTTAAAGATGAACGAGTGCCATTGTTAGGAAAAAGGGCCTCACAGTGGTATTGGAATGGATTCCAATAATTTTCACTTCAGTAGCCAAGAAAGAATTAGGGAAACCTGACTGATGATGGTGTGGAGTGATGATGATGAAAATAAAATGGTCATTACTCATTACATCGGAAACCTGACTGCAAGTCTCACACTTGGTCATTACTCATTACATTGGTGAAAATAAAATGGTCATTTAAAGTGGAGTGATGATGGTGTGAAATTAACATGGAGAAATCCGAATATGTTGTTTCACTTTGAACAATGCTTTTGAGTTAAGACATACATTATGGAGTTGAAATGCGTCGAAATTCATGGATCGATAATTGATAATTCTATATAGAATTCACAAAAGAGATGCATGATTATATTAACTGTTGGCACACCCAATGTCTTAAACTTTTGTTTGGCCCGGTGACATAGGGTTTAATTATTCTTCAAAGATTGGTACAGGTTGCAAATTATGTATGTGTCATAAAACCAAGATGTCTCTTGATTCTGAACGTATATTGAGGCAAACGTGTGGATCCAGGGAGGTAGGACCCATAACCAGTTTGGACACCATAATATGCTAACTATTGATCAAAGCCAAGCATCTTGGATCATCTGATTTATGCATCAATTTTGGGTTTTTTTTGGTTTTATACTCTTATTTATAGACTCCCAAGTTCAGCATTACTTTTAATCCCATTCAATTATTTTCTTTAAAACACAAATTCTGATAAAAAAACAAATAAAACTATTATGAATTTTAAATGGTTTTTGACCCAATTAATAGTATTTCAGGTGGGATTCATTGAATGCTTGATCTCTTCATCTTAATGTAGGCCAGATGGCAAGTTGGGGGCCCAGACCAGTTTGGGTATTGTGCACACAAACCCAAGCTTTTGCCATATGTGAGAAATAGGGGAATGTATTGTGCACTATATTCTTGTTATGTATTGCAGAATAATGGTTGTATCATTTGAAGCCAGTATTTTCTTCAAGAACTTATTAAATGAATTTAGTACACGATTGCAAATTCCACCTCCAAGAATGATTGTTGAAGACATTAATAAAGACTAGAACTATAATTATTATTAGACTTGAAGAAGACAAATGGAGATTGTGGAAAATAAACACCTAACAAGAAAGAATTAGAACAAAATACATCTTTGATAGCAATGAAAAAAATAATTGATTTCTTTAACTTAAAAATTTTTATGTCAATTATGAGTAGTTAAGAGATATTGTTGGAAGTGTAGGAAATTTGAAAATCATGTTGAAATACTAAGGGTTGAGATTTCAAACCTAAAAAATAGGATTTCTCAATTTGAAATGAAAGAAGTGATTCAGGTCCAAGACGATCTTGAGAAAGAAGACTATTTAGTTGGTGGCAACTAGAAAATTTTGGTAGTGTTGACACAAATTAATAATACACAGTATCTTTTTTATTAATGTCTTAGTGTCTTGTGATCTTAGTTTTAGTGTTCCAACGAGTTTTGTCTATGTTTATTTTTAATGGAGGTGGTGGTTTTGATAGTGCATTGTGATCTTAGTTTTACTTTCGCTTAATGAAAGTTGAAGTTTGGGCTGATGTCTTGAATTATGAAATTAAATTTTATTCAAGTAATTTTCAATTTCTATCTTACTAACTAAACATAGTTTGATTAGCATGTAATTTCTATTAATTTTTACAAATAGAAAGTTTTTATTAATTTTTTAATAACTCATGAAATTAATTTTATTAGTTTTTGTTGTTTTATTAAGGTAACAAAGTTAATTAAATTAAGTTAATAAATATAATCTTTAGAAAAGAAATAATCTACCAAAATTTAGAAAGTGATTAATTTTACATCATATTTTCTATTAGGAAAATATCTTAAACTACCCCTACTGTTTATTTAATTGACAAACTCTACTGTTTAACTATTGTCTTACACCACCCCTATTTTTTCTAACAATTGATTAACTCTACCCCTATCATTAATGTTCCTCCAAATTCGTGCACATGACACTATATGACATATAAAACTTTTTAAAAACCCAATAATATCCTTCATGACCCAACCAAAATCACATAAGAAATTAGTGAAGGAACAACAAAATCATAATGAGGGACCTGCTACGCATTGTGGTTAATATCAGAGCACGTAATGCCATCAAATCTCGTGGGAAATCGCCAAATAAAGTAGATGTAGAGAAGTGATTAGTAGATAGAGATTGTTGTGGTTCCATCTCTCTTTATAACATTTCTATTGTCAATTCTAGATAGAAACTATCCATGCCCCACTACTATATTATCCAACCTGACCAATAAGAAAATCTAAACTCTGCTATGCGCACATGGATAAATCTAAATGATCCAACCACCGGATCCTCTACTATGCATGTTTACGGTACCAAGCGGCCCATGAGGTTGTCCAAAAAGAAGAAGACTGGGAGAAGGAAAACAAAAGCCATTAAGATTGTTGAGTTGTCGGAAGAAGAGACTGATGATATGGAGAAGAAAAAAAAAAGGTAGGAATCATTAGATACTTTTGAAACCGTCTTGTCCAGTACTGCTACACATGTTTCCAGTAAGAGGTGATCCATGAGGTTGGCTGAAAAATATATGTCTGAATCGATTCAGAAATACTCACAATACCCATTAACTAATGTTCCTAGAGAAGAACTATGGTGGCTTAAACTCGTCAGAAAGTAGCTACCCATGTCGAGGAAGACAAAGAGCAACAACCTGCTAAAAGGTCAAAAGAAAACAGAGATAACAAAAAGTTTTCCTCTTGTATTGATTGAGTGGTTTACAATAAATTTATAGATTACATTGACAACTGTAGAAAAAGAATTTGAATTTGAATGGAGACATGCACATCGAGAACCTCTCATGAATGAGGAGAATCATACAAGACGTTATGTAATGGTTTTGTCTTGCCTTTCTATACTAGTTTCCTTAATAGCCCCCCTCAAGTGAACCGTGGAGGGACAAAACTTGTCACGAAGAAAATGAAATATGGGGCCGAAAGATATGTGGGTAGAGAGAAAACTGGGGCCGAAAGAAAATGAAATCTGATCATGGGTAGAGAGAAATCTCATCCGAAGTGAATTATTAGCCACTTTTTCACGAACAAACAAGATATCGGGTTCTATGTGTTTAGTTCGTGCATGAGAAACTAGTTCCGCCGAAAGATATGTGGCTCCTAAGTTATCACACCCAAATGTTGATGGTGATGAAGAGGAGAAGCCCAACTCAGTGAGAAGCATTTGTACCCATGAAATTTCAGCAACAGCTATGGCGATGCTCTTGTATTCTGATTCTGTAATGGACCATGAAACAATTTGTTGTTTGCGGGAGCTCCAAGAAACTAAGTTCGAAGCAAGATAGATACAAAACCCACCATGTGATCGGTGATCTTCAGTGCAGCCTACCCAATCAGCATATGAGAAAGCTTCAAGAGAGAATGACTTGGTTGGTCGAATGAGAAGGCCATGGTCAATAGTGGATTTGAGGTATCTAAGTATTCTCTTGACAGTTGACCAATGATCAGTTGTAGGCTTAGCCAAAAATTGGCAAACCTTGTTGATAGAATAAGCAATTTCAGGTCGTGTAAGGGTCACATACTGTTAACTCCCCAACAACACTTTTGTATTCAGTTATGTTGGGGACAAGAGTACCACAAAAAGAAGTGAGTTTGGTAGAAGCAGCCATCGGAGTATTACTGGCTTTGCATTCATGCATTTTTGTACGAAGCAACAAATTTTGTATGTACTTGTGTTGGGACAAGTGTAAGTCATTCTTAGTGGAGATTCCCAATGTTTTTGAGAGGAAACTGAGTAGTGAAGTCAGTGATGACATGTTGAACTGTGGAAGGGTTAGAGCCCGTGATCAAGATAGCATCCACGTAGACAAGAAAGAATTTGGTGCCAGATGATGTTCGTCTGACAAATAAAGATGAATCAACCTTTGAATCTTGAAATCCAATAGTGAGAAGATAGTCACGAAGACGCTTGAACCGAGATCCTGAAGCTTTTTTAAGCCCATATAGGGATTTGTGGAGTTTACAAAAATAGGTGGGGTGTTTTGGATCCTCAAATTCAATGGTCTATCGCATGTAAATCTCCTCTTCTAAATGGCCATGTAGAAAAGCATTGGGAACATCAAGTTGACGAGTTTCCCAACCGAATGAGATACCAATAGAAAGAACAACTCTAATGGTGGTGGGTTTAACAACTGGACTGAATGTTTCATTGTAATCAAGTCCAACCTCTTGATTGTAGCCTTCAGCTACCAAACGGGCTTTGAACCTGTCAATCGTGCCATCAACCTTACACTTAATATTGAACACCCATTTGTTGCCAACTATATTTTGTCCATGGGGGGTGGAACTATGGTCTACGTGCCATTTCTTATAAGAGCTTGATATTCCTCAGCCATAGCAATTATCCATCGCGGGCCCTTGTAAGCATGAGAGTAGTATGTGGGTTCGGTTTCTTCAAGTGGGCTGGTAAGCATGGCATACTTAGGGTTAGGTTTAACTATTCCACATTTGGATCTAGTAAGCATGGTATGTGTGGGTTCAATGCATTGGAGGGAAGGGTAGAGATAGGTTGGTCATAGGAGCTGTCATGATTCTGAATGTGGGTTGATGGTAGGTGAAACAAAGGTGATGGAGGAGTAGATGGGGTGGGAGAGGATTGTAAGGAAGCGGGTTGGATTGGTGGGAAGATAGGAGACGTAGTTGATGCTGGAAGAAAGGATTATTGCATGGATATCTAACAGGTGGAGGCCCAAGGATGTACGATAATGGTGAGTTAGAGGGAGATGTGGGTTGGGGAGGTGAGGCAAAGGGAAAATTGCTTTCATCGAACGCCACATATCTAGATATGTAAAGGTGTTTAGTGTTAATGTCTAAACACTTGTAGCCATTGTGATGAGTGTTGTATCCGAGGAAAATGCATGGAGCAGACCTGTAATCATGCTTGTTTCGTTGATAAGGACGAATGAAGGGGAAGCAGGAGCATCCAAAAATCCATAACATTTTATAGTTAGCTTGAGAGCCAAACAACTTTTCCCATGGCGAGAGAATGTTCAGTATAGGAGTTGGCATGAAATTAATCAAGTGGATGACAACATCAAAGGCTTCAACCCAATACGATTTGGGTATTGATGAGTTGCCAAATAGAGTTAAGCCGGTTTCAACTATGTGGCGGGGGCAACGCTTTTAAGCTCCATTTTGTTCTAGAGTGTGAGGGCATGTGAGGTGATGAATGATGCCGACCTACTGAAGAAATGATGCTAAGGATTTGTATTCAGTGCCACCATCAGTGCGGAGGCTCTTGATTTTGAAATTTAATTTATTTTCAATGTTGGCTTTGAATTGTAGAAAAATAGGTGGAACTTGAGACTTGGAATATAAAGGGAAGATCCAAGAGTACTTGCCAGGAAGAATAATGGGGAGAAGGACCCCAAACATCCAAGTAAATAATCTCTAATGGTGTTGAGACAGCAGATGAAGTGGATGTGAATGGTAGCCATTGCCTCTTTCCAAGCTGACACGAGTCACAAAACTATAGCTTCTTATTGGAAATGGGAAGATGAAACTTAGACATAATATGGTTTGTTATTTTAGGACACGGATGGCCGAGTTTATGATGCCAAACCGTAGCAGTAGTATGCTCACCAATGAGAGCAAAACCTCCATTATTGATACTAGTACTAGGTGATAGTTGGCTTACAGAAATCAAGTTCTTTGTAATATGGGGAACGTGAAGAATGTGACGTAATGGAAAGAACCAGTAGAAGTGTTCAAAACAAAAAAGCCAACGTGAGAAATTTACAAACCTTCCTCGTTACCAACTACAATCTGATCGTTGCCTTGATATTCATCATATGTGGATAGATTTTGGAGATCAGGTGTGATATGGTTTGTTGCCACAAAGTCGGGGTACTGATTTGGATCAGGGGATGTAGAAGAGGAGGAAGCCATGAGGGCAGAACAATGTTGATTAGGTGCAGAACAAGTAAGAGCAAGATACCATCGGCAAGTTGCTGCAATGTGACCCACATAACCATAGAGTTGGCAATTAACCTGCGATTTTTGGAAGTTGGTGTTGTTGTAGGGCCGAATCAAAAACCTCATAATTGGATGCTGCCAATGAGTCTGCAATACCTTTGACATGTTGAATGTATTCAGACATGGAGAGAGTTCATTTCTTCTCCTGTGCCAATTCGAGCTTGCGATCATGGATCCTTGCTTTGTTGGAGGGTGAGAATAGGCGATGAAGAGTGTTCCATAAGATTTGGAGGAGGAACAACCAACTACTTGGGCTAAAACAAGTTCTGTAAGAGACAAAAGTAACCAACTAAGGATCAACTAATCCTATTCCTGCTAGAAAAAATACAAGGGATTGACTATATGTTGTCTAGCGGAATCCTCAACATGTTGTGGTGGACAAGGAAATGATCCATCAACATAGCCAAAGATACGATGCTCACGTAGTGCCAGAACCGTCTGGGCAATCTAGAGAAGAAAATTGATATGATCAAGTTTAACAGAGATTAAATTGGTAAGATGGGAGAGGGTAATTCACGGAACAACAAAATGCTGAGTTTGGGAGTCGCTTTGGGAAGAGGATGTAGTAGACGGAGAATTCCCAAAAGTAGTCATGGCTGAGGACGTTGGTCTTGAAGGCTCTGATACCATAAAAGGTCAAAAGAAAATAGAGATAACAAAAAGTTTTCATCTTATATTGATTGAGTGATTTACAATAAATTTATAGATTACATTGACAATTGTACAGAAAGAATTTGAATTTGAATGGAGACATGCACACCGAGAGCCTCTCATGAATGGGGAGAATCATGCAAGACGTTATGTAATGGTTTTGTCTTGCCTTTCCATAATAGTTTCCTTAATACCTACCCATCTCGAGTGTAGGTTGTACCTGACCTTGTACAACCCATCACAATCTACAACAACAAATTAAAACACAGCCAAAAGAAATAACAAAAAACCATCATTCACAGGTTCCCTGAAGATAGACGATCGCCGGCTTGTAAGAGTTGTTGTTCTATCCTACACAAACAAATGGGATCTTATGATTTGTAATGAGTCGAGATGAAGGTAGATGGCTTGCGATTATACCTGTTCATGGGCTAGGCTTTCACTCTGTATTAACAGAATTTTCTAAGGCCCGAGCCCGAGCCTGACCCTCATAAAAAGCTTGAAGCCCGGGCCTGGGCCCGAGCCTGAAATTTAGCCCATAATGTTAGCGGCTGAATATAGAGAGAGAGAGAGAGAGAAAGAGATTATAAAGAAAAGAATAAAAAATGTATATATTAAATTATAAATATATATTTTAATAAATATTATATTATTTATATATTTTATATAATATATACAATACATATTATATATTTTATAAAATATATAATGTTGAGTCGGGCTCGGGCTGGGCTTTTTTGACAAATCCCGAGCCCAGCCCGAAACACAGTTGGGCTTACTGTGTTAGGCCCGAGGTCAGGCCCGCGGACCTAATCACATGACCAAGCCCGACCGAGGTGCGGGCCGGGCCATCGGGCTACCCGGCCCATGAACAGGTCTACTTGTGATTGTAGAGGATAGAAAATAGATGTCTTTAATGAGTAGAGAGATTTGTAATAAATAGGCTAAAATCAACGTGGGGCAAACTTGTGTGGTCTGAATGTCGAATCCTCCTACCCAAAAGACAAAAAGTAAGAGGGTGTGAAATGTAGCCATTGGTAGAGGTGTAAATTGGGCCAGGCAACGAGACCATGCCAGGCCCAACACGATGGTCTAGGCCATTCTAGGCCTGAGGTTTCAGGTTCATAGGTTGGCACAGCCCAACCCATGGCACGACACGGCCTGACGGCAAACTGGCCATGCCAAGCCAGCACAATGGTTTGGGTCGTGGTGGGCCTAGGGTTCCAAGTCCACGGGTCGGCACATCCCAACCCGCGGCACAACATGGCCTACAGAACCATAGCAGGCCATGTTGGGCCTACCCAATGAACTAACCGTTGGGGGGCTCCAAACAGCTAGTTTCGACTTTTTGGAGGTTTTTTCTACAAAAATACCCCCCAACAGCTATAAATAACTCTATAAGGTGGGTATTTATGTATTTTGGTTTTGGGTGGAGAAAGAATGACACAAATGCTCCCCAACAACTATATAACATCTAGTTTGGGGGGGGCATTTTGGGTAAAGTGATAAATGATTTTATAATAACCAAAGTACCCCTCCCAATAACTAAAAAAAGTTAGTTTTTAAGGTATTTTGGGCAATTGAATTATTTTCAATTCCTATAAATAGTCCAATCCTCCACCATTATCATCACACCAATTCAACAATTTTCTTAATCTCTTCTCTAGTTCTCATACTTTCTCAAATCTGAATCTCTCATACATTCTCTGATTCTCCAATTCTCAATTTTATTGAAGTTTCAACAAGAAGAATGCTTGCTCAACAACTCAAGTCTCAAATTAGCAATTTGAGAGGCTTGGACTCTTGGAATTGAAAGGCTTCAACCATTGAAATCAATTTGGGTAAGTGCAATTAAATTGTTTTTCATTTTTTAGAATTAAAAAAAAATGGTTGGCTCCTCTCAAAATAAAATCCCCAACATGTTCAATGCGATGATATTCAGTCACAACATGGTAGTATTAGCATCAATACGAATGTTATTGATATTGACGGAACCTCCACCCCTAGTGCAAATACTAAGGAAAAGGAAAAGAAGGCAACTAAGTTGATTAGTCTGGTTTGGAAAACATTTAAAGTAGAGGATGTTAAGGGAAAGGGAAAAAGAGTTGTTTGCCAAAAGTGTAGGAAATACTTTAGCTATTGTATCAAGGGTGGAACTGGCCATTTGGGCATACATTTGCTCACCCATGAGAAAGAAGAAAAAGAAGAAGGGAGAGATACAACACAAACACAAATCGGATGGGGGAGTTTGGGTGCTTTTAAATATTCTCAACAAAAAATGAGACATAAATTAGCAAAAAACATTGTACATGCTATATTTGTGTTACCGGTTATTTATTGATGAAAATTGGCTTTTAAATAAAAGAATTTTAAGTTTTACTAGGTTTGAATGGCCACATACTAGCCCAACTATTGCTGCAAGTAATAATAATGATTTAACAATAAATATTTATTAGTTTTGATAATGCTAGTAATAATGATTTAACAATACATATTTTAAAATCTCAATTAAAACCATGTTTAAATGGTAAATTATTTCATATCATATGTGCATGTCACATCTTAAATTTATGTATTCAAGATGCTTTAAATATTATTTCTATTCATATTTTTAAAATTAGAAATTGAATTTTATATATTAAAAGTTTTGGAACAAGAAAACAAGAATTTAAATATTTATGTCAAAATTATGGTTTAAAATATAAACATTTTATATTAGATATTAAACATAGGTGGAATTTTACCTATGCTATGTTAGAAAGTTGTATTTCTCAAAATGGGATTCAGTTAGTGCAAAGCCCGTTCAAACAACCATCATAGCCTTACAATGGGAATATCTCCCCATGAAGTAAAGAATAAAAGTACGGAGATGATCTTGATGCAAGGCTGTAAAGGCTGTTCGAACAGTGTTCGAACGGGCCTTACACTGACTAAATCTGATCTAGTATTTCTCACAAACAAATTCTTAGTGATTTTTATAATGTAAAAATGCCCACTGATATTATATTTGAGGAAGACTAGGAAATAGCAATTTGTATAAGAGATTTTTTTAAATATTTTTATGATGCAACTAATGAATTATCAGGTATTTATTATCCAACTAGTTGTAATTTAACTTATCAATTAATGATGATTCATGGTTGTTTTGCAAATTATAGAAAGAATCCATAATTTAAAAGTATTATTAAAATAATGGAAAATAAATTTAAAAAATATTGAGAGAACATTTATCCTCTTTATTGCTTAGCTACAATATTAGATCATAGGATTAGGAAAAATGGTTTAGATATTTTACTTGAAACATATTGTGAAAATATGAATATTGAAATTGGAAAATAAAATAGAAGAAATTAATAGTTTATTATTTGAAATGTATAGGGGTGTAAGTCAGGCGTGTTCGACTGGGTTTATGGTCAACCCAGGCCCAACCCTAAAATTTGGGCTTAAGGCCCAAGCCCGAGGTCAAGCCTGACTTTCCCAGCCTATCTTGTAATTTGATGCACTCGGGTTGGGCTCGCGCCTAGGCCGTGTTTGGGTTGGTCAATGAACCCACTTTAAAATTATACATATATGAATGTATTTATGCACATATATTTATGTATGTATGTATGTATGTATGTGGGTAAATATGTATGCAAGATATCTATACAAATGTTATATATACAAATATGTATGTATATATATGTAAATATGTATGCAACACATATATATGTATAAATGTATATAATTGGGTCGGGCTCGGGCTGGGTTCGAGCTACCTAAGGGCTAGGTCGAAGCCCGACCCGAAAAATATAAAAGCCCAACTTTTTGGGTCTGAGCCCAACCCGAGGACCGAAAATCCAAGCCCAACCCATGTGAAATTCCGGGTAGGCTAGTTTAGGCTCGGACTGGGCCCACCCAAGTTGCACCCCTAGCATCTTCCACTTCTGAACTTGAGTCTAGTAGTGGAAGAGAAAAACTTTTTTATTTAATAAGAGGTAGGAATCCACTGCCTCGACAACAAGTTCATTTACTAAACTTAATTTTTATCTACAAGAAAAAAAATTTTACTTTAGGTGATTCTTCCTTCACCTCAGAGGGAACAAATAATTTTGATATTTTACCTTGGTGGAGTGAGCATGCAAAAAATCATCCGGTTCTCACCGCCATAGCACGTGATCTACTAACCCCTCCGATGTCTACAGTTCCATCGGAGTCTTGTTTTAGTGCAGGTACCAGGGTGTTGGACGACACGAGAAGCTATATAAATTATGAAAGTCCAGAGATGTGCATCTGCTTTAATGATTGGTTGGATCCTGAAGTAGATGATCAAACTCAAGAAAAATAGGAGAAAATGATGAAATCAATATTTTTTGTATACTCAATAGTTGTATAGCATTTTTTTTAATTATTGTAAATTTTGTTTTAATTTTATTTAATATATTTGATATTTTTATAACGTAATTTTTTATTTTCAATTTGTAATTATATTATATTTTTTATATTTTATTAATTTATTCTGTTTTCCAATTTTCATATTTCATTCACCCAACCATTGTATGCTTTGTATCATTCAAATTTAAATGAAATAAAATTCCTATTTTTCCTCAAATTTGTTATTCACATTGAGTCATTGTCTCTTTGACTTCTTATTTGATTATGTATTTTTTTTATTTCTTTGTTAGATTTATTATTTTTTTAAATAGTTCCCATAGGAAAGTTAAATATTTTAGTTTTACTTAAAAAATAAATAAAAAATAAAAAAACAAAAAAAAAACTAGTTTGGCCTGGTTCAACCCACGCCCAAGGCCCAACCTGTGGCCAGCCTGGCACGATCCTAACCCATGGCATGGCCTACAGCTCACGGCACAGCACAGCGAGGCACGGACTTGCACAAGATTAGGTCATGGCCCGTGCTAGGCCGACCCCTCAAATTATCCCTAGGGAGGGTGGCACGACCCAAGATGGCCTGCAAGCCGACACAACCTGTTTTACACCTTTAACCGTTGGACCTTATTATTTCAGTTCCCTTTCTGTTTCTGTTTTTGTTTTCCACACCAGTTATCTTTTCTTTACCTCCCAAAGAAATGGGTTGGGTGCTTTAGTTGGATCTCCTTTAACTTGAAGGGCCACTATAATAGAGAACTCTGGTCTCATTGGCAAGTTGGTGAATTATCCTATTAGGAAATGGGTAAATTTGGCTACCACAACTGCAAGATTTTACTGAAGAAACTTGAGGAGCTCACCTGAAGAAAGGCTGTGCAGCGATGAGTTCATCTGCAAATGACAATTCATTATCATTAATTCCTCAAATTTTTTTATCATATGAATTTTGTTTTGAATATTTGAGGAATAGTATTGGATAAATTTGACATTTTTTTGTTTTCCGTTGGTGGTTAATAATGATTTCAAATGTTAAAAACAGTAAGAGTATTTTAAAATAATATGTAAACAATAAAGATAGAATTAGTCAATTAATCGTTTAAGAAATTTGCCCCTTTCTATTTTAAGAAGCACCTACCTATTGAAATCTTACATCTAAAAACCAAACATCTATTTATAGAGAGATTAGTTGAGAGCAATAGGATATATTTTTGGAGAGGGAAATATTTTAGGAACATCTCTTAATTAATTGGAATGTGTCATAGGAAGAGGGAGAGCCACATGGAGAAGGAGAAAAGGAGGAAAGAGAGAGGTTAGTAAAGAAGACCTGGGAATTGGAATCTTACATCTAAAGACCAAGTGTAGAGAAATATGAGAGATTTTAGGAGAGGGTATAGTTTAATTAATTGGGATGTGTCATAGAAAGACTGGGAAAGGGAGAGCCACGTGGCTACACGAGAGGGATGAGAGGGAGAAAGGGAGAAAAGAGAGGTCAGTTAAAGAGCACCTATGTATTGGACTCTTATATCAAAAAACCCGGTGTGTATTGGCCATTGGGAGAGAGTTCAGTTAAGAGCAACACGTGAGATTTTGGGAGAGGGACTTGTTCATTTGTACGAGTTTTGAGCAATCAGTTTTACTTTCTTCCTCCTTTCCGTTGTTGTTTCCTTTCTGTGATAGGAAGATAATGGGCACTGATAGCACCTTTCATGTGGTGATGTATCCTTGGTTCGCCTTTGGCCACCTGACTCCATTCCTCCACCTCTCAAACAAGCTCGCCGAGAGAGGCCACCGGATCTCTTTTCTGTTGCCCACCAAAGCACGAGCCAAGTTGGAAGCCTTCAACCTCCACCCTGATCTCATCCGCTTCGTCCCTCTGGTAGTCCCACACGTGGATGGTCTTCCCGCCGGCGCTGAGACCACCAACGATGTGCCCCTCCATTTGCAACCCCTCATCATGTCTGCCATGGACCGAACCCAACCCGACGTAGAAGCGGCCTTGAAAGACCTCAAACCTGACTTCATCTTCTTCGACTTCACCCACTGGATTCCACCCTTGGCTCGCCGGCTCGGTATCAAGTCCATTCAATACTGCATCACCAGTGCAGCAACGATCGCCTACCTCTTGGCTCCCGCCAGCATCAAGCTCGAAGAGGGTGCCCAATTATCTGAAGATGATCTCATGCACCAACCTCCGGGGTTCCCGCCTTCTTCATCGATCAAGCTCCATCGCCATGAAGCCCGTAAAATGACGTTCATCACCTACAGGGAGTACGGGAGTGGAGTCTCCTTCCATGAACGGATAACGTGGGCTCTAAGAGACTCCGACGCCGTCTGCTTCAGGTCTTGCAGTGAGATTGAAGGTCCCTTTTGTGAATATCTTGAGAAACAGTACGGGAAGATTGTCCTATTATCCGGGCCAATTCTTCCCGAGCCGCCTACGTCGTCCTTGGAAGAACGATGGGCCAAGTGGCTCGACGGTTTCAAGGCAGGTTCGGTGGTGTATTGTGCTTTTGGAAGCGAGTGTTTCTTGGAGAAGGATCAGTTTCAAGAACTAGTGTTGGGTTTTGAGCTCACCGGATTGCCATTCTTTGTGGCACTAAAGCCGCCCATAGGGACGGAGACAATGGAAGAGGCATTGCCGGAGGGGTTCACCGAAAGGGTTCGAGGAAGAGGCGTGGTTGAGGGTGGCTGGGTTCAACAGCAACTGATATTGGGTCACCCTTCTATTGGGTGCTTTGTGAGCCACTCTGGATGGGCATCTCTGATCGAGTCGCTAGTAAACCAGCCTCAACTGGTGTTGTTGCCATACTCGGGCGACCAGTTTGTCCACGCGAGGCTGATGAGTGGAGACCTGAAGGTCGGGGTGGAAGTGGAGAGGAGGGAGGAGGATGGGTGGTTCACAAGGGAGAACGTGTGCAAGGCGGTGAAGATGGTAATGGACGAAGACAACGAGGTAGGGAGAGAGGTCCGAGCAAACAGACTGAGGTTGAGAGATGTATTTTTAAAAGAAGGCTTTGACTCTTCTTACATTGATGGTTTTATAGAGAAGCTACGAACT